>NC_138658.1:22543966-23091466 GCF_964273445.1 Streptopelia decaocto | reverse complement strand
CCTAGATGGAGGGGGCTGCCTGCTGGCAACAGATACAGGAGTTCAATGTGTAAACTCTGATAAGGATGACATGTAATTTGTGTTACAGTTTGCCTGTTAATTGTATATAAAGCAGCAGCCTTTACAGATTTTTCACTGAGAGTCCTTAATTGGGAAAAATAAATCCATGTCATTAAGAGTCTATCCTTTAAGGAGAAGGAAGGTAACTTTTTTTGAATTAAGCATTGAGAGTGCTTTTGGTTTTGAATCCTTCCTTTTAGTATTGTGGAACTAGGCCAGCAGTCTCATTTAGTTTTGTTATGAGACAAAGTTTTTTCCTAGCATCAGATGTAAAATGTCTATCTCATCTACTTTGTGCTTTTCCTCTTATAGTTAACTATGCAGAAGTGTAATTAAAATTAACTGCCATGACAAAATCTGTCTGCTGGGGGGTATAACAGAAGTATTCGAGTAACTAAGTGGTGGTGTGTTCTTGTTTGGTTGGTGTTTTTTTTGTTTTGTTTTGTTTTGTTGTGTTTGTTTTTTGTTTGCTTACTTGGTTGTGGTTTTTGTGGGTTTTTTGTTTGTTTTGTTTTACGTGTTACAGGGCTAAGTGTGAGTTCAACAACTGGAGAGTCAAGGGTTTTGGTTGGTCAGTTTGGGGTTTTTTTGGTGGTTTTTGGTTGGTCAGTTTGGGTTTTTTTGGTGGTTTTTGGTTTTGTTTTTTCTCTTCAGAGTGTTCATTGTATTTGTAATTGTGTGAAATGGTGAAATTTACATCAAAAATTACTGGGCAAGCTACTATGATATGACAATTTGCAAGTTCTGTTAGATTAAGGTGAATTTTTTTCTTTTTTATTTTTTTTTCTGGTATGAAAGCAAGACTAATGAAACTATTGTCTTTCCTTCTAGTTTCTGTCAAAGAATAAGTGATATTTGGTACTCTGTATTCTATATGAATTTCCTGTTCTCTTTGTATACATTTCATAATTTATTTGCCCTTATTCTGAGCTATGGTACTGGAATTAATGTAAACTTTTAGCTTTACACCTAAAGGTGGCCTTATGATGAAAACACGGATGCTCTCTGCTTCTAGCATTAGAGAAGTTACCTACTTTGGTAGATGTAAATGCTTTGTAAAAACTAGACAATCCAGAGACATTTGGGTTTGCCACTTATTTTCTAATTGTCACCAAAGAACACAGCTATGCTGGAGTACAAATTTTATAACATTAGAATCTGTATAATGTGGGGTATTTTGAATGCCAAAGATACGTAATCTTTATAGCTGGATGTTTTTTGGAAATTATTTTGAAATTATATTCAAGCAAAACTAACTAGCTGAGTTGTTGCTTCTGTGACATATTCATGTAGCTAGCAGACAGAAACCATGCTGGAAAACATCTGTACAGTTGCAATGGCAAGATATTTGCAGAGACACAACAGTATTTAATGGTCCCTGAAACTGAGAGGAGGTTTCTACCATCACTTTAATGCGAACAGAACCTGGCACAGAAATAATTGCTGGACCAAATCTGTGGCTTTTTAGTCCTTTCCCTCTGCCCTGTGCCATCAAAAGCATTTACCTGATCAGTCAAATTAGGGAACTGATCTGATAGGAAACTGCCTTTTCTTCCATGGATTTTTACAAGGGTGATTCCCTGAGCCAACTGCCTCTGGGACCATAGGAACATTAGTGGCAAGAGGAAGGAGGCAGTGGGACCAGAGAGTTTGAAAGAGGCCAGACCACCATAGTGGGCAGCCAGCCACTGTGGAGTCATAACCACAGACTGTGACCTGAGTCCAATGTTTACAGGTGAATTATTATAGAATTTTAATTGAGATCCTTTAAATGGGTTGGAAATGTATATGGGTTGTGTTGTGATAAGAATTACGGAAGTGAGAAGAAAGAGAAGTTCAACCCTTTCACAGTTCTTTCATGGTGTTATGAAGAACACAGTCCTTTGGGGAGAAAGTGTCTGGTGTTAAAATAGTGTGAGAATATACCAGTTAGTATTGTCAACTGTCACTGATTTCTGTTGTTGTTTTAATGTAATATTTATGTGGTTTTTATTACAAATACACGTATGTATTTCTTGTTTTGGGAGTGTTCTTAATTACTCTACTGGCAGTTTGACATCCTTCTATACATGTTGGATGCAAGATCATTTATGCTGTCTCTGGATTGCTTTTCAAACACAGATCCCACAGCCAAACATTGCTACTGCAGAGAATGCAATTTCATTGATATCTGAAGTTGTGTGTCCTTACGTAAAAGTCAGTTGTTTCTTCTAACTCTGTGCTGAAACCTTGAAGTTGCTCCATTCCATGTTCCTGGGCAAAGATTGTGACTTCTGGCAGTTTTCTCTCCTCCTTGTAGTGCTCTTGGGGTAGTAATCAGATATTACAGGTCTGGCACTTTCCCCTGGAGAAAGTCATTAGTATATAAAACATGAAATTGTTGCCAGCTATATAAAAACATGCAGAAATTTATTCTTTTAACCCTAGTGCAGGGTTATATGATCTGTGTGGCTGCAGGTACACCAATGCTATTTAGAAAGTGCTTTTAGTTATGCCTATTACATCTAATAACTCTTCTGATATACCTTTGTATCTCTTGCATTTAAACAATCTTGTGAAGAGGTGTTTTTCCTTCCTTGCAAAAAGTCTTCTAGACAGATAATACTTGGAAAGTGAGAGTTTAGTTTCACTTTTTTTTTTAATGATGCCTTTTTATTTTAACATTTCCATTTTTAAGTATTGTCAAGTTTTATATTCAAGTCTTCTGGACACATCTTGGCCCTGCATTTTGAACCTAGACATAACCAGTTAGTACTGCTAGAAGATTCTTACAGAATCCCTGATTGAAGGATTTTGATAAAGTAGTTAACATATCGATTAGGTTCATGTCTTCCCTCGGCCTGTGATTTTTGCATCTTAGCATTAAGGAGTTGGGAAATCAGCATAAAAGCATTACTATTAATCTAAAAACTGGAGTGGGATCTTTTCTGGTTGCTTTCAGAGAGATTCTAGTGTTCATTTCCTGAATTGTTTGCGAAGCTGAAGAATATTTTGCTTTATTTTCGTTGGCTTATTTTATATTTATTGCCAAATGACATGTTCATCAAATACAAAATCATACAACATAATGTCTCTGGAAATTCTCTTGGCATACTAATTCTAAATTACCTTAAACAACTCTATATGATCGCCATTTTTAAAAAAAACTGAATAATTACGAAACTGAATTCCAACAATATACATAGGTTTGCTGGAAAGAAGAGTTGATAAAACATATGTTTACATGACTGACACAATAAATGGTTTCCCTATGCAGTTTGCAAATAGTGATTGTAATTTCATGTTAATAAGATGCAGGAAAATGTGTTGAAGGAATAGTGTTTTGCTGCTTTTGTCACGGTTTCATCAAAGTGATTTTGTCAGCACTGGAGCATAACCCTTGCCACATCAGTTTGAGTGCTCATTAGGCAGCCTATTTGTCTGAATCCTCATTAAATTGATTAACTCATTTACTTAGGGATGATGACATGTTATGTGGTACAGGAATGGTGGTTAGAGACTAGAATCAAGACTCATGTTGACTTGCTTAGTATTCAGCTGTTCATTTATTCTGCAGTAAGTTGCCACATTCAAATACTGTAGCATCGGTGATTTACCTTTTGCAAGTGTGGCCATCAGCTGAAGGGTTGAACTTACATTCTATAGACTTGCATCTCTATCAGTAAACTACAGACAGCAGTTTAGAACTTCTTAGGTTTATAGCTTGCTCTAATTCCCTATTTATTTTGCTTGGGTACTAGTCTTGCTCATGAAGAACCTAAAAGACTCTCTTGAACAGCTGTTTTAATGTAATTAAATAACGAAAGGGAAACAAGTAGAAAACCTCTTCAGTTATACATTCAGAGGAGGGATACGTTATTAACAGAAGATATGATACTTAAAGCAGTTTTCTGAAATACAGCTTTCAGAGAAGCGATCAAAATGAAAAAAAAGAGATCAGTTGATGACTTAGATAAAATTCAATGTATGCACATAGTCTAGAAGTTTGTATTTAAAAAAATCCTTTTTCTTGATGTGCTTCTAATATTTTCAGGTGCTACCTGGAAGTGCTGACTGTGTGCAAGTCATGCCGAAATTTGAGTTTTGGATGCCAACTACAATTTTGTCTTCATATGTGAAACTACAAAAGACAGTTTAAGCAGGCAGGCTTTAGCAAATAATCAATATTTTGGTCTAATTCAGTGATTCTGCAATGAGCAGATGGCAAGTATTTGTATTTTTGAGTGAAAAGTAAATGTGGCTTGGGGTAACTCACAAAGTAGTTGAGTACTTCAAACTTTATTAAGACAAAGTAGCCTGAATTCATGAGTAGTAAAATTATTTATTTCAGTAAGAAATGAATTTGCATATTCCAGGGCTGAGTGTGTCATGAACACAAAGTGTGAAGGTCTCCTATACTTTGAAGAGTGCTTTTTGTATTACTAGAGTGCAATACAAGCCTAGTTATGTACTGTGGCAGTATTGGAGAACCATACACAGGCCAGAGATCTTCCTCTCTAAATGTAGAACCAGAAGCAACAGATAGCTACATACTTCATGAAGTATGAGAAAACAAGAAACAAAACATTTTCAAAGACCAAGTGAGAAATTTTCGTTATGAAACCAGCAGCTATGTCAGCAAATGAGGCTTTTAAAGGCATGGTATTAAAGGAATGCTTTAAGGCAGTTTCTAGAGAAGATGCCGAAAGGGTTGTCAGGCATTGGAACAGGCTGCCCAGGAAAGTGATTGAGTCACCATCCCTGGAGGTGTTTAAAAGAAATGTAGATGTAGCATTTAGGGACATGGTTTATCGGTGGACTTGACAGTGTTAGGTTTGTGGTTGGACTCAATGATCTTAAGAGTCTTTTCCAACCTAAATGATTATATGGTTCTCTACATAGTAGAGCTTTAGATATTAATGAGCGGCCTTTTATTAACATGTAGAGAAATGGAAGAAGCTGGAGAGGTGCATGACTGAAAACCAAACTAATTGTATGTAGAGGCTGGTCTGACTGGGATCAAGATTTTATTATACTAAACCACAGTTTTAGTAGCATTCCTTTCAGCGAGAGTACTGGCATAAACAGTCCTCAGTTGCCCTTGTATCACTTTGTTCCCCTCCCTTCCCCAGATGATCCTGGGAAAGTGTTTTGAGTGGTTGCACAGCGAACAGAATTGTGGAAGCCTCATCATGAGTCACTCATACAATGCCAGCTTTACTGGATGGCCTCAAACATAGTACTGTTAGAGGGTTTGAGGTAGCAGTAGAAAGTGACTGGGGGGGGCGGGATGAGATGAGGTGCAACATGAGCTGGGCAGCCAGCTGCAAAAATGTGCATGAAGCTGCAGGTCGAATGAGAGATGGTAGAGTGAGGAAGAGGAAATAGTATTTGAATGGCTTAGGAAATAAGACAAACTTAATGGAGAGTTGGAGAAAAGGTAGACCATCAAGGGAAATGTATATGGGATTTTACATCTTTTTATAAGTTAGAGCTGTGTGTTTATGCTTTGCTTTAATATAAAAGCTGCTCATTACTTAATTTTTTAAATCAGTAGTGTATGTATATATAGTGTAACACTATTGCAAGTTTTTATGGTGATAAAAATTACTGTCACCCTAATTCAATCTTATTTGTATAAAAATGTGAACTCTGAAGTTCTCAGGCTTCTTAGAAGGTTAGCAATAAGTTTTCATAAAAATGAGGTGAGATGAAGCATAGGAAAATACCTCTACTGTAATAGTTGCATGGTATTTGTGGTTATATGTGTTTATCCTGATACACAGTTGTATTTAGTAGCTAGTGAAACTGGTCTTATTTCATTAAGATGACCACAAAAGTGCAAGTGAAAATTTTTCTGGGGGAAATTAAAACAGCAGAGAAATTCTTGCTCCTCTTCTGTGAAAGGGATTACTGTCACTGAATTTATTATAGCTACAGTTTCACCCATCCTCCTATTTTTTGGAAGAAACAACTCCAAATATGTCTCATTTAGTAACTGTTTTTACCAGATGAGCTTTTTTTTTTTTTTTTTTCCAGAAATTTCATTTATATTTGTTTACTAAGATCATTTACAGCCATGTATCTGGAATGATGAGGAGAGTTCCCAAAAAATAAGTTCTGGGACTCTTATTTCAATTCGTGTTTCTGTAGAATCATTTTAGGATCATAGAATATTTGCAAAGTGCATGTGAAACACAGTTAATATTCAAACAGGAAATTGGTGATCAGAGTTAAATTACTGAGCCCTAAATTTTTCTACATCCACCTATTTCCCCTCTTCACCTGCTCTGACAGTTATAGACCACTTCTCTAATGGGGCTTGCATTTGAAGATAAGCCTGCATGTAAACAAATTAACTTTTCTTAAATGGAGAGCCATTTCATCTGCAATAATATACCAATTCATAAACTATTGCAAGCATATTTAAAAAAAAAAAAAAGATAAATGACCCATTGTATAACACTTACTATTAGGCAGACTAGATGTCCCTGTGTTCTGGGAGATAAGGCCCTTGTATTATTACATCCTAATAAAATGAGTTAATGTTTTAGTATCAGAGATAAAAGGACGGTTGGATATATTTAATAACCAAACTGAGAAACACTTAATTTTAGTTGTCTGTAGCAATATAACACAAATTCCCCTGTAAAACAAATTGCACTTTTGGAATATACTTTAATGTGCATTCAACAAAGGAGAAAATGAGGTGATTGAAGTTCAATTTGTAGCATGTTATTAACCATTTCCGCTTGACTAGATGCGTAAAAGGATAATGGATGAGGGTTTTATTATTGCCTTTCTGCTAAAATGAAGTGGTGTAAAAGATAAGGTGATGAGATTAATGAACATAAGGAAAAGGCGTAATCAATCAAACTCCAACAGTGAGATGAGATGACAGTACTTAAGATTTGCAAGGATATGTGTTTTCAAAAGTGGATTTTATCAACACCGACATTTTATTTGAGTGAAATGCTGAGAAGCAGATAGTTGCCAATTTTGGTTATTTTTTGTAGGTTCTTTATGCTACTGTATATTTGAAGCTTCAACAATTAATATAACAAATCAAATTCAATATGTCTATTTTTTCTTTAAAATCCACATTTTTAAAAACTGTGTAATTATTAAATGAGGAGAAACAAATACAACTTTTGTCTAGCAGGAACAATCTTTTCTTGATGAGTTTATCCATTCTTTACTGGCAGAACACTTTCAGATGTGCCTGGATGAACTACTTTTAGTCTTAGTGCTAACTGCCTCAAGTTTTTCTTCTTAGTCATTTGAGCAGCTAGTTTTCATATACTCATGGAAAATGAATGTATGCTTTCCTTGTCCTGTAATAAATTCTCACCCATTAAACTCCACAAGGTTTCAACTTCCAGCTTCTTGAGTAGAAAATTGATTATCTTGGAGAGATAAATCTGCAAAAGTTTCTAGCTGTGAATATGTTCCTCCTTGTAGGGTGTGATATTTTTATATTTAAGATATTGAATACTGTGCTTCTTTCCTCTGACACATATCTTAAAATTATTAACATACTTGAATATCCATGGTCCTAAGATGTTGTGGAAATAGTTTGCACATGTTTTCTATTTTCACTGATCCCAAATTGTTAAAATTACTTGCTTCTCCAGCTGTAGCTACTCATAGAGAAAACCCTCACTAACCTAAAGGTAGGTCTTCTATCTTAAACCACTTTTTTCACAAAAGAACAGAGTTACAAACTAAATCACTTAAGAACTGAAAATGCCTCTGCAAAATCAGTTTTTCTTATGTCTTTGATTTCCTGCTCTTTTTAAAAATCACATGCCTTTTTTCAAAACGTGGAGCTGACGGAGAATGGAGCTGCTAGCCAGTTAGTTTTTTTCCCTCACTTAAAAGATTTAAGAGAGGCTCCAACATCATTCTTTCAAATGCAGTTAACTTAGCTGATAAGGATTGCCTTAGTAAAGCAGTGCCTTAAGTTACTTTTGTAAATGAAATATGCGCGAGCAGGATAACTTCTTGTATTTTCTCAAGGAACTGTTAGTTCTTGGCAGCACTTTGGGCAGGATGGATAGGATATTGCTATGAAGTTAAAAGTTTGTCTGAAAATGCAGCTTAAAACACCTTTTTGCCTTTTGACTTCAGCATTTATGAAATGCTGTTACATATTGGCTGGAACCTGGTGCTTTGTAAATACTCCCACATTAGACTTGACTTTTTCTGGTTCTTGGGAAAACTTCTAGTTGTGCAAAACAGCACTGTGGATTCATAAGATAAATGCGTAACACAGCCCAGATTACCGTTCTTCACAAGAGCTGATATTTTCACATAGACTTGCTACCCTCTCTCCTCCTGTCATCTGCAGAATTCTTTGATAGGCCATTTTTTATTGGGCCCACTGGAATAGCGAGTTTTAGCTTTAATACCCCAGGGAGAATGGCAAGGCAAATCATGTTGTTGGATCAATTGTTCAACTATACCCAGACCGCTGTCTGTGTATCTGTTACACTTGAATCACATTTCCAAGCCTTTCTTATCAGTCATTTTGACTAGAAATGCAGTTTATTTTTCTATTGCATTTTTCAACTGAAATTAGGGTTATGTTCTTGTTCTGTTCCCGTAGAATCCTAGATGTGGTTGTAGACCTCACATTAGCTATGTCCATGGCTTGCTTAACCTTGGAAAAGAGTCTGCACTTGTAGGAGTGCTTTAAAACTGAATTTAAATTATTTTACTATCTGCTAAGATGAAAACCAGCAGTTATTGTATAAAACCTCCTCTTCACATTGCTTGTTGTTCTTTACAAACACGTGATTCCTTTTGATTGTTCAAATTATTTCTATGGGTTAGCTTAAGATAAGAGATTCTCCCTTGTACTCACAGGCCATAGGAAAACCTTTGTCACTGATTGATTATGCTTAGTTCCTTTACCTGAGAAGTAAATCTACTTTTACGGGAATACAAATTAAATGTAAGCATACAGATACAGAATATGAAGTATACTCACGTAAGTCTTGATTAAAACCAGTACATGTAGGGGACATGCCCTTTGATAACTGAGAATGATTTCTTTACATTGTTGTCTTACCTGTATACTGCTTTGGTTTACGGCAGTAAATGAACTAGCCATGAGTGGAGTTTGAGCAGTGTAGAGTTAATTAACAGCACTTTGCTGTTTTCTGTCCCAGCTTCTGAGAGCAGGAGAGAAATTTCTGTATCATGAAGTACATACAGTCCTGGGCTATGGGGCAGGCACCAGGCATGCCGAATAAGGCAAATGTTCGTAGTTACACAGAAGCCTTGGCAGCTGCTCCGGTTTACTCAAAGGGGATTTGGTTCCTGTAGCAGTCTAAGGTCTGTGCAGCACAAAGGTGGCATTAAGCCATTTTACATTCCCATCACTTTGCAGGCTGCACCTTCTGTGCTGTATCTCTCATAAAGCATAGCACAGAATCTTTTAATGTAAACTGCTGGACTGGCAGCTCTGGAGTCTGACTTTCCTCTTTGCTTTCGAGAGGCACATCTGTTCTTCTACGTATGGGCTTGGTTCCCATTAATGAGCTGATCAGATGCAGTCTTTCATGATGACTGGTACTCTAGCTTCCTGCCAGATGTGTGGGGGTGTTTTTTGGTTTTGTTTTGTTTCTCATGAAGGGATATGAAGGTCAGCTTGTGGGTCATCATTAAAAAAAAAGTCCTTCTTTTTGATATTGAAACTTATTTCTTCATTGCCCATTTTTTTTTCTTCTCCTCACTCACCTTCTGCAAGATCAGATGAAAATGGCAAACACTGCCCAACTGCCAGTATCGCAGGTGCATTAGTTCCTTTCTTTCTTGGTTGTAGTTGCTGCTTCTAGTCACATGTGTTTTGGCTGGATAGACCTTTGCTGGATACATAGAGGAGCAGCCCATGAGAGAAGTCACATCCTGAAAGTGGTGAAATAGGCACGTGCAGGGCACAGCAGTGGCAAAGCTAACATGACTATTCTGATTTGTGGTTCAAAATAGGAATTTGAAGAGACAGTTACAGCAAACATGAGCCTTATTTTTCTAAAGAAACCTCAATAGCTAAGTACCTTTAAGAGACAGCAAAACAAAGGTAGCTTTGACATTGTTTTCTGTGCTCAGCTTTTGAAATATGTGCTCCTGCATAGTACCTTTCACCATATCTAGTTATTCTGCTGTGAATATGAACTGCTTGAGTCATTAGTCTGGCAATTGGCCTAGTTTTCAGACTCTGTACTTCTTAGTGATTAACCAATATAGTCTGATAAAGATTATCTCCAAGGCTTTTCTGCACTATGAATTTTATAAAAGAAAAGGGACCAACCAGAACTTTACACTTAACCAACCAACAAAAACCCCCAAACCATACAATGCAAAAACCAACCCACAACATGATAATACCTTCTTGTAATGAAAAAAATAGTCTTGGTTGGTTCCTTTTCTGTCTTTCTCAGGTACTCCTGTCTTTTAAACAAGAGAAAGCTTTAAGGGTTTGTTTTGAAATCCCTTTAAAAGTTTAGAGAGGTTTGTTGTTTTTTGTGTTTTGTTTGTTTGTTTGTTTTTTGTTTTTTGGTTTTTTTTGCAATAATGTTACAACATCATGGCATAGAAGATGCTTCTGATATGCAAGAAAAAAAATCAGAATTATGAAAAAGCGAGGCTTGTGCAAAGAGACTCAGGTCTGATGTTGTAGGAAAGAATAAGAAGATAGTAATTCACACAAATCAGTTTTCATTGTTTGAAAACTGACTGAAAACTCAAACTGATCTTAGCATGAGCGATTAATCATAGATGATGAGGCTGCATCCCTCCCACTTGCATTCTCTATTTTTGCTTCAGTTGTCTTGTACAAGGAACAAAAATAATTGACACCCTTCATTGTGTAAAATCTTTCCGGGAAGAAAACTGATCTCGAGACCCTTCAAAGGTATCCTACACTGTTGAGTTCAAACACGGAATGATTTGAAATAGTCTTGCTGGTATTCTTCAGGAGTCCTTAACTCACTTATTACAGAGACAAATACCTGGGTATCTTTCTCATAAATTGCAGCTGAATGAATCCTATGTTGTTTTACTTCTATTAGGAAGCCTTCTATGTAATTATGTTTTAAGTACATTGGCAAAATTTTGATCATGGTCATACTTATAATTTCAAAACTGGACATCTGTTTTTTGCTTAATGGCAATAGTGCTAGGGATTATACTAAAAACCTTTGAGGTTAAGTTCTAGTAGAGTTTTTGTTTTATAACTTTATTTCCCATAATAAAACATTTCCATAATGATCGCTTTCAGATGATCACGATCTGAATTTGTATTTCTGGGTTTTTTGTTAGCTCACAAGGAGGCAGGAAGACAAATTAAATTATCGGTTTTCGCAAAGGCAAAAGCTGGAGCATCTAAAGGTTCCTGTTCTTTGTCTTTTAGTTTTCTGTATTAATCAAATTGAAAGTGAATTAAGTAACAAGGTAGCAAAATTTGTGCTGATACAAAGTTACATTTTTAGCACCAAATTGAGAGTGTTGTGAGGACTTTTTTGGACAGTTTAAGACACGTGCTCATCAGCTGCATAGGTAAAAAGATGGCAAATAGAATTTCCTCGCCTAAGTTTCCAATCTTAGAATGCACTATTGCACCATTCATTACTACAGATGCTTAATATTAATACTACTTTATTTCAGCATTTTTGATCCAAATTCCATGACTTTATGTGGTCACCTTCTTTGGCAGCTTCTACACAGTGAGAAATCGTTTCCTTGAATTTTACTTAGTGACACTTAAGCTCTCTGCCTTTGCAGGTAATGCCATTTTTTCAATGTATACAAAATTAAATCAATAAAGCTAGGGTTATTTAGTATTTACACTGTGTATGTTTAAATGACGGAATTCACTGACACGTGAAATCATGAAGTTGTATAATTTAATGCAGTTCACAAAGGGGTTATGGAATCCGTCAATCTGTGTGGATGCCAAGACTAGCCAGAAATGTACTTATTAAGTAGACTGAATTTAAAACACTCTCCAAATTTTAAAACTTATGATCTGATGAAGGAAAACATGAGAAGATATTAATGCTCTATTTACCCACTGTGTGTAACTATGTATTATGCTTTTATGCAGTCTGTCACTCATGTTTCAACATGTGCACATGTAGATGCATGTACAGAAATGTGACTACATGTGTGTGTACCAATGCAATTTCATAAGGCTATCTTCAATCTTAGATAATTTAAGTAAAGGTTATAAGCAAATCTAGATCCATACAGACCCACTCATATGTGCTTCTTTGGTAAATACAAGACATAAGCAAAGAGTGATGCACGCTTTAATGTGGAAGGCACAATGCACATCTCAGAGGTTCATTTATATGATTTATACTATAAATATATAGTATATATATATTATAAATATAAAATACATAGTGCATATGTATTATATAATATGTATATATGTACTATAAATAGTGCATATGAATAATATATACTATGAATATATAGTATATATAGTATTATTACTATTCTGAGTTATTTCTGTATTATTAAAAGGTATCTTAGTTATGTTTTGTTGGCTGTATCTTTTTACCTACTAAGTATGTGAAGTCTGTGTAGGTATTAATAGCAATGCTATAACAAATAGCATAAACAGGTAACCTTGACAGAGTAGAAATTGTTGCCATTCTCCTCCTTTCTATGTATGGATTATAAACCCTGTCATAAATAAATAAAAGCGTTATGTGTGGTGGGTTTTTTTTGCAACACTGTTTTGCAAAATCACATTGCAAGTGTATTATGCATAAACCAAAAATTACTCAGATAAATGAAAATAGGATTGGCTAGAGAGCTACCTGTCTAAAGTATCACATAAAAAAAAACCCCATAATTAATTTATGTTCTCTTATGTATCCTTTTTGCTGTTTGTAGGTGTTGCATTAACATTTCTAGAGTACATGGTGTGTGGGCTGGGTTGGTAGCTGCACTGTTATATTGTGGGAGGCTGCTTTAGAAAGGCTGCCCTTGGTAGTCTCAGTAATTATTGCTAATTCTTACTTTGTAGCATTTTGCACCTCAGGAATTCATAATTATAATTTGCCGCATGTTTATTGGAAACACACTGAGATTACCAATTTGTTTCATGTGTCAATGAACAACTTATTGATCCCTATTTACCTAGCCTGTTCTAGAGTTAATGATAGAACTTGAGGATGGACACAGATGCTGAAATAACCACTGTTTCAGAAGGTGCAAGCTGAATAATTTGTGAATTGTTACGGTTAATTCCTGATGGCAAACTGTCTCAGCTGGATGAGCTTTTTGTATCCACCTGTTGATGAGCAGATTCCACTAACTCTTAAATCAGAACATAACAGGCTCACTAAATCGAGATATCAGTCAACTCCTATGAGAATCTGTGAATTCTTGCAGTTCTGGCTCCTTTTTGTCATAAATAAGCCTTCTGTCTTATTTTCCAAAGACAGACATGACTTTACATCCTAATCTTGCCGGGCTTGGACAGCTACCCAAACCTGTATTCATTTTCTTCTTTTTGAACTTCTGCTTTCTAGGCTGCATACTTTAACTTATATACCTATCTTTAGCAATCAGATCCTCTTGTTCTTTGTGTTGATTAAGTATTGTTTTCCAATGGTAATGAACTCCTGCTCTCTAGGAGTCAGCAAGGGCAATAAAAAAGTTAAAAAAAAAAAAAAAAAGTTTGTGAAATACTGGATGCAGTAGAAAAGAGTAATATAGTTGGTACTAACTTTGCTAACATTGTTTGCAGATTTATTAGTCCATGTGAGTTGTTTAGAACCTCATAGTCAAATCAGAAAAGTTCTGAATACAGGTTCCCTGATATTTTTTTTTCCCAAGGCAGATCTTTAGTAATCAGGGAGGAGCTTATCTGTAGTTAGTAGGAGATCACTTTCAGAAAATATGCATTGCATTTCACTTTGAAATATAGCTTTAGTGTCTGAATAAAGAGAGAAAATATAGCTGTGCATTTCTCTGTTTTAATCACCTGGTACATATTTTTCATGTAATCACATGCGTACTGATCTGCGGTCTGTGATTGTTTGACTTTATTATTTTCCAAACAAATGGTGTTTTTATTTGTATGTATACATAAAAAGTACTTCAAAACTGAATAGATCTAGAAATAAAACTAAATCCTAACTAAAGATTAAATTATTTACAGGTCCAGAGTCCTTAAGGTCTGTGAGGCGAGTATTAGTAGTATACTGTGAAATGGGAATTTCAGTTTTTGGCAAATCTGTCTGTCCCCAGTAGCTTCAGATAAAATAATTTTATCCTTCTAGAGCACATCAATTTGCTAGTCGGTTGTTCATGTATCAAAGAGCGTTCTGTGAAAATATCAATATCATTGGTTAATATAAATGAAATTAATTTTTAAAGCTGGGCTAAAGGTTGACATCTGAAAAATTGCATTACTTTGCAGAAGAGAAATTTCTGTCTTCCAGTGAAATTTCAGGTCATAAGGGCAAGTAATTTTCACAATCTTCAATGGGAACCAGTGAAATATGAACTTCATTGTCACCTAGCCCCAAAGCGATAAGATAAAATGAGCTGATACATCATTTGCTGTGGTTTTATCATCTCCTCCAGTAATTGGAAGAGAAAACATAGGAGTCTTTTACCACCCCCCTCCCCAATCCCTTCACCACCCACACCCAGGCATAAGCCATTTTGCTCTGATCGATACAAAGGTCACCGAGTATTTATTTATTTATTTAATTTTTTAATGCTGGGTAAAACTGTCTAGTGGAACATTAAAGTAATGAATATGTTTAATTGAGTTTGTCACCCATGAAAATGCTGTAGAGGATTGTATAGCAGACTGTGCATGCTCACAGGAGGGACTGTTTGGGAGAGTACTACTGTTTGCCTGCAGATTTTGGCAGCTGATTATATAAATAGCTGAGATTTTAAATTAATATCTTATTTATTGTTCTCTTGAAAAATCTAAAAATAAACTAATAAGCACTGTGATTTATTTAAAAACATTTAGATATTTTAAATTATTAATAATATGATCTAATGCCCTATTAGTTTAGTTGTACTTGGACATATTTGAACAAAGAATAGAGAAAGATCCTTTCACTGTGAAATCTGTATCCAGGAACTAAACAGTACCTGGACAGTAGTATCTGAGGATTCCTCAGTTGCAGGGCTGAGATTGTGGTGGAGATCCAGGTTCTGAGTGAAACCGAGTCAGGTTTTATAACCCCGTGTGCTGTAATTTTGCCTTCCTGAACAAAAATGAACCCACAATACTGAAAATGCTGCAAAAAGCATGTATTTATGGATTTTTATCTCTCTATTGCAATCAAATGTAAATGCAATTTTTTTTGTTTGTTTGGGGGAGGGGTTTGTGTGCATGTGGAGGGTTTTTTGTTCTGTTTTGTTTTTTGTCTGGATGAATCATAACTTTTCAGAAATATACAAATGTGCATCAGCTTTTTAAATAAGCTATTTAGTTTTTATTTTATTCGTGGCAGTTAAATTTGCAGGCACATTAAAGTAATATAATTATTCAATTACTGTTTAAGTTCTATAAGCCATTTACAGACTTAATTACTTCTAACCTATTCACATTTTCAGGATCAATAGTACTTTAAAATAAAATAAAATATATGAGAGCTGATTGGTTTGCTTAAAAGGAAAAGCAAAATGTTGATTTAGTCTCCAGTAAAATATTACTTTTCTAGTTCAGGAGACAGCTGTAGCAATGGTATCTTTTAACTCTTGAATGTTATATTTTACAAGAGACATTGTTTATGATCAATGTGCAAGGAGTGTTTTGAAGAAAAGTTAGGATGGGGCATTTGTTTTCAAAACTGTAAAATGACAGAATAGCTTCAGAGTGAGCATTTTTAGTGTTGGGAAATAGCTGTTGATAAACAGCTATGAAACATGAGGAGAGGACTTCTTTATACATATATGATCTTCATTCATTATTAGTGCTATACTACCTGAATTTTCATGCAACTTGGATTTTAGAATCTCCTCAAAGTGGAAATTGAAGCTGGCAATTCTTTACTTACTAGTTTCTTGTGGAGTTTCTCCCAGCCTTGTCAGGACCTGCAGCAGGAGGACTGTTTACAGGTTTAGGCCTTTATTTCTATTACGTGAAGTAAAAAAGGAACTTAATGCAAAGGTGAAAGTAGTTTTCTATTTTTTAATAGTGTTGTCATGCCATCTGTTCATTTGGTGTTGCCAAAGTCTAATTGTGGAACAGTGTGTGTAATAAGATTTTTGAAACCATAGAACTTTGCAATTGGCTCATTTGCTTATTTTAAGTATTTTTAAATGACATAGTGAACTGTATAAGTTGTCTCTCCTCCTGTAAGGTGCAGTGTCTTTTGAAATAAATAAAATGAGCAGTAGATTAAACTTAATGCAATCTGATCTACTTGAAGATGTCCCTGCTCATTGCAGGGGGTTGGAAGGTCCCTTCCAACCCAAACTATTCTATGATTTTAAGTGTTGAATCAATGAAATTCCATAAACGCTTTTTCATATGAGGAAGGTTGTAGTGTTTGTGCATATTGAATTAGGTCGTACATCCTCATTAATCTTTGCCTCACAAGGTATTCCAAAACTGATGTTACAAAACACAGATATAAATGTGACGAATTTTTAAACTCAACATATGGTTCAATAGCATGAAGAAGATGGTTGTTCTAAAATTCTGAAGGATAATTCTATATTATGTGGCTTATGGGTGAAAACAGGCAAATGCAAAAATAGTTTTTGAAGTTGTAATTCCAAAGCTGAGATTATCAGAAATGATAACACTGATTAAAAAAAAAAAAATATTTCTGCCAGAATGAAAATATTGAATTTAATTTGAAGTACTAGTGAGTTGCTGCAACCAGGGGGGGTTCTGTTAATAAAATCAGGTATTTGTCAGGAAATAAAAGGTTGAATTTGATTTTCATAAGGAATACTTAGTAATACACATGAAAGAAATGTGTTTGTGTTCTGGACTTTTCATCTACTTCATGTGGTGTGATGAGCATGGAGCAGTGGTAATGATGCAGTTTCCATAGCAACTGGTTCACTGGAGAGCTAGACCTCTGTCTAGGGTGCTGTCAGTGTGCGTGGAGGTTCAGAGAACAGCGTCCCAAAGAAGGTCTGCTTCCACCTAATCCAGTTTTAATTGAACTCCAGAGACTTTGAAGTGAAGCTGCAGACCAGGCAGCCGCTATTCCAACTCAAAATGAAGGCCTTGCTCGGCTAGGCCTCAGCTGCTGCTCACTCCTGATAACTTCTGCTAATGAGTACTTAAAGAATTGTTATGGTGGTGACTACTAGTGTTTCTGCCGTGCAGTTCTAGTTTCTGCTGTAAATCCTGTTATACTGAATTCAATAACTTTATCATGGCTGTACAAGGTGCACAACGTAAACCACCTCTGCTGTTTTGAAGTCAGTGCTTTTCCTTCCAGTTTTGAAGAAATTGCATGCAGCAGACTTTTGGCCATATGTAGGGTTTCGACTGTCACAAAAAATGCTCGATTCACAGGGTGAGAGTAATACTTCATAATCAACTTGCTGATTTCACTCTCAGTATCCATGTAATAAGTGTTCAAATTTACAGTGCACAGACTGATAGTGACAGTCAGTCTGTTCTAATTATTCCTACTGAAAAGCAAAGGTCAGCACACTCCTGTCTGTCTCGAAAAATAATCATTGAAATTATAAACTCCAATTTAAAAATCATAAAATGGATGAATACCAGCAGAAGTACTAAGAGATTTTTGTACACAAGCAGTGCAGCTTTGTCTCCTTTGTTATCTCCTTTGATGTTGTGCTCTTTAAAGGATATTTATATGCATGTGACAAAAGCCAACCACAGTGTTCTGAATAGCACCACAGATTTATACAAATCTGCCAGTTAGTGTGAGTGGGTTATGGATGTGGTATGGCAAGTATCAGCAAAGTCAAAGTGTGTTAGTTCCCCTGTTCCAGGAATGATTAGCAACCATTGACAAGCTCTGGTTCTTTCATCGCATTTCTAGAATTTTGTTTTGGAATAATTATTCATTTCTTGCTTCTCTTTCTGTGTGTTGGGAGAGTTGTGTGTGGCACTTGTATTGAGGAGAAGATGAGGGATTAACTGAAAAAAAAAAGGAGGTGTAGAAGATTATTTGCTTTGCACATTCTGATCTCCTGTGCTATCTGCTTTTGGCTTGCCAGTCTTGTTTGCTGTTAATTCACAAAGGTGGTGCTGTATTTTACACGGTATTATGTAGTGCTTTTATAATGGTGCTTCTGCTCTCTGTGCTACAAAATTGCAGATTATTTGTGAATATGTACTACGTGTGAGGAAAAATCCTCCTTTGTTAAAAATCTATAAATAAGTACTTGGGTTCATTAACAATTTGTTATGTTAAAGGCTTGAATTTCACTTTTTCCTTTTTTTTTTTTTTTTCTTTAAGTATACTATATGTTGCTGAAGTGAAATTGTAAGAATGACTGAGGATTATATCTGACTCTTCTGTGGTGAATTTCTGTTAAATGCTTTTGTGCTTGCTAAAATGGACAAATCTCAGAGATTTTCCTTCACTTATAGTTTCTTAATCTGAGGCAGAGAAGTGTCCAATCCTGCTGTTCCTTATCACTTACATAATTAAGCTTTGAAATGAAAAAGAAAAAGTGAAGCAACAAAGAAACAAAGTGGCTGAGGACTGAAAATGGGATTAGTTTGAATTGTGAAGGCAGACTAAGCATCTGTGTCTGTCAGATGGGATGACAGGAATTGTAACAAGTTACTTTGACAACCGCTTACTCCATAGAGAGATTATGCTGAGTTCATTTGCAGGTTTGTGTTTAACCTTAGCTGACAAAATGATACTTAACCTCTTATACAGGCAACCTTTATACTTCCAGAATTAATGAATGTTGCCTTAACGATAAACATAAGGAACATTTTTTCTTTGAAGAAGTTTTTTCTTGCTTATTTATTACAGGCCTGTTATTATAGTGCTAAAGTGAGTGCAGATACGTCTAATGGCACTAGTAATACATTTCAGAATATGTTTCTTTGCTTTGCTGAAGTGCCAAGCATTTCATAATGTTTCTGAAACTCCCTCGGTTATGGAAAAACAGGCAGTTGCACTTAAAGGAAAAAATGCAAGCAAGTTTTTAAAATCCTTGACATGAATGGTTGAGTTAAAAAAAAAAATCCATTATAGGTTCATAGTATGAAGTTTGAGCATACTTTAATTTTGCTGCAAGTTTTTCATATAATTGATAGAATCCATGTTTGTGGATCAAACAGTTTCTCTTGTACAAGATATTACCTATACTAACAAGATATTTAAAACACTCTCTCTCTCTCTTTCTACTAGATTCTGGCATGTACAGAAGGACTCCATGGGAAATGGCTCTTTTCAGAGATTCGAGCCATCTTTTCCCGACGCTATCTTTTGCAAAATACAGCGCTGGAGATATTCATGGCAAATAGAGGTACTATGAGTTTAGAGGAATGGCAAGTGTTGGTTTTGGGACATGTGGTCTTTCTTTGTCTTCTCAGTGCCTTTTTTGATACAGATTTGTGTAGATAGGAGAAGGACTTGGATGAAGTGTCTCAATATTTAAGTTAGTATATTTTTGTAATTTAGTTTCTCCTTATCATTTTTTTTTTTTTAAGTGAAGAATTATGATTAAACATGATAACTGGGAATTAGCAATGCCTCACTTTCATTTATATCCATATATTTATTTGGCATCCTCTGGAAACTTTTGCTTAGGGCATACTTACCTCTTACCTGTTTTGCATGAAGAGGGTTTTTTTGTCCCTTTGGAGGGTTAATAGTTGTTAGTTATACTTACCAAGAACAACATAATGGAAAAACTTCACTACTGGATTAGAACAGTGACTGGTATATCTTTGTGCTTTATTTCTAGTAATATTTTTTTTCAGTTAGACCCTAGTAGAAGTTTAATAAATATCTGTGTGAACTTGTTTATGAACCTTTTTTTCACCTTCCTCTTTCTTCAGTTCATTTTTCAGACACATATATGTACTATTACAAGTGACTCAAAATATAGTCAGTTGAGACTTAAAGAGCTTTCTTCTGCTATTTCCTCCCCCTAAATTTTCTTTTAAACCAAATTATATGATGTCTTGGTGATTTAAACTAAGACTCTTTCAGTACTTTTAATGCTTTTATACTGATAATGAAGTTTTGAAAAAAAAAAATTTGAAAACTCTATACAAAGACACCAAATAAAGTTGGTCTTAAGATGACACTTTTTAAATATAAAACATTTCTTGGTAACGATATAAAACACTGTCGTCCTGAAATCAGTAAATGTTTCATAGGATAACATGTTTTTATACAGTTAGTATGTTAGTAAAAAAGTTTTTGTCTGAGCTTAAAATGGTCTCTGATCTTGAACGTGGTTGGTAAGTACTCAGACAAATATCTCACAGAGCATTGTTGTGCATATCTGAACTGCATATTCTCCAACAAAATAATAATAATATGCATAAATGTTTTCCCATTATGGAGCCTGTAGTTGTACTCTATGAAGTCATAAATATCCATTGATGATACCATAATTAGATTTTATTTAGGTTTTTAGGTTGCTATTTCACAAGTGTCCTTGAATGTTTCAAAAAAAAGATAAGATAATATTTTGAATAATTTATCTTGAGAATATCTAGAAAGTAAACTATAGTAAGTGATCCAGTTAATATATTAACTTTTTTTATAATCAATTCTAGTAGTCAGTCTGTACGTGTAAGTTTAACTTCTATTCAGAAAGGAAAACAAATGTAGACCTTCCTTGTAAGCTTTGTAAAAATGACAGCTGGTGTTCAAGTTCCCATTAGTGGTAAATAAAAACAGTTCTGGAAATCATATAAAACCAAATCTATAGTAGCCTGAAGGAAACAAGTCTTATCTTTTACCTGTTCAGCACCTAAGCTTAGGGTTGAATGTTACTGGGCAAGAAAGCCTGAAATAAAAGGTCTAAAATCATGCCATATTTCTACTCTTATGTTCACAGTGGGTGTCATGTTCAACTTTCCTGACCAAGCAACAGTAAAGAAAGTGGTTAACTGTCTACCTCGGGTCGGTATTGGCACCATCTTTGGACTACCTCAGACCAGGTATTTTACAATTTGAATTAATTTTATCTGTCAGTTCTAACAATTCTTCTTTCATCAAACTAGCCTACATAGCTTGAAATGTTTACACCTGCTGGTTTACAAAACATGCACATCCTCAGCTTATCATTTCTGCATGCTATTTGCAACATGTTTGTGCAGTAAAAACTTTTGGATTTGAGATTCTTGGTTTTATTTCTGCCTGTTACAGGGAAGATAGCTTCTTTTTGGCAGTGAGGCTCAATCACTTACCCTACTTAAGGAAAATAGGTTTCTTTATGCTTGCCAACTCACTGAAATTTAAGACTGATTTAAGACTGGTTGTAGGACTGATTAGCTTTTATGGCAGTGTTCAATTATATTAGCTTGTGTGTAACATCCTTGAATCATCTGTAGTATTTAAACCTAGATAAAAATGATAATTCCTCTTCAGAAGGGTATTACAGTGATGTGTAGAACAATATAAGCTGAACAGCATATGGAAGAATTGGCACAGTGTGCCTGTCTTGTAGCTCTGGATGACATTGTTCAAATTTTACATAGGGTAAGTGAGAAATTAGTATCACAATGTTATGTTGTGTGTTTGGATCCTAAAACTAAAGACTATGAGTCGGTCTTCCAGATCTTTTTTGCAGAAGGTTAGGGCTTGATTGCCAGATATGCTCTGGATAAAACACAGCAGCTCAGTTTAATGAGATTGATGGAAATGTTTTTTGAGGTGTGCACCATCTCGAGTTGAACCGGTTACCTCTTGTATTTTAATGAATAATAAACTATTTCTAAGTAGATTAACTTCTAAATTTTTAGAAGAAACAGCAACCATTAAGGAATATCTTGATTGTTCTTTCTTTAATTTTTTCAAAGTTTTCTGTGCACAGAATTAAAATAGTTTGGCATGTTTTCAGTTGTGTTTTGTAGTTTACTTTTTTAAAAAAAACCAATCAAGTCCAGAAAAAAATTATCTTGATTTGCAATTATAGCCAATCTGTAAGAACTTAAGGATTTGTATTTGCAGAAGCAAGTTATGTGTGAAAATTTTTAAATATACAGGAAAGTATATACACATTTTTTCAAAATTTCACATCTGTTTATACTGATAAATTTGTTTCCAATATAATGCAGTTATGAAAATTAGAAAAAACATACTCAGTTACTGTAAGTGTTTTCTTGAATTGTTTACCAATATCTGTAAAGATTTGTTAATTAAAACTATATCCAGATTTTTTTTTCTATTCTCTAAATGTTGTGGTTCTGGTATTTACAGATGTTTTTGTTATGAACAAAACAGTCTTGGGGATTTTATGATAAGCTCTTCTCTGCTTGATTTATCACTTCAAGGATTGACTCTCTAGTCTTCTTTCACAAACACTAGGATATCTGGCAAGAAATTCCGAAAGTTTAATTGAGTTATTTATGACTAACTCCCCAACACTGCCCAGAACTTAAATCTCAAGAGGATGGACTACATAATAAAATTCTATCATCTTATCATTGTTTTCCTTTGTTCCTGAGGGATTTAAAACCTATTCTAAAAGATGACTTTATTCTTATGTGAAATTTTAAAAGTCATGTAACTTTCTTATTTAATGATCTGACATCTCTCTAAATCACTAGTAACATATTTCTGTAATACATCAAGCCTTCATGGAGCAGCTGAATTTGCACAGCTGTAAAGGTTTCTGTTTGAAAGCTTTCAAATCTTGACATATCCAGCTGTCAGATGTTTCATTCTTTTGTTCTTGTTAGATTATAAAATGCTAAAAATGAACTTCAGGTATCCAAAATAGCAATTTGATCTCCAGAGAGATGTAGCACAGGATGAGTAAAAAGAATATATACGACTGCCACTAAAATTCAAACAGGTAAAAAGGAAGACTCACCAGGTTTTCCCTTTATTTTCTTCTGATGTTTATTTTTGATTTTCAGACGAATTTCTTTGGCTAGTCCACGACAGATTTTCAAAGCTTCCAATATGACTCAGCGATGGCAACAACGAGAAATTTCCAACTTTGAATACCTGATGTTTCTAAACACTATAGCAGGTAACACAAATTACTGTAATGATTCAGAAAAGGAGATGATGGTGGCCCAGTCTCAACAGAAATGAGCCACTACAAGATTTTGCCATTTCAATAAACAGCTTTTTCTATGCAAAGTTTTCTCCTGAAGATCAACTTCACAAAATCCTCCTATATGTACTTTATTTGTAATTATTTTTATGTTTGTGTAAGAATAGAGAGGCGTGCAATTAATGATGCTGTACTGAACTGCACTTAAAATATATCACTCAAGTCAGAATATCTTGACATGGACAGAATATCTTCTACATGGACTATGTACTATTTAGCAGAGTCTCAGAAATAGTAACATCTTTATCCCTTAGTATTCTAAGTTTTAGTATTCACAAGTACTATACTCCCTAAATACTGCTGATGCAACAAGGTCTCTTCAGGGCTGGAAACCTCTTGGAAGTCTCAGCTGGGGACCAGGGTATTCCTGGACCAAATAAATACTGTTACAAGATGTATAGTTGGTCTTGGAAAAGAGTGTCTGGATCACCAGCGCTGCTGTGCCAGGACACCATTCATCCATTCCCTAATCCTAATTAATTCCCTTGTGTGGTTGTTCTAACCCCTCATTCTGTAAGTGCTGAATGCATTTCATTTAACGCATCTCACCCCATTAGCTTTTAACCAACTTCAGTTTAGGAAATAGAGGCTAATTGTTAGGTCCTATGACCTCTCTTTTATTTTCCAACATATTTTGTTGTCACAGCAACTTACAAAATTTCTCAATTTTCAGCTCTTTTCTGTAGTATAGACAGTGTTGAAAGGTCCAGCAATTCCCTTTCAGACTTGGCTCTTGCGAACACGATTGATAAAACAAATGCCTCTGCTTGCACTAATTACTTTTTATACAAATGGTCAGTTTTGCTAGTTCATGTAGTCAGTCATTAAGTCAGAGATGCCAGGATACTGGCAGATTACATAAAAGTGAGAGTAGATCTGCTTGCCACTTTACTGCTGAATTGGAATGACGCAAGATCATGACACTGTTTTCTGTGGTTCTAGTGAATAATCCTTTTCAGCTTTAATATATTATTGAAATAATAAGGTGGGTTCTTACCTACTTGGTATTTGAGATTAAAAGGAACAAAAAGATAACATGGAAGAAGGGAAAGCTTAGTTGCCCATGATGTGGAATTAAAAGATGGTTGTGATAGATATCAATTTCAAACAAATAAACGTAGATGTGTGATGTGAGCAGCCTTAATCTGGAATAAGAGGTAACATGCAATATAGCCAACTGATTAGGGAAAGAAACAAACTGACTGTACCATTTAAAAATTCTGCAAACTGGATGGGAAAATACTGAATGGTGTAAGAAAACTGGAAAAAAATAAACTTAGGTCAAGTTTTAGAAGATGTTTTCTGACAACCTGATAGATTGGGTTGTGAAAATAATCTTCCTGGGGAAGAAGTAAAAACTGGTCCTGTGAAACTTGTAAGACCAGGCTAGACAAAATCTGAGAACATACTGGTTGGAGGTGATGTGAATGAGTGAGCTTCTGCAGCG
The DNA here is from genome assembly GCF_964273445.1 of Streptopelia decaocto. Classification (NCBI taxonomy): domain Eukaryota; kingdom Metazoa; phylum Chordata; class Aves; order Columbiformes; family Columbidae; genus Streptopelia; species Streptopelia decaocto. The sequence continues at coordinate 23,066,727 of NC_138658.1, read as the reverse complement.
GTATCATAAAAAGAGACAGGATGCATGTAAAAATTATGCATTTTAAAATTTTAAATCAGAGTATGTGGTGTATGTGTGGTATACGATTATTCTAATTGATTTTTTTTTTTTTTTTTACTGGAAGAAGGGTATTATTTTCATCTTACAAATGCATGAAAGTGCATGTGTGAACCTGCAACCAGAACACATTTTCTATTCTGGTAAATGTTGAGATATCCATAGATGGTCAATGGTCAAGGAAGAATTCCCCTCAAAGTGAATTCTGTGGATTAAATGGTTATTATTTGCATAATTTCTCAGTCTAAGAATCTGAGCCATTTCATTCTGCTTTTGATATTGAATTCAATACAGGATGTAAAAATACTGCTTTAATTTTTAGTAACAACAACAGTCATCGCCTCTTCAATTTTTGAAGTGTTTCACCTTAAAGAAACTGAAGACAAGATGATATAAACAAGGAAAGGAGAAATGCATAGAAGATGAATGGATTTAACTGTTATTCTTACTGTATCCAAAAGAGTTTACGATTAAAATGAAATGACCTGCAATGTTTTAAATTAAGTACTAGCAATTTGTGAACTTTTTAAAATTTTCCCTTTCAATAAAGCAAAGTAGGACATTGAAATGATGAAAGACCTGAAATAAATTACAATTCTTTTGAGGAGCTCATAAAGTTATATTGTTGTATCTTTAGAGGTTGGTATTTTAGTTAAATATTATTTGCTCAGCTCACAGAGTTGTGGGTTTTTTTGTTGTTACTTTTCAGGTCGAACTTACAATGATTTAAATCAGTACCCTGTCTTCCCTTGGGTTATCACCAACTATGAATCAGAGGAGCTGGACCTTACACTTCCCAGCAACTTCAGGGATTTGTCAAAGGTATTTGTCGTCAGATATACCTCTTTTTCTCTGCAGTATTTATCACAGTAGTTTTCAGTCTTGTTAATGCTTTCTGCTGGGTTTGATACTTTAATGTTAAATGCACAACCATTAAAATTGTTTCATTTCTGCATACATATACTGATAATGGGAATCAGATTGTGGGAAAATGAATTATTGATGTGTTCTTATTGCTTCTGATTGTATCAATTTAATAATTGTTAATGGAAGGTGCTCTTAGTTGTAGCATATGCATTATACTTAATTTAAAATTTTAATGACGTTAGGAATGCTGAGGCTGCTACAGATTAAAAACTAGCCATTTTTTTTCCTCATGAGAGTTGTGCTTTTTAATAGCAAGCCTGTGATACAATTATATTTTAAGTACTTTTAAATCATTACCCTTATTATTAGAAACTTTTTTGGTTTTTTTTCATTTCTTCTGTGTATCCTCTTCAGGTATGCTCAAGTAATGCAGTTATCCTTTGTCAGAAAAACTTTGTCAGTTTTTAACAACTTCTCCAAACAACTTCACCTTTCTGGCAGAATAGCCTTGTTTTTCTATGATTCTTTCCCAAACAAACATATGCAGATGCAATACTATACAGCCTATTTATAGCTTTATGGAGTGTGAGTATTCTCTTTCAATCTTTTCCAATAAAGGAATATTTCATTTTACGAAGTAGAAGCATCTATAATTTTCTCTATAAAGAGTAGGTGCACTGATCATAAAACAGGATCTTTTTCTAAATGACTGGAAATGACTGGCACATGAAGCAATATAGTTAATGAGTGGAAAAGGTAAAGAACATATTTTTATTATAGCTTGTTTTTTACAGAAGTCTTCCATATGAATTGGTCATTTGATAGAGAAATTTGATACAGATAAGAAATTTTTATGAGCCACATGTGTTTGGTCTTAAATTTAGGTGAAACTCCACAGGTTTGATCCGTTTTCCTCATACCACCAAGCTGTTCAATCAATATTACCTTCTCATGCACATCAGCTATAGAGACAGAGACTGGTGACTGGATGAATTAGACTGAAGCGAGAATTAGGAAATACATCAAATGTATTAATCTTTAATAACGTCCTTGATGGTGACATGAGTTTTGCAACTTCATTTTTCATTAACTTTTGTTAAGTGATACTTCTGCATATATCATGTCATTGCTAAAATAATTTGAGACAAATAAAGTATTCTTTAGCTGCTATACTTCTGAGGCATCTCCTTTTAATTGTATTTTAATTTATAAACTACTCAAATCAGTCAGCACTATAGTCCTACTCTTTCTTCCTCCACCCTGAAAAGGAACTAAGTGCAGTGCAGAACAATTTTTCCTCATTTTTTTCTCATTTTAGGTTAGGTACCACTCTTGCCTCCATTAAGAAATTGGATAGCAAACCTGCTCATTTTCTATGCATTTTTTAAAACAATCACTGTTTATATGGATTTCTTTGTTCATTAAGTTAGTCTTTGAGGATTCCTAAGTATACTTCAAGTTCTGAGGGAATATTTCCATTGCTGTTGCTGAGAGAGGACATAGAGATGTTACCAAGTGGACATACCTGTCTCAGATACAGCAGTTCAAGTTTTGGTTACTATTCAGGCACTTCTAGCAGTACCAAATTTATGTAGTTTAAATGTTAAACTTTGTGTCAGATGTTGAGTTCATAGCAAAAATCTGAAAAACTTTGCTAATATTCATCTATGAAAAAGTTTGAATGTCATGTGTTTTGATATTTTCATTGTAGTACCATTATCTTGGGGGTAACACTTTAATGTACTGTAGCATGTCTATGATTTTGGACTGCTAAAGGTTTTTAAAATATTTAAAGATATTTCACTTGGCATTTTACATGGTCTTAACAGTCTTTTAACAGTCTTTTTGTTTCTTTTCCTTATCCATGTCCAGAAGGACATCAGAATTCAGTGCTCCCACTGAGTAAAGAAAAGGAAAACATTGATTTTGGTCTGACAGAAAGGATGTCAGGTCGATATTTTTACTTTTTTTGGTACCTAAGAAAATGAAAAATTAATTCTTCTTTCTTTCCTTTTTTCTTTTTTTTTTTTTTTTTTTAAGTTGGAAGTTAAGATTAAGTACTGTAAAGTGACAAATATGAATAACAGTTTTGTTAATGTATTAGCAGGAAGCCCACAGTTAGTACAGATTTAAAGAACTGCAGTGTATAGGTTAAACCAACACTTTATTTAAGCTGCTTCTTATGGCATTGTTTTGAACATCAGTCACACAATGATAAACCAAAGCAACTGAAATGGATTGTGGTTAATATTACTGTCAGCCTGATGAATGCTCCTGACAAATGCCAGGAGTGCACTGCCAGTCTGTTACCCTGCTTTGACTCAAGTGTTTATTTCTAGAGAAGTGACTATGGTTTGGAATGAGTATTGCATATTATATTTATAGCTGCATATATTTTATTTATACAACAGACATAGTTTCCCACCAGAATGTGTCCCATTTTTTGCATCACTTATGTTATTCAAAAGCACTTTTTTTTTCATTTTCTTTATTCAGCAGAAACAATAAATTGTGTTGTGTTTCTGGACTTGGATAGGGAAAAAAGAGAAGTAAAATCATGTGAAAAATACTGAGATCTGAAGTGTGATTTTATACTCTCAAAAGTTTGTTTTAAGATCTTGCTGTATGCAAGTAGCTGTTGGTATTTTTCTTTCATAAGGCACAAAATTTCTGTAAGATCATAAACTGACACTACTAGAAGAAGAAAATTATGCCATTCTTAAATTTTATTTTGTCTTTGCTATAACTACATGTGTACATAATAATATTTTTATCATTTTCATACAATATTTGTTAATCATCATCAGTTTTATAGTGGCTGTTATGTATGTAATACCAGTCGAGTGTACAAAAGCAACAAATAGCTCTCGCCTTCAATTGGTATGTGTGGGGCCATTGATACCAAATATAGTTTGACAGAAGAGAAGTAATAGATTTTTTTTACTATGCCAAATTAGACTAGTTATGTTGTTGTAATGTAGACTTCACTATTGACTGTTCTTCAGCATGCCAGCCTGAACTATGTTGCAGGGTGACCATTTCAGGAGCACAGATTTGCTGCACATATAACTTCTGCTGAATGTGTTGCCTTGTGAGGAAATAGAGTGGGATGGGCATTAACTTTTGTTATCTTTCGTTACCCTTGGCAAAGAGACAGAAAGTGACAAAAGTTCTGATGTGCATCTATTATACTTTTGCAAATTTGTACAGGCATTCTGTAAGCCAGTGCTTTCCATGTGGGAAATGAAAATTATGGTTTAGTCAGATCGTGTTCCAACACAAAGTCAGCGCAGGTTGCTACCAGTTAAAGCTAATAAACTCACTAGAAGGACTCAGTTTCCTTCTAAGCATAAAGCATATTCCAAAATTGGGCACTAAAGGCAAGAGGAACAGTGTGAGAACTAGCAATAGTGGGGGAAGTAGTGATGACTTTATTTTGATAGGCAATTGCATCTGAAATTTAGGCACTGAAACCTATGATGCTTGACACTGCTGGGCTCAACATCTACCGTGGTTGCCATGTCACTAGTGTTTCAGGCAGTAGATTTATCATCTGTACCTATGACAAAAGATACCACTTAATTAAAAAGCATTCCAAAGCCAGACAGGATTAGCTTGGAAGGAAGGTACATGTATTTTTCATCTCAGGGCAGTTCATATGAATCTCTGCTTAAAACAGCCCAGTCCAGGAAACAAACCATTTCAAACTTGGTATCAGAATCAATCCCTGGCAGTTAAGAAATGGTCCAGCATATTTTCTAGAATTTTGGATCACCTTAAGAAACAGTGGTAGAGAAATGAAACCTGCCCCAGTCTACAGTCAGCCTGAAACAATGATGTCGGAAAAGGAGATACAGTTTTCATTATTCATTTGTTAGTCTGTTAGGGATTTTGATATTTTAGTATAAAGTATATTTATCAAATTCTCTTCAGCATCAGATAACAAGTTATTGTACTTTCTTTGTGAAATGCAACTTACTGCTTCAAGGAGAGGGATGCTTCATCCACTCTAAAACTGTATACAGAATAGGGAATAATTGAGAGAAATAATTACAGAAACTGGTTTATCACCTTGCTTTAGATGCACATTTTATGACAGATCTAGACATTTAATAGAATAATGTTAAAAGAAACTTTTGGAGGAAGGGAAGCATTCACACAGGAGGCAATACTCTAAGGAGTACCATGATTTTTAGGGATGCATGTGTTGGAACCATTTAGAAAACCATAACAGAAGAGAATCTAGCTGGGAGGACAAAGACCCTTTCTTCCCAATCTGTTGTTTTTGAATATTAAGGGAGAGAGCTAAAAAGGCGTGGGTAGGGTGGGTGGGTGAAGACTGTAATTGTGATTGAGGTCCTTGCTTGCATTATGATAACTCAAAAGTCAAATCCCTTTTTCAAGAAAGGCGTGCAACAGTATGAAGTTCTCTTGGTCACATCCCAGGACAGTGCTATGATCTATTATGGGCTTTCTTTACTTGGATCAGAAAAATCTATTTTGAAATTACAAATCATACCAATTGCAGTGTTGAGTAGTCTGTCATATTCCCATGAAGAATTAAGAATTTTGGTTTAATAACAAGTATTTTCCCATTTCTAAGCGGGGCGGGCGGCGGGGAGGGGGAGGAGTTGATTTTGTGAGACTTCTCAAATGCCAGTAGTCCTCAGATTCCGTCAGGGATTTTTGTGAATGATAAAATTGATCAATTATTCTTTCTGACAGCTGAGTCAAGCTGTTGTATCTTTTCCTTTAGCACATCTGCCGAAATTAGGAGGCAAAGCTGCAAGTGGTCCCATGAGTCTGTGGTGGGTCTGCTACACTAGGCTATTTTCTGGGTCACAAACTTGTTTTTGCAGCACCATGGCCAGGTCCCGACCCAGAGCACGTCCGCACGACTGCCAGACCGGACTCGGGTGGTTCAGCACCACGGACAGGGCTTCCCCCCTCCCGCCCCCAACGAATTCCGGCAATTCTGCTAAAAAGCAGGAACATTTCCACAAGGAGGGTTGTTTATTTAAATGAAATAGTTACTGGATTGTCAAGCACGACTTTAGTCATGATCCTTAGAGACACTAAAATGTTTCCTGTGTCTGAAACATTCTAGCTCTTTTGGAGTTTAATATAATCTCTGCCTAACACCCCCTTATTTCACTTTCAAAGAGTGAGAGACTTTTTATTCTGATATGTTGCTTTGAGCTTCATGCAGCACCTATTTCAGGACCTTTTGCAGAATAAACATGTGATTTCTGTGCATGTTTAGTTGCCTATTCCTCCACAACTCTTATAGAGCCCTTCTGAGACTGAAGTTTCACTCAAATACATCTCTGAGATGATATATCAAAACATAGTTTCTGAAATCCTACTCTTAGTCTAGATAGAATTTTTTAAATATTCTGGTAATTTCCAGTGCTCTATTACAGTGTCATAACCATCCTTCTCTATATTAGTATTTTTTTTTCCCTGTAATTAGCTGATTATTCTCTGTGTCAAACAATCTCTTGTAAAATACATGTAAGGAGATGATAAGACGATAGAGTGCATCTCACTACCCTTCTTACTTCTCCCCATTCTCTTCTTTTGCCCCCAGAGGCTTATTTTTGAAGTCACAGGAAGCATGCTCTCAGCACTTCAGATGCATGCAGCAGTTTCTAGGATTACTTAATTATTTTCAAGCATTTTCTTAAAATTTAGTATTAGAGCAAAAGCCAAGTTTACAGGATCAATAAGAATCATTTTGGTAATAAGCCTAATAATCTTAATCTTCCATTGCCTCAAGGAAGGGTATTGTTTGGAATGCACATATACTCAAAGACAAGAACACAAAACAAAACAACTCAGAATTAACAATGAATGTTCAAAATGCTATTCTTAGTTTGTATCTGATGGTATTGTCCATCCCGCCCTTGTTTCAATTTTAGATGCCCTGAACAAATGTAGTCTTCTAATTGGAAATGAACTGAGGGAGGTTCACGACCTTTTAAATGATCACAAGAAACCATGGGACACATGTCTGGTCACAGAATGTACTAACAATCAAAATAAAGTAATTTCACACACGTATCTTGGGCCATAGAGATTTTAAATGTGTGTTTTCTGTCTTCCTAATGTAAAGTGAATGTTATTCTCTTGATACAGTCTCTCTTCCTTTTTATATTCATACATTTGAGCTCCAGCAGATTATGAGCTGCTACAGCAATACATCTGTGTAATTCAGATTTCTGAACTAGCATGGTGGCTAAATTGAAAATTGCACTCATGCTGGAAATGAGGGTGGAATTTATGTCACGTAACTGGAGCCGTCTGAAACTGAGTTGATCAGACTCCCTAGGAGCAGGAAGCTTGTTGGGGTCAAAGCACAATACAGGCATAAAAATAGTGCTCAGGAAAAATTAACGTGTGGTAAAATAACAATGATTATCTGTGCTTAAGGTGGTTCTCAGGCTATGAATTTACTTGAGCTGATGGACACATCAGATGACCTGTCTCAAACTGAAATATCAGCTGGTGAAAGTGTGGATCAAATGAAGGAAATCAATAGAAAAATATCACTATGAATAAATGATATGATCCAAAAAGCTTGAGTTGAATAGTCTAATAAGATTAAGAAAAGATAATTTACATACAATATCCAGCCAATCACTTGAAACTGCCTCAGTATCAGAGACACAAGGTTAGTTTCCAAAGTGGGGTGATCACTGGCATTCCAAAGGTCTCTTTCTGTACTTTATACTGTTCAGCATATATGGTAATCTGAAAAAGAGGATGAAAAGGGAGCTGATAAAGCTTTCTGACATTACTAATCTGTTGATGGTATTGAAGATGGTGGCTGACTAATCAGGACACCTTATGAAAGAGGTAATAAAATGATGGATGAATTCACTTTAGATAGGAGAGAAGCAATGCTTGTGTGAAAAAGTATACATTGATGGGCTCTTAGCTGACTACTCTTATTCAGGAGTGATGTCATCTGGTTCTAGTAGGTCTATGAAACAGTACAGATTATAGTAAAAAATCCTTTATACTTTCCCAAGCCCATCTTTCTAGCCTGCTACTGCTCTTTTTGTAGGGCTTTGTGCTAACACACAACAAACAATACTTTATATTTTGTGTGCTCTAACAGTGCTTAATTTACAGAAAATGGAATTTTGTGTCAGCTTTTAGCTTTAGGTCCTCTGCTGTTAGTACAAACTGAAAGGGCTATGTTTTTGGTTCTGCTTGTCTTACATAGATCTGACGTTGGATATAATGGCTGCTGTTTTCTGTGATAGTGGCTTCTGTGATGTGTTGGCAGAGGAGCATGGTCTGTGAAGGGAAGGCAGAGAGAGAATGTTTTCAATAACTCCTGCCATGATTCAAGTGCATGTGGCTTCTCACTAATTCCTGTTTCTTGATTTTTTTTTTTATTTTTTTTTTTTTAAATAAGTGAACGATGATGAGGGATTTCTTTCACTTGGCAGATGATGTCATGGGTACTGTATACAAACGGTTACTTTTGTTTGGCAGGGGTGTTTTCTACATAAGGCAATTACTGTCCCATACCCTCCTCGCTGCTTGCAACAAGCTTCATTTCTCCTCATGATTTCCAGGGATGTGCAACTTCCTTTCTCCCTGACCTTTTGGAAATGTACAACACATAACAGCTGTCTCCAGTTTGCCTTCCTAGTAGTATTAGGGTGTATTAATATCTCTTATACACAGTGTGTGACACATTCAGTTGTGCTGAACAATTGATTAAACTGTATGTAGAAGTGTGCTTAATTAGTTTACAAGTTTGCCGTTCAGCAGTGCATTGGTTTGGAATGTGCTACAGATGGTGGTAATAGCATTTGATGCTATTATTAGTAATATGAAGGTATGAAGATTTTTCCTCTAAATTCAAATTCTTCCAATATTTTAGGTGACCTGAACTGTCACTAATATATTGCTAAAACATTGGTAATATTTCTAAACATAGTTTTTCTTAATTTTTTCTGCTTATGATCAGTTTATGATCAATTTTTGAATGGTGAACTTTGAGAATCTCCTGTGTTTTGCACTGTTAAATATTATTTGTATTGACATGATCAGACATTCTTGTTACTAGACCACCTTTAGATCAGTTTTTCCTGACTTCTTGTCTCAAAGGAATGTGTGTGCTCTTAAAAATCTTAATAATAAGCCATATGTACAAATACTTCTAGTTTGCTTGCACAGAATTATTGTCTGCTTTTATTCCAATCCTTTATTGAATTCTCAGTTTCCCTAGAATAGAAAATTGAGTTAAAAAAATAACATAATATGATCTGTTAAATTTCATGACATGATTTCTGTTAAATAGGATCTTTTCAAAGAAAGCTTGTAAGGACTGACAACTATTTTAAAAAGCATGCTTACATAAAAAAGCTCAGTGGTTTTCAAATGTATAGATTATATTAAATTTATTTTAGAAAACATTGAGATAAGAGGATTACAGAATTTCATCCCATATGCAGTGCGTCAGGAAATGCCCAGGGATCCTACATTTGATAAAAGTGCTGATCACAGTCAGCTGATCATACTTGTCAGTTAGATAAAGGAGCTGCTGGGAAACTCTTGTCTGTACCCTGAGCTGTGCGTGTGAGTATTAAATGAGGTGGCTGGTAGCCGTTTATCTGTGTTTCTTCAGTAGTGTAAATAAAAGATAGAGTTAAGTAAAGAAATCATTTGCATGTAAAAGAAACTGCAGGTTTGTTGTACTGGAGTGCTCTTGACTGGCTTCTATTGCTATCATGGGCACCAACTTGTGTATCGGTGAAGATATTGAGTCATTTAATATGAAGTCATAAGAGAGGAGCCAGTCCAGAAGCTCATCTAGCTCGATATCTTGTCTCTATGAACAGCCTGTAGCAGGATTCTAGTGAAAAAGAACAAAGAGAGGACATGTAAAGCATCATCCATCCCTTCAGATAACCTCACAGGTTTGGCAGCTAGAAGTTTGACTACTTTGTGAACTGGAGAACTAATTTAGACAGTAATGTTTAATGGTCACTGATGGGCTGGTAATCCAGTTGTTTGGTGGTTCTTGGTGGTGGTGGTTTTTTTTTTTTTAATTATTTGATTTTTTTTTTTTTTTTTTTAGCCTCTTTATATTTGTTCTCCATTGCTCTCTGAAGCAGTGGATCCAGCAACTTAATTATATGGGAAGGTATAATTTTCTTTGCTTTGTAATTAGGGTAATGATGGTGTTCATTTGTTTGTTCTCTGTGGGTCAAATGAAGTCTTGCTTGCTTGCAACTCTTATCTGTACTTGGAAATTATTTTAGTTTTACGTTGACATAAAAAGAAAAGGAAGTGGTGTTCAGAACTTGCTTTATGTTATCATTCCATGTTTCCCTTCCCTCTACAAATTTTCAAGAATCATTATTTGTGATACCTATATTCAGAATAATGGATTAGAATTATAAGTATAGTGATCTGCCAGTTCTAAAGCTTAACTAGATGGAACATTAACAAATGTCCAGAGGATGTCTGAGTTCACCAGAGATGTATGTTGACTTTAGAAATCGGAAAAGAAGGCAGCACAGCTATATGCATTTTTCTGATTTCATATCTTGACATCAAAATCAGTAGAGTACACTGACTAATATTAATAATTACTGCACAGTTTTGACATTGCATATGCAAAAAGCGTTTTACCATAGGATTCCTTATTTCACTAAGAAACCACACGAAAATCAAGTAGGTCCTTGTGTTGAAGTTCTCAAAAAACTGAGTGTTACAAGTGATTTACAATTAATAGTGAAGTATAACAAAGTAAATCAGTTTAGAAATGGAGCAGAAGTTATTGTGTATCACTTAAATGTTTCCTGGGGAAGAACACAAAAGTTCTGTGAAGCTCTGTGCCTTTGTCTACGCCAGATTTTGACATCCAAATTCATAGTTCCCCCTGCCGAGCCTAGTTTTTAATGCTGGATTTCAGTATCTTGTGAAACTTTGGGGAATGAAGTTATAAGAATAGTTTTTCTCCATGGCAGACTGTTTCAATTTTTTTAAATCTTTCCTGGACCAGCTCAAGGATCAGTTTAGTTGATCAATGAAGGCGGTTCAGCCAGTTCAGCAGTTAATTTGGTATGTAGTTTTCTTCAGAATATGGTTTTTTAATGAATTTGAGTTAGGTATAGTTTAAAGGTAAATCACCCTCTACAGAAATGGATCAGTTGCAGGACCTCATTTTTAAGAAAGCAGAACTCAGTTGTTTAGAGGAAGAATGTTCCAGCAGTGAATTAAAGTAAGTTCAGAGGGGGGCATGGCATTTTGTGGCTGTTCTCAAACAGAAAAATGACAGATGAAAGACTAGTGATCTTACATTAAATGAGTTTATTCCTAAATATTTCCCAGTTGACCTAAGTTAATGAAGTTTGGGTATAATTAAACCCTTGTATCTTGTCTTTATATTTCTGTCTGGGAAAAAGAAGTTTTGGTCAGATCATTAGGAATTCCCAGTGACAATATTATGAGATTGGCTAGTTCTGAGAGTTAATTATGTGTTGGTAATACATAACATAACTAAACATGTAGTCCTCTAAAAATGCAGTTCTGGTTAGGGTGCAGCAGAGTGTACAGCACTAAGTGAGAGGACCAACACTGTAACACTGAACACATTTCAGATATCTGTATATTAGAATACCTGGATAAGTGGGCAGGGTACAGAGAAGTCTTAAGGCTGGAAGAAATGCCTTAAAATGACCTGAAAAGATCAATTAATTTTGTTTATTAAAAAGCATAGTTATAGTCTATCTGTAATTTTATATACAGAAAATACTGGGTAAGTAGAGACTCTCATATGTCAGAGAGAAGCATAATAGGATTTATTCAGTAACATAGCACTAAATTAATAGCTGAACTGAAGTATGTATTTTTTAGAATAAGGGTTACAGTTATCAGTAGAAAAAGCTTCCAAGAAAACTAGCAAATTGTCTATGTTAGTTAGATGCTTTTCTGGAAAGCAGGTGGGCCAAATACAGCTCATGCTATGATCAAATGTAAAGAGTTGTACTCAAAATCTTGTAATGGAAAGGCATTTAATGGTTTGTCATACAAACACAAGGCTAGATGAGATGACCTAATGGTCCCACTGGTCTGCGAAGCCCCATGAATATATGAAAAATATCAGTAATGAAAACCAGATAGTCATCTTGAAAAATAAAACATATGAAGACCAAACATCATACTTGGCAAAGATGCTACAAAGCATAATTCAATGATACAAGCAGTTTTATTCACAAGAATCCAAATACCTGGTTGGATGTGGATAGAAAACAGTGTAAGAAATCACAAAGAAAAGTATTTTTTTTTAATATTTTTTTTTTCCTCTTTTCATTTTTAAAAATTTTTTGATGGTGAAGAAATTTCAAAATACAAATTTCAAATAATAATATTTTCATTAATTTTAAAATCTTTCTGTTCACACTCGTTAACACAGACCTAGTTTCTGGAATGGCATACTTTTTAGAATCCACAGGTGCTTGCATAGACCTCCTCATTTCCAGTAGTAATTGCTGTCGTCACCAAAAGAGGTAACTTCAACAGTAAAGATGAAACTATGGTATCTTGACTACTCACTGTTTGCAGTAATTAAATGCAATTTACTGCCATATCCTCTACTTTAGTCTTTCAAGGATTTTGAATGAGTTAAAAACTCTTAAAATGGATAGGAGACAGTAAAAGTGGCAACATTTGTTATAATAACAGAAGCCTGTGTAAAAGCCAATAACAAATGGCGTCGTGGTTAATGACAGGGTATGTCTGTTTATTTGGAGTATCACTATTAAAAATGAAAACACATTAGATAAGAATAAAAGCGCCTCTTTTTCTTCTTAAATATGTAACTATAAATAAACATACTTCCTTCTTTATAAATCTTTGGTCTGCTGATGTTAGGCCATTAGCAGTTTTCCAGCCTGCATCTATTCTTGATGACCATGACCAACAGAATCCAGGAGAGATTCTGCCCTATGTAGAGGAGCAGTACGCGTTCTGCTTTCTTCTGTTTTGTGCAACAAGGCCTCTTCTGAAATGGAGGTAAGATCAGGCTGAGGAAGTTGATGAGGCCTTCTATGGGCAGCTGAAGGTGGCCTCACAGTCACAGGCCCTGGTTGTTGTGGGTAATTTTAACTTCCCTGATGTTTGCTGGAAGGACCATTCAGCCAGCCAGCCACAGTCCAGGAGGTTCCTCCAGTGCATTGATGATAACTTCCTCATGCAGATGGTGGAGGAGCCGACTAGGAGAGGTGCACTGCTGGATCTCATCCTCACTAACAAGGAGGGTCTGGTCGAAGCAGTAAAGGTTGAGGGCTGCCTGGGTTGCAGTGACCACGAGATGGTGGAGTTCAGCATCTTGTGTGGCAGGAACAGAATAGCAAGTAGAATTGCAACCCTGGACTTTAGCAGGGCTAACTTTGGCCTTTTCAAGCAATTGCTGGGGGAAATCCCATGGGCAAGACTGCTTGAAGGAAAAGGGGCCCAAGATAGCTGGATTGCATTCAGAGATTGCTTCTTCCACGCTCAGGATCAGAGCATCCCCACACGTAGGAAGTCAAGGAAGGGAGCCAGGAGGCCTGCGTGGTGGAATAGGGATCTGTTGGGTATGCTCAAGCAGAAGAGGAGAGTTTACAGGTCATGGAAGCAGGGGCTGGCCACTTGGGAGGAATATAAGGCTGCTGTTAGAGGATGTAGGAAGGCAGCTAGGATAGCCAAGGCCTCCTTAGAATTACAGCTGGCAAGAGGGGTCAAGGACAGCAAAAAGAACTTTTTCAAATACATATCAGATAAAACTAATACCAGAGGCAATGTAGGCCCACTGATGAATGGGGTGGGTGCCCTGGTGGCAGAAGATACAGAGAAGGCAGAATTACTGAATGCCTTCTTTGTCTCTGTCTACTCTGCTGGAGGCTGTCCTGGGGAGCCCTGTACCCCTGTGACCCCAGATGAAGCCAGGTCAATGGAGGAGTTTGCTTTAGTCAATGAGAACTGGGTTAGGTAGCAATTAAATAGTCTGGACATCCATGAATCCATGGGTCCAGATGGGATGCATCCGTGGGTGCTGAGGGAGCTGGCTGAAGTCATTGCTAGACCACTCTCCATCATCTTTGCCAAGTCTTGGGAAACGGGAGAGGTGCCCGAGGACTGGAGGAAAGCAAATGTCACTCCAGTCTTCAAAAAGGGCAAGAAGGAGGACCCGGGTAATTATAGACCAGTCAGCCTCACTTCTGTCCCTGGGAAAGTAATGGAACAGCTTATCCTTGGTGCCCTTTCAAGGCATATCAAGGATAAGAGGGTTATCAGGGGCAGTCAGCATGGCTTTACCAAGGGTAAGTCATGCTTGACCAACCTCATAGCCTTTTATGAGAATGTAACAAGGTGGATGGATGATGGCAGAGCGGTGGATGTGGTCTACCTTGACTTCAGTAAAGCCTTTGACACAGTCTCCCACAGCATCCTCGCAGCTAAGTTGAAGAGGTGTGGTCTAGACAATAGAGTAGTGAGGTGGGTTGCAAACTGGCTTAAGGAGAGAAGCCAGAGAGTCGTAGTCAATGGTGCGGAGTCTAGTTGGAGGCCAGTATCTAGTGGAGTGCCTCAGGGGTCAGTACTGGGGCCAATATTATTCAATATATTCATTACTGATTTAGACAAGGGAATAGAGTTGCTGATGACACCAAGCTGGGAGGAGTGGCAGACACACCAGAAGGCTGTGCTGCCGTCCAGCGGGACCTGGACAGGCTGGAAAGATGGGCAGGGAATAACCTGATGAAGTTTAACAAGGGAAAGTGTAGAGTCTTGCATCTGGGCAGAAACAACCCCAGGTTCCAGTATAGGTTGGGAAATTACATATTAGAGAGCAGTGTAGGGGAAAGGGACCTGGGGGTCCTGGTGGACAACAGGATGACCATGAGCGAGCACTGTGCCCTTGTGGCCAGGAAGGCCAATGGCATCCTGGGGCGTATTACAAGGGGAGTGGTTAGTAGATTGAGAGAGGTCCTCCGCACTGGTGAGACCTCATCTGGAATATTGTGTCCAGTTCTGGGCCCCTCAGTTCAAGAAGGACAGGGAACTGCTGGAGAGGGTCCAGCGTAGGGCAACCAAGATGATTAAGGGAGTGGAGCACCTCCCTTATGAAGAAAGGCTGAGGGAGCTGGGTCTCTTTAGTTTGGAGAAGAGGAGACTGAGGGGTGACCTTATTAATACTTATAAATATATAAAGGGTGAGTGCCACGAGGACGGAGCCAGGCTCTTCTCGGTGGCAAACAATGATAGGACAAGGGGTAATGGGATCAAGCTGGAACACAAGAGATTCCACTTAAATTTGAGAAAAAACTTCTTCTCAGTGAGGGTGACAGAGCACTGGAACAGGCTGCCCAGGGAGGTTGTGGAGTCTCCTTCTCTGGAGACATTCAAAACCCACCTGGACATGTTCCTGTGCGACCTCACCTAGGTGTTCCTGCTCCAGCAGGGGGATTGGACTAGATGATCTTTTGAGGTCCCTTCCAATCCCAAACATACTGTGATACTGTGTTGGGCCACTGTTCCAATGTCTGGCATAGAGTAAGATTAAGAACCAACAAATACAACCATGCACCGTAGTGGCTGGCAATATTTAACAGTAGTAGATGGCAAGAGACAGTGTGTTTTCTCAGTTATTTTTCAGCAAACCATTTTTCTTTGTTGTGTCTCAAAGAAAGCAAGCAAGCTTAGTCCAAAGACTGAGATTTATGATATTTGTTCTTGGTCAAAATGAGAGGTTTGTGTATTTTGAGGTATTGCTAGATTTGAGAGCACTTATAAATTAATATAAAATTAAGGGGTTTTTTTAAGAACAGGTTTTAACTTCCATATTTGTAACACGGGTTGTTATAACAACCCTTTTGGGTCAAAAACAAGGTGATCATGCCTTTCGAAAAGAGAGAACAAAAGCTTTCTTACCCCAATTCTTCCTCCAGTTTAGACCCTTTTTTGCATGAATTCCGACTTGAAAGCCATATGCGTTATTAATTTTTCAACAGTTTGAAAACTTAGCAGCCAGCCATAAGTGACTTCTTTTTATTTTGTCTTGACTCCTGTAATGTCATCCATTGTTTTTCTGTGTTGGACTTTTTCCATCTCTCCTTTTTTTTTTTCCTCCCATCTAAGTAAGTGTTTTTAATTGGTGAACTGATATTTATTTTTCCTCTCTGAAAATATATTCTGGAGTTTCTGGAAACGAAAGCTTTTCAGCTTCTTCTTCCTCAGTGGTCTGTAGCCGTAAGGAAACCATGATGAATAGTGTAAATTTTTGGTCTCACAGCTACATCTGGCATAGCTTAGTTTGGATTTACTCTTTTTCCCTTGGTGTTTACCCATAGAGGAGGCAATCTAGTATGCAATAATTATTCTCTGTTAATTTTGAAATATGAAATAACTACAAAATTTCAATTAATTTGTTTACTAAATTGAAAGTCAGAGGCTATTTGAATATTCCTTGTATGTGCTTTATTCTGTAGCTCAAGCTTAGTTAACTGCTCACGGTGCAGTGTAACACAGTAGAATCACCTCATCCTTAAAAGCAGTTGTCAGAAAAATATGGGCCTGCCTGGTAGAATGTATTAGCCCAATACATTGTCTCCGTTTTATTATGAAGCTGCTGGAGAAGCTGTGATATACGGCAGTGTCATTACAGATCTATTGTTAGAAGGGTTCTACAGTCTTCTGTGCGCTACCATTAATTTATAGCAGTAAACAATATGTAGCTCTCCAACTGCAGCAAAGCAGAATCTTTTAATGAGGTGGATGTTATTACCACAATAAATCAGTGCATTCGTGTAATGTATAATTCAATGTGTGTATTCCCACTGTAACTTCTCTGAGTAAGCTGATAGTGTATCATTGTCAGTACACAGCTCTGTGGTTCTTTTTTTTTTCCCCTAAGCTTTCTTTCATTTGGGGACTTTTTTTATTTGCTTGCAAATAAATGTGACATGTCTTGATAGCTGTCCTGTTGCAGGCTTCAGAAACCAACTGTAACAATAACAGCCAAAATCAATACTGTAGATTCTGGCTATATGGATCTCTGCATTATACTTTTTTTTTTTTTTTTTGAAAAGAGAATGAAATCAATTCTAATTTGGTTTAGCTTTATATTCAAGGAATGTAATTCTATAACTATTGATTTGGACTATACTCATTTGGAGACTAATAAAAATAGGGATAGATAAAGAGAATACATAAAATGTTACAGAACGATACAGCACAGCACTGTTTCTATTTTTAATTCATATAATTTGTCTACCAATGACCTTCTTTCTTTTTTTTTTTTTTTTTCCTCCCTCAAGTATAGATGAGTCTTTAGAGAAAATCAGTACAAAAGGAGATTCCAAAATGGTTCTTGCAACAAAGAGACTTCTTAGAGTCAGTTTCATTCTTTCCCGGAATAAATTTGCTAAATCAGATAAAAATCCTTTTATACAGGAACCACTTCTTTTAAAGGGTTATATTTCAAATTAGTGAACTGCAAAAACAGTAATTAACCTAAGATGTTTTCTTTATCCTACTGCAATGTGAAAGCTGCTCTAAGTAAAAAAATTAAGATTAGATCTTAGGTCATTCATAGATCTAATATATCCTAAATACTTCAAAACTTGTATGCCAAATTTCATGAACGCCGCAAAGAAGCAGTTATTTAAATAATAACAATCTCAATAGCAGACATAGTTTTTCACTTGAGCTATGCTTGAATTAATAACTAGGTTACTGGTTATTACTTTTCTTCAAGTACTTTTAAAGTTTCTCCTTACGTCGTAGTGTATTTTAAAGTATATTTCTTCTTGCAAAACAGAAATAAGAAAATAGTTTTTCTTGTTTATTCTTCAGTTATACTTGAATGCACCCATTGTCTGTACAGATAGGCACCATTTATGTTAATAGCATACAAACAGTGTACTCATTATGTATACAAAGTTGTGTTGCATATATACAAATCTATTTGAGACCTCTTATAGCATTTTGCATGTGGAATGGCTAAATTCACTTTTGGGTTTCTCAGTGATTTATGTGATGTATACTCATTTTTCCAAATCCTTTATGTGTAAGTCTGCTGAAGAAATATATGGCTGCAGACAACAAAATATTATTTTTCTTAGATTTAAATAAATCCATTCGTGTTTATGTCTTAGGTAAGCGCTAAACAAAGGATAATGTTGGTGAAAACATGATAGACATCTTTAGTCATACATACATTACTTGTTTCTTTTATATTGATGTTTTATATAGATATTCTGTTATTTTATTTGTCTATTTAAAAGTTTCAAGTTTTATCAATTAAATAAAACTTGTCTTGGGACAGTAAATAGAAAGCATAGAAACAAGAAGAGTAATATCAAAATTCCAAGTGCACTGTTAGTAACCGATAGAGTGAAAGAATATTATTTTTTCCCCCAAAAATATCCAAAGATGTTTCTTGTTGTTGCTTACCATTTGCTTAATAATGGGTTCAACATGTGCATACATACACAGGCACATAAGTTAACAACTCTTTGTCCAAGACGTTCTACTGTGGTTTTTAGTCATTGACTTGAACCAGCAGTAAATAGAAATGAAGTCTGTATGAATGCACAAGAAACTTTTTTCCAACCAGCTATGTGGGTATGCGTGGAATCCTGGTTTGAAATACACAGATCTGTTCAGGTGCTCACAGAATCCAACATCTGCTTTTGCAAAACACCAAACCCAGTCTTCTCCGTGCATGCTGATAATTCTGGTTACTAGAAATAGCAAGGGAAGTATGATGTGATAATAGGTCATGTTATATTTATTTAATCAATGTATTTATTTTTACAAACCTTGCAGCCTATTGGAGCTTTGAACCCAAAGAGAGCAGCGTTCTTTGCCGAGAGATATGAATCGTGGGAAGATGATCAGGTTCCAAAATTTCATTATGGCACACATTATTCAACTGCAAGTTTTGCACTCACATGGTTATTAAGAATTGTAAGTATATATTTTAAAAATGTTTTGCCTTTAAATGATAATGAAAGCAATAAATAGATATGAATGAATAAACCAAAACTCAGTGGCATAGGAGAGTGCTGAAATTTTCCAGTAATCGTAATCACTAATGTGGGATGAAAGTATTTCCAAGTCTGAGCATAAGGTCTTAATCATTATGGTACAGCATTTTCAGATCAGTAAAGCTTTTTCTCCTTAAAATTGCTTATTTAGCCTGCATTCTTATACTACTTTAAACATGGTTTCCTTCCTTGCGTATTTTCTGACTTTATCATGAACTGAACATTTGTAGTTCTTACTGAATGTGTTTAATTTTTACTTCATAATGAGTGTAAATGAATTGGGTTTTGACAATCATGAAATTCTGTGATGTAAATAATTAATTTTTAAAACTCTGTTACCATTTATAGGGAAGTGACTTTTGAGATGCTACATATTGATAATGTATTGGTTAAGCAATTCATTTTTCTATAAAATCGAAAGGCGATTTATCTCCTAGAAAGTAATTTCTTTGGGAAAGCATTAGCAGCACATCATTAATTAAAGCTTGTTAGAAGGTACAAGCATACATAAATCCTTGAAGTAATTTATAGTGCTTAGCTAATTTCAAGCAATTATCCACTAATATGTGCTTAAGTGTTCTTTAACTAAGAGGAGGCTTTTAAATCTTTCAAACATTTATCTTTCCTAAACCATAAATTACGTATTAAACAATAACAATCATAAAGCTCTCGGTATTGAATGCTGTCCTTTATATTAATAGTTTACCTTGAACAAAATAAAATGCATGTGCTATTTTCGTTACATGCTAGTCTAAAAAATATCCAACATAAAAATATTGAGCTTTTAAATGTGTTTGAGTACAATTTGTGTCACAACTGACTGTAGTTTCTCCTCCAGCCTGTAAATATTTCTTTAATTTTTGTTTTCTTTTCTTTATCTGAATGTGTATGCATGAGTAGGAGTAAAAAGCATTTATTGAACAAATAAGTATCAGTTTGTATTTCTCTTTCCTGGATAGTAGAATTAACCCTTTGCAATTAATCCTATGTCTGCCAGAAGAATAGCTTCATTAATAAGCAAACCCCAAAATAAAAAATAAATCCCCTTTTTGCCCCTGAAATTCCTAAAGAAATACATTGCTGTTTTTAATTATTTCTGTTTTATACATTTAGGAGCCCTTTACGACATTTTTCCTAAATCTGCAAGGTGGGAAGTTTGATCATGCAGACAGAACTTTTTCATCAATTTCAAGAGCATGGCGCAATAGTCAGCGTGATACTTCTGATATCAAGGTAAAAACTTCCCTGAAAGGTGTTAACGTATTTTGTACTGCATCTGCCTTTAATTGTAGCTGTGATCGTAGAACCTCAGGTTATGAAAAAGGGAAGGAAAAAGATTGGGTCCTATCCTACCATTTAAGAAAAGATGCAAGGGAGGTGATACATGGTTTTACTTCTGTTAGAATATTTCAGTGAACTCTTTTGTAAAAATAATTTTTAAGCCCTGAGACTGAACTAAGGCAAAATTGGCCTTTGTGCTACAGATATGTTTTTCACTGTAATTTTGTTCCTCTGTACAAGTTTTAAGCCTCTGAAAATGCAATAGAAACTGGTATAGATTTTTAACCAGTAAGTTTCATAAATATTCTGGTCATGCTTCTGCCCCGCTCAGATAAGAATGCTGCAGTTAATATTAATATAAATTTACGTAATTTTTTGCTCTAGGCATCCAACCTCATTTTTAGGTAATTTCTGGAATGGCCTATTTCTTTGTTTGACTATGACAAACAGGAGGAGGAGGCTATGCTGATTTAGATGCTGAAGGGGCAAAAAACTAGTCTTATGGTGAGGAATAAAAAGATAGGGGATAAAGAGCTTAGAGAGAGATCTGGAAGCAGTCTCCAGAAAGGCTATACTGGGTAGAGAAACAAAAGAGTTACAGAAAGCCAGTGTTTGAGGATACTAAGGTGAAACATAGAATTTAGCATGATATTGAAGCTATCCTAACAGGGCCACTGGGCCTGGGAAGTGTCAAGTGAAGAAGAAATAGGTGGGAATAGAAGGTAAATTAATCTGGTAATTAGTCATTGTATAGAAAGAAACCTAGAATTAGGTAGGTCAAGGAGCTAAGGCAGGAGCACGTGGAAATTCCCAGAGCAGAGGTTTAGGTAGGTAGCCTAAAAGAATGAATGAGGTAAACAAAGAGAGTCTGGGATCTGAGGAATATTTTGAACTGAGGGGATGAACAAAGGAGACAAGGATGCTTGCAGTCGTGGGAAAGCTTTGTTGGCCTCAAATCCAAGAAGTAGTAATATCAGTTTTTTATTTTTAGTTTTTAATGGAAGGAAGGGTGGAAAATATGGCATGGAGAAAATCAGATGTGAACTCAAGAATGTCATGCAGCTAGCAAGGGACATAAGTAACATGAAATCATTCTGTAACTATATTCATAGTGAGCAGACAATTAAGGAAAGGGTTGATCTGCAGCTTAATGGAATGAGAAAATTGTCAGCTGATTGTGCTAAAACTAATGCCTTTTTTGTATCTATGAGTCCCTCTCAAAAGAATAAATGTGGAATTAAGAGCACTTTGAAAAAGATACAAAGTCCCTATAAAATTGGGAAAGAACAGTTTAGAAAATACGAACACATTAGATATTTTCAAATTGACTGGTCATTATGAGGTTCATTCTCTTGTACCTACGAGACTGACAGGCAAAGTTTCAGAGTGTGTTTTTTGGTTTAGGTTTTTTGTTTTGTTTTGTTTGTTTGTTTGTTTGTTTGTTTTAGAAATGGAGAAGGAGAAAGGTAGCAGTGGTGGAAAAAGTATTTAGGTTTTAAAAAGCAAGAAAAAGAGAGGCAAGAAATTATGAAGTGGGTTTGACTACAGTTCACAGAAAAATACTTACGCAAATAATCAGACTATCTTTAAGTACCAGGAGGATAAAAAGGAGACATATTTATCAAGAAGAGATTATGTCAAAGCAATCACAGTTTCTGATGAGAAGAGGTAACAGACCTTATAAACAGAGAAGAAGCAGATGTTTTTGACATTGTCTCATGAGCTGAGCTGGGGAAACTTGGTCAAAAAGAGTCCACTGTATTTGGAGAATAGTTACTGACAGTTCACTATTAAAATTGAAAGATTTATTGAATGGAATTACTCTTGATAATAACAGGTTAGGCCTTAATTTCCATTGATATTGGATTGGAAGTTACTGGAAGTGTAGTGGAATTGGAAGCACCTCTTGCAGAAGGGAAAAATAATTTAAGAAAATTGTTAGATGAAGTTTATTAGGGAAAAGTGAGAGTTGTTTTCATGCAGATTCTCATACAGTTAGGTACAAATACAACACAATGAACAATCTGCTGTGAAAAAAAGAAAAAAAGAATATGTAGTACATCACCAGTGAATGTGAATTAACAATGTTGTGGTATAACGAAAGGTGAGTAATGTTTCATAGCAGATATATCAACAGGACATATTATAACTTTTTAAATGTGTAAAATAGTTCTTCAGCTTTGCCCAGCTCTGATAAGGTCTTAGCTGGGGTATTACATTCCTAGTTGTGATTGGAGAGAATCCACACTAGAACAATTATAGTAATGCAAGGTCTTGAAAATAAAATGCAATGAAAGATTGAGTAGCTATGCTTGTTTTTCCCCTGTGTAGTGAAGGCTTTACAGAAATGCTTACATGTGTTTTGGAAATGATGTATGTGTGAGCTGGTACTGCCTTTAGAGGCATCCCTACTGTTATGCATGGCCTTTTAAAGTTGCTTGCAGCTTTCTGGGTTTGTAAGTTGCCATTAATTACATTATACTGCTGTGAAGCATCTGAGTGAGCACTGACATTGACTAGGACTCCATTCATGAGACTGGATGAACAGCTAGGAAGGGGGATGAGATAAAATTTCCATAGGACACTTTGAAAGAATTAGGAAAGAAAAAGTTTGAAAATGCACAGAACCATCTTTGTTGGAAAAATCTGTATCCCCAGCATTTCACTATGTCTGTGAAAATAAAGTTGCCTGATATACTCAGTGTTCTGCTCCACCTTCTAAGTGTTTGTGAAATGCATAGCTAAAGTGTCCCATATGCCTCCAGAAGTTTTCTATGTGCAGAATTGCAACATATTAGCTTACTAGTGCTTCACACACACATCAAAGAGCCTGAATAAAGCAGATTATTATATGCTTCTGTAGTTA
Source organism: Streptopelia decaocto (assembly GCF_964273445.1). Lineage (NCBI taxonomy): Eukaryota > Metazoa > Chordata > Aves > Columbiformes > Columbidae > Streptopelia > Streptopelia decaocto. The sequence goes on along the minus strand of NC_138658.1, from coordinate 23,043,597 downwards.
ATGGTAACATCATACTGTGCACATGCTTGTAAGTAGAATTATTTACTAACTAATTAAGAAAATTAAGTTATATGTTGCTATCATTGTGAAATTAATTACAGAAGTCTTACTTAAATGGTATGTTTGCGTTACTGTTTTCATATGTAAGGAATATGTGTAACTGAAGCAGTAACTTACATGGGAGAAAATCCATGGCCTGCTAGAACGTTTTCTTTACCCATCTTGCACGATGTAGGTACATATGCACGTGCATGTGTGTATTGGGGAAGGAAGGAGGAGGAAGACAAGGAAGGAGTTAAATGAACAGAGACCCTCTACTTTTGATCCCTGCTAGGGGAAATGAAGGGTTTCCAATTGTTACTCTGCCTTTAGAGTTCCTTTCCCACCTACTTTACAGCCAACAAATATTATGAAACACGACGCCCATAAGTTTTAGACTTATTCCCTGTAATTTTGGAGTATCAGTCTTTGTTATCATTTTATGATAGTACTTTCTCACGGTTTGTCCTGAAAGGACTGAGTGCACCTCATTTGCTATCACCTTAGCGTACAGTATTGTAGCGAAGCAAATGCCATTTTCTGATTTGAGCTCTGAAATGTTTTCTGTATAATTCTGGGCTGGAAAGCTGCTTTCTGCATCTTTGGAGTCAAAGAGATGATGTCTATAAAATTAAGGGAAGGGAAAGAAAGCCTGTGCCAATTACTGTTACCGATCGAATTCTTAACAGTTCTAAATTGTATGTTAATAAAAAATTGTGTATAGAAAACCTGTCCAGTTTGTAGCCACCTCCTTTTCAACGGATTAAAAAATCAGGAGTTGTGTTTTAACCATCTCGTATGGTAATGTATTAGAAATACTTGATGTTACCAAAACAAACTTTTTAAAAAATAGATAACCTTATGTTCTTTTGATTTTTTCCGGAATTTGGAAGATGCTGCTTACTGGCAAGCACTGGTGTGATTTCCTTGAAGTTTGCACTTTGCAAACACTGATACATTAATGATTACTCAAAGGTTGTTCAAAAGCCTTTGACATATAATTAATGTATTCTTTTCCCACTCTTTTCTAATATCAGCTTGGTTTTGGACTGTCTTAATTTGGTCCAAGATTTTGTCCAAAGCAATATGTGGTTTTCCTCTTAGCTGTGTGTGTGTGTGCATAAGAATGTATTGTGTGAGCACAGTTCATACCTGTCTGTGAACACTATGCAGCTGCATGCAAAATTAAGATTTTTATATCATGTCATTAAAAATAGGCACTTGAGGAGGGCTATACTTTTTTTCACAAAATGTTTTAGAAGAAATGTATTGAAAAAACATTGTCATGTTACAATGTGGCTATTATATATTTTTAAACCTACATCTTCTGTATGCCTGTTATAATCCAGCACTAAGTGAATGCAACAAGCATATTGGAAAAGATGTTTTGTTTTAAGAACCACTTTCATTTTTACATTTACATGGAAATGATGCAGAACTGAGATGAAAAATAATAATATCAAGCAAATAATAAGAGCATTTAAGTAAAAAGTTACCTTCTAAAAAGTCTTCATACAGAGGTCTCTACATTATGTTCTTACCTTTCACCTCCATGGGAAATAGTTTTCTATCTTTAAAAAAATTATGAAATACATCCTGAATATTTTATTTGTAGCAGGCCAGTCAGATTGATTATTGAGAGATAAAACATTTACATGCATTAAAATAATTAGGAATTGCCCTTTTTTGTTTCATCGGTAGGCCACATTATACTGTTCTGTTTAGGATTTTTAAGCAGATTCCTTAACTAAATTCTTCAGTCTTTCTACTTCCTTTTCCAGTGTTTCAGGCAGGAGTGACACATTGCTTTGTGGGCTAAATATTAAATGTTTTAAAAGTTGAAAAGATCTACTTGTGTTAAGGCATTATAATTTTCACTGTCATCTGTTTGAGGTTGAGCAATATGCAATTAAGAAGAATGTCTTACTATATGATTTAATTATTAAACTATATATTTGCATGTTGTTTGTTCTGCTGTGGATGAGTATTCTGACAAAAATAATTGGCTACGTTCAAACTTCATTTGAAATACTAATCCATCTTTTTATTTGAACTTTTAATTTTTCTTGTGTACTTGTTCTGAGGCAGTGGACTCTCAAAGATTAATGCAATTCTATGCGTGACGGGGAGGTTGCCACATAAGTGCAAAAAATGCTTGGCCTCTTTAAAGACAATATAGAGCTTGTTTGTGTTCAATAGTAGATTTACTCTGGGAGTAACCTTATGAACACAAAAATTATTTTAGCTAGAAAAGGTGTCTTTGTAAGTGAGATGTTGGGAACAAAAATCATTTCAGGGGAGTCATTAGTTAGTTAAAGACTTGAGGGAGAAATCTCTTGAAAACATAGGTATAGATGGACATGGAAAAGACTTCGCTGTAGTATCCACACCCTGCAATCCATGGCAAACACAGGGTAAAAAACATGTGTTTCTCAACAAATGAAAGGGTTTTAAGCTTTATCTTGCATTTTTGGTAGACTGAGAATAAAAATTTATTCAAGTATTGTGGCTGATTAAATAATTTTTTTTTTACCATATACTCTGTGGATTCCAGCTAATACTTCTACAACTGATGAAAACCTAGCAGTTCAATACATTGATTTATAGAAAAAGGATTTGGGAAGCCACTTTTAAGAACTTAAAAGTAGCAGGCCAAAGTGAATGGTATTGTATCTTGATGCATGGGTAGTAGGGGGCACAACAGAAAAAGAAGGGTTGATTCCCATTCCAGCTGTAAAAATTGTGCAGTTTGAGAACCATTGATCTCATTGCAGGAAATAATTTCTCCTTGGTCTCATGTGAAGAAACTGAATATAGTTATTGATGTTTGCTGTCCTAAGATTATTGTTAATCTTAGTTGGAGGTATCATATAGTGCAAGGAGGACTAACATGAACTAGCTTTGGAAGCAGCTCTTGTTGGCTGGTGTCACTTCAACAGAGAAAGCTAAAGCATATGTGTGGTCACAACCAATCTTTGTCAATATCCCCTGAAAGCTTCAGATTGGTAATCAAAGTGGGAAACCAATGCTGCACTGAAGTATAACCTTTGGTTGTACTTTTCAAATTTTGATTTCAAGAGGTGATATGTTGCATAAAATTGAATTTCCTAGTTGTCCCCTATCCATTTATTTAAGCAATGCAAATTAAAAGCCCTTTGGAATTTTTCTAGTGTTTGACTACCACTCTGGCATTGTTATTTACTAATCAGCTCAGCTGTGATACCTTTAAATGATTAATCATCTGTTTTTAAGTTAAATCTTCTTCACTGAAGAATATTAAATGTATTTCAATTCTGTGGAAGTAGCGTGTAGTACCTTTAAAGTGCTGGACAGGCACGATCATTAACTCAGTTACTTCCTAATGTACACTATTAGTGCAAACAGTCCTGGTTAGTTTTGTTAATACAGTATAAAAAGCAAACATGGGTAGCCTGGCAGTGTTTAACAGAAAAAGAGTTTAGTTTGGGGCTTGGATTGGGTTCCAGAATACAGAAGTTGTCTGTCTGTTCTTCTGTCTGTGTTGCCTTTTTTCTTTGATGAATGAGTAGATTTGCACATACTTATTCAGAAGCAGTTGTTATTTCTGGTTTGGTAGCTAACCTGTTGTGATAATTTAATTTATTGTTATAATTACAGCAGCATAATTGTTACCCATGCTCTTTGCATGTCTTTTTGAAGTGTAGTACTTTGCTTAATGTCATCTGGAATGTTATTACTGCACCTTCTATGCCAGGTCATTACTGAGATTACTGTCTGGTATTAGGAGCAGGGTAGACCACATTACCATGTCCTCCCAGTCTGACAGTGAGCTATTGATAACTGCTCCTGGAATATGGATTTCCAGCTTGGGTACTCCCACATTATTGTAACCTAACCTCACCTCCATTTTTCTGCTTTGCATATAAGGACGTTATGGTAGACTCTCAGAGGTCTTTCTCAGAAGGGAAGAAACATCTTACCTCTTTTTCTTTCACCATCCACTATTGCAGTTACCTTTTGAAAAGAAAATTAGATTGTCTTAATGTGATTGATTTATGACAATTTTTAACCAAGTGACTAGTATAGAGTTCTTCATGCTTTTGTCTCTACTGCTTTGCGTGTGTTCTTTTTTCATGTGCTTATGGATTGTTTCATTTTTGTTTTATGTCTTCAACTAGTTTTGTTCAAATGGAGATGCTAGAATACCATAAACATATAGAAAATATCAGGAAGCTCCAATTACACTGTTCCAGATTGTTCCATCATAAAAGGGGTATTAATTTATGAAAGTCAGTCTTGTGATATGACATAGAGTAGCAACAGCTGTTATAAGGCTAGTGTGATGGTATTGAATACCTGCATTCTTATCTCATACAGGTGTGTTTAGCAAGTTATAATCCTTTATCTTGTCCTAAGGTTCTCGTGGTATAGAACAGCACAATTTTTATGTATAGAAATGCTGTTTGGGAGAGTTAGCTGTATTATAAAACTTATTAGCATCACATCATTCCAGTTAGCTTTTAAAAAAATCAAGCTTCATATTTGAAGTGTCTTTGAACTGTAACAGTATTAAACAATGTCTCCTATATGTGTAGATTTTCTTAGGATTCTAGGAACATACTGGTGTTATAAAGTGAGTATCCGGTATGTATAAACACTAGTGAGATTAGGGGAAAATGGGATTGGCCCAGGTTCTTCAGGAGTGTCCTTGGAGGGGACAGCTGGGGAGGCAGGAGAATGCTTAAAAGACATCATGATTTCATTGGGAGTAGGACACTGAGAACTAACTTATAACTTCAGTGATAATCATGGGTCTAAAATGTAGTCTCAAACTGTAGACTGTAATAAACAAAGAACTCTGAACCTGACCTTCCATCTTGATTTTAATCCAATTTCTGATTCTTTGCCTCTAAGTCATCTCAATGCTAATGAGTGGACAAAAATGGTTTTTTTAAATGATCAGCCTATGAAAACTGACAGTGCCAATGTTGAACTAGAGTTAGCCTGTGCTAAGCCAAGGATTCTACTGACCGTAGGACATTCTATTTGAATAATCCATCTATTTGAAGCTATCATAGTGCTGTTATGTACTGTTCTTCAATTTTTGTAAATCATTCTTCAAAGGAGTAAAGAAAACATTGGCTACAAGTATGCAATATTAAAGAGATTTGTTGAATTTTGATGCCACAATTTGTCGAATTTTGATGCCACAATTTTTGATTCTTAATTAGACTGTGGCATTAAAAGATAAGTAGCACATCCAATTAACACTATTGAAATATTTAAAATTGAAGGAATAGTTGCAGTAAAGGCAAAATTAAGTAATTTAATACATTGATCTCATCAGACAGTTGCTCAGATAATTATATAATGTGCCCATGTACCTGAGTCCTTTACTATTTCCTAACTTTTCTTCCTTTCCAGTACACATTTATTTTGAGTGAAATAACAAATTTCAAAGCTTAAACAAGTAAAAGCCGTCCAGGCTAAAGTTTTCCACTGCGAGTTCTTAAAGGCCTATGCAAAATATTTATTTAAAAAAAAAATCAATTCACTTCTGATAAAGAAATTATACAGAAATACAGTCATAATATGTTCTGTAATTGCATGTTTTTTTCACATACTCTTACTGAAAGAAGCACACCCAGGGAAACTTCTGAGTATCCACAGGAATTACCGGGTCCTCTTTTTATTAGAGGGTTAAACCTGCTCCTGTCTCTGGGTCCTGATGTATTTTATCCAAACAATCACAAACTCTGTGCAGAAAATCTTTGTTACAGTTAACAGGTTAAAATGTAAATAGAACATATAATAAAAATAAAATACTGTAGTGTTACCTGCCGTCATAGATACTGCTTAGTTTCTGTGACTGCTGTGTGGATTGCTAAATTATTATTGGGTCACATGTGTTCAATGTGGATTTTTTTTCTTTCAAGCATGAGAGTCTTCAAGTCTTCAAGAAGACTTGAGAATCTGAACTCCATCTTTGAATTTTATGGGCATTAAGCATTAAGGTGGGCACTGAGAAAATTTTGTTTATCTAGTAATACATCAGATTTTGTATGTTTGGAAAAAGGTTATTAATAGTTATAAAGTTCTATAAAGGAAAAAATAATCCTTCTACGGCAGTATTGGAACAGATGATGCTTTGTTTCCTATGGATTTGTTTCTTCCAATGGATTGACTAATTTGTCGAAAAAGCTGTAAGCCTCAATTAAGAATTTCTCAGTTATGGAAATCCATTACGGTGCCCTTTCTGTGTAGCTTTTGTGGAGATTACTAAAACGTGAACTTAGCTGCAGTTACTGGATCCCTTAAGACACACACATATAATGGCTCTGCCTGCCTGCTTATTGTTTTTTAAACTTTTAGGAACTTAATTATCTTTATAACCTGCTCTAAAATTTGGCTAAAACTGACAAAGAAACTTAAAATTATTTTGTAGGAAGTGGAGGTTGTTGCAGATAGGCCAGTGAGCACACATGGGCTGCAGGATTGAATACGACTGATTGAAAGGCATGTTAAGCAATATGTCTAAGCCTTGGTACTTGAGGCAAGAAACTCTAGAGTTCCATGCTGTTTAGAACATTCAGAAACTGGAGGATCATAAATTTCAGGACTTTCTTTAAAATATATATATATAAAAAAAAAAAAGTTGAAACTCTGCAAAATGGCAACTTGTGCTTATTGAAACAGGCTGCATAACATAAGCATGCCTAAGACACCCTGTAACCTGATAAGCTTTTCTACATATGCTTTGCATTGTTTTATACTTCTCCATCTAATAGACAGGAGTTTCAAAAGTTACAAGGATTTTCATGTCATATTACTAGCAAGGTAAAAGATGTCCAAGAGCAATGACTAGCAAAATTCAGAAGTAGATATATAGTTTTTCAGATTTTTAACCATAAACTGTATGTCTCATGTAGCTAAACTTTTAACTTATTTAGGATGCAGATCTTTGGTTTTCATGAAAGATTTGTTTTTCTGTAAAATCATGCCAAGATCCATAACAGGAAAATACTTCTCCAAGTTTAAAAAAAAAAAATTAAAAATTTAAATTCAGTCAGATCTGTGTATGGTAATCTGTGGGAACTGCAGTAGTTAAAAATACAGACATCTGGGCATGTGGATCAGAAAGTTCCATCTAATATCTGTGGTCTATTTCTTTTGTACCCAGCTGTAATTGTATTGAAGACAAAACAAATACTTCTACTATCTGTTCCAAACTTTTTGTGAGCTGTTGAAATAATGAACTTCAAGTAAGTTATGGACAAATTTGCTCAAGTCCAAAGGAGAATGACCAGAAGTGTAGAAAGTGAGACCAATGATGTAAAGTTGAACGGTTTAGGTTGTTTACTTTGAAGAAAAGAAGAACAAGGACAGAATTGTGAAGTGCTTTGGCCATGGCAGTTGTAATGCTTTTACTTTGCTGGGGATTTTGGCTGCCAGGCACAGAACACTCCATTTCAGGGAATAATAGAACAGCTCAGGCTGAAGTGATGTTGAAAGTTCATCTGGTCCAACCTTTCGTGGGAAAGGGAGTCTAGATGAGATTTGCTAGCACCCTGTCCAACCCCATCTTGAAAACCTCCAGTGATGGAGACTCTACCACATCCATGGGGAGGTTGTTCCCATGAACAATTATTATTACTGTAAAGAGTTTCTTGCTTATATCAAGACGAATTCTGCTGTATACTTCTTGTTCCAGTGTGCTGCTGTCCCAGGCTTGGTGCTGGCGTTGGGCAAGCTGTCCTTAGTGCAGGAGGGGAATAATGGTCAGAAAGTGCTGGTGGGGATGGATCTTGCTATCCCTGAGGTAAAAGCTGCTCCTACGCATTCATACATGTGAAGAGGGGCCACTGCTGCTTCTATTCAGTCTGAATAGAAAAAGGAGTGGGCTCCAGCTGCAGAAAAAAAAAAAAAAAAAAGACTAGATGTTAGGAAGGACCTCCTAGTGGTGTGAACAGATGAGTGCTAGAAATTCATAGGATTCCCATAATTGAAAATTTTAAAAGAACAAGACAGCAAAACATCTTTCAAGAATACCTGATTACAATTGCCTGTGAATGGAAAGGTGGACAAGATGACCTTTCAAGATTTCATCCAGACCTTTTTATGATTCAATATAGTCATTTTGCCGTCTTTTTTTTTTTTTTTTTAAGAATGGAGGGAAGAAATGCAGCTATATGTACAACTTTTTTCCTCTTTCTCTGTAAAGTTAACCTGAACTATATATTACATAGTGTCTAAATATAGTCAACAAATGCTATTGCATACTTTTATACATATCCTTACTTAAAAGAAAAATATTTTTGTATAAATATAATTCATGTATTGACTAACAGGAGTTAGTGTGAGTTAGTGAGTGCTTTAAAGATACATTTTTTTAATGCAATAAAATATTGACTTAGTAAAAACTACTTATTGATCGATAACGAATCAACTACTAATTACAGTATATGTCATTAATCCACCAAATAATCATCTTGATTTTTATAATTTTCTTTGCTTCATTGTAAATTACAGAATATTTTAATATTTTTCTTAAACTATGAAATATTTGAAATATAATTTCTTAGAATGTCAATAGGATGATTGGACATTGACAAAATTAATTTAAAGAATTTTAATGGAAACCTTCTGAAGAATTTTTCTTACAAGTTGGGAGAACTTTAGGCAATGTCTTGAGGCAATTTCTTAGTTCCGTGAGAAATAACACATATATAGCAGATGGAGAGAAACTCATGGGTACTTAGAAATTATACTTTCCTACAGTCATGAAAATATACATTGAAGTGTGATGAAAAAAATGAAATTTGAATGAATTTAATATTTTAGTATACATTTTTGAATGCCATTTAAGTCCCCTAACAGGAAAAATAAATTGTGGCAATATGAATAAAAAACTAGACTTCTAATAGGCATTTTTGTTATTCTATTTGACAGGTTGCATATAGGATTAATATTGCTTATCATGGTTGTCAATTTGGTTTGAAAATCTGGTTTCTTATAAACATTTTAATATGGTTAGGGAATCTTTTTCTAGACACCTTTGCAGATCACATAACTCTGCTTCAAAATGCATCAATTATTTTCTAAAGAAAAGAAGAGAACATTTCATTATATTAAAGAAACTAGGTATCTTGTATAGCTTTTTATGCATGGTGGCAAACATGGAAACAAATTAGCAGTGTTAACTGACATTCTGTTGATATTACTTGTTTGTAAAAAAAAAATCTTTTTAGTGAAGTTTACTTACTAATTTTTGTTTCCACAAGATAGAGGACAATTTTCATTAGAGAAAATTGTGTTTTAATTATATGCAGAATTTTATAAGCATTTTAATAAGAATCCTCATATCACAGATTTTATCTTTGCTTTTTTTTTTTTTTTAATATATACCAGTATAAACACTGTGTGCTAGATTCATGTTGATATCCACCATGAATTCCTTCATCAGTTGTAATGAAATCAAAAACATGGCAGGAGGAGTGAAGTGTTGCTCATCATTAGGATATCTCTCTATATGCTGTAGAACTGGTAAATTCCAAGAGAGGAATTTCTGAAACTAATTTTCAACACAATTGTGCTAGAGCAAGAGCTTCAACAAATCATACAGATGTTTTCATTTTTTTGTGAAATCATATAAATGAAAGAAATGTGGGACAATTCTGCCATTTCTATACATGTGCTGAGTGCGTAACATTTCAGAAGGGATCCAGTAGAATTTGAAAAAGTATGAAGGTAATCAAAATGATTAGTCAGAAAGGAAAATCTCCAGAGGGAACAAATCTAAATTGACTAGAATCCTTTAGCTTGCCAAACAAGAACACTGATAAGGTGATATAGGTCTATAGTACCCAGAATGGAATATAGAAGAGTGAGTAAGGAATAATATTTACTGCTTTTCACAATATGGGTACTAGAACCATCCACTGGAACAGTTGGGAAGCAGTTTTAGAATAGCCAAAGGAAAAGCCTTTGTAGATGAAATTACAGTGTGGAACCTATGCTTAATTATTTTAAAAATCAAAAGCACAGATTAGTTCAAAACCATTTAACTGTAAGAAGCTGACAGAGTATTGGTGGAAAGATCGTATTTTCCCTGTGTTAGTCTTGCAGTCCTTGTCACTGTTACAGGTGAGATACTAAATGGTCCTTCAGTCTGGCATCTTCATGTTGTATTTGTGTGAAACCACAACTCCTTCTTCCCTGCCCCCCACTAAAAACAAGCAAAAATGCATTATTTAATCTTTTTAACATTCTCAGGTGTCTGAAATTTCCATTATTAATGGTGTTAAACACATGAATAAGCATCTGCTGTCTTAGTGTCAAGCTATGCATGTGATGTGAAAATGTGAAGAAAAAAGGAGAAAACCCCACGGAGTTGAGAAGGACTGTTAAGGACTGCAGTTACCAAATACATGAAGAATATTTGTAAACATGATAAAAATGTAAATATTTTATTCTTAGGTTTATTCACTGGTTTAGAAAAACTGTTGGCCTTTAGCTAATGTTGTCATTTTCACTGGTATAAAGCCATTGAAAATTGGCACCAAATACTACTCAATTAGAATGGCACAGTGTATCTGTTTGCCATCCCTTTTCCCATGCATAAATGCCAGCACATGGCCAAGATAAGCAAATCAGATAAAAAAGAAGCTCCTTTTGTAAAAATGTATCATTATGGTGATGATGAAAAACTCATTTCTGTAGTAATGAAATAATGTTTTATGAAAAATTTCTAATAGACTAACAGAAGTTACTCATAATTTTTAAGTTTCCAGGCAGCATATTGTTTCTCTGTAATCTAATGAAAACAATATGTGTTCTAGTAAGCCAAATGTTTTCTGATCTTGAAAGAAATTAATGAATTGCTGTACAGATGTATAAAAATAAAAACATCAGTAACATATGTAATGAGCTTATGTTTTAAGTATTCAGAATCATGGTGTGGTTTCATATTTGTGGTGCATGCTGTTATCAAATTAATAGCCCAGTGTCTCTGCTTTTTCTTTGTTCGTTTCTATCTGTTATGATAAAAACTAGGGAAACTTCAGAATACTTTCTTTTTTACAAACCTTCATCCTTGCTAGTTCTTGTTCTTTCACATATCCCATTAAATAGTTTCAAACCTCTTTTTATCAAGTACTTGTCAAGCATTTGGTACAGAAGCCTGTTTTTACCCTGTGTAGTTAATTAAGGTGACTGTAAACAAAAAGATGTACAATTCAAAGCCAAGCAATGTTTCACACAAGGATGGAGGTGATAATCACTTAATTCCTGCTTCATCTTTCCTGTCTTTGCCCTGGCTACTTCGGATTGACCTTGTCTGCAATCTGATGACCTCCCTGTTGCACTCGGCCATTTGGAAAGCTGCTCATGCCATAGCTGGCCCTGAGGGGCTATCCAGGAGACCACTCATCCATTGACCCATGGCAAGACTGGGTTTCGGATTTGATCTGCTGAGCTTCTGACGTAGCTACATACTGCACCCACTGTAGACAAAGCCGGTGGGGCAGTCTGATTTTTTTTTTTTTTTTAATCTTTTTAAGCAGTTTGCACTTGCTGTGTGGAACACCGATTTTACACCAGTCATTTGCTACAAAATACACTTCCTGAAGCAATTAGACATATTGATCCTTTCTTTACAAAGGAAGTAAATTCTCCAATTTAGTGGCTCAGTTTTTCTAAACCCATCAAATTGTGAGGTTTATTTGGTGTATTTAAGTCTCAGTGTCAAGTTCCACAAAAAAAAAAAAAAATCACCTTTAAAATATATTAAGGGCAGAAATATATGTTATGTCTTAATAGGCTTTTTCTATTAAGTGTTATGCTAGTATTTTGCAGTCATTTATAGCAGTGTGTAAATAAGGTTCTAATCACATTAACTTAGATATGCTTATGTATATGCTTGTTCATATTTAACAAAATAAATGACAATTTACAAAGTTGCATGTCTGTTTGTAAAACATGGTAACACTCCTCTTACCCAGGATAAAATCCTTATGATTTTGAGCTTAATGTTACTTCCTGGCATGTTCAATTCTGCAGTAGAAGCTACCATTTTCTGCTTTAAAAATTCTTTATGTAGCTATCAGCATTACTTTGTTTTTCTCATAAGACTTTGCTATATGTGCTTACTTTTTTTTTTTTTTTCTCAACCCTTTTTAGTGTAGCAAGCTCTGCCTGCAGAAGTGTGAGGGGCGGGCCAGCCACAGAGGTGTTCAATGCTGTGTTCTAGTCCCATTCAGCAGAGGCCTATAGAGAACACTTGCTTAAAGTGGTGATGATCCTGACAAGGAATTTAGTGCATATACAGACCTTGTAACCATGTGAAATTCCTTCCTTCTTTTTTCTTTTGTGTGTGTGTGAAATTATGCATGATTCTTCCCTGTAATTATAGACTGGACACATAACTGAGTTAATGACCTTTCCATGAAAGAAAAATATTAGCTTGATTCAGCTTTGACTTTTTTTTTTTTCTTTTTTTTTGTGAACGTGTGGTATAACTCCAGGTATTTTAGACTTTACAAAAAATTGTTTCTGAATATTGAACGATCTTAGATAATAGCCTAAACATTAAGTTCTTAGACCCTTAATGTTAGAGAGAATAAGAATATAAGTGGGTTTTACACCTCTGTAATTAATATATATGGCACTAGTTTCACACACACTATAGACTGCAAGTTGTGCATTAACAATTTAAAATGTGGATTTTATTAAAATGTGAAGGAAGCAATTTTCCCCAGCTTCTTAACATCTTTGTTTGCCTCTTGCTTTTCACTTATGATACTTGTACCTGTGATGTTCATTACTTCTGTTTTATAAGTTTCTCTGTGGATAATATGCAATTTAAACCAATGTTCTGACTTTTTTTTTCTTTACAGCCTGTTGTGTCTTAGTTCTTTGTCATATTAAAAGCACGATGAGGATTTAGGATATCTAAAAGTTTAAATTTTAGAAAGTAGGAAGGAGGGGATTTCCTCCTTCTAGGGGAGAGGGAGATGTCTGTGGGAGGATTTTGTATATTCTCTTTTCTAGTAATTATTTTTTTAACATGACAAAGTGCATCCTCTGACATAATTTATAATATGGCATTGTTTTTCATTTACGTACAGGAATTGATTCCTGAATTCTATTACCTCCCAGAGATATTTGTCAACAGCAACAATTACAATCTGGGAGTGATGGATGATGGAACAGTTGTGTCTGATGTTGAACTTCCACCATGGGCCAAAACCCCAGAAGAATTTGTTCGCATAAACAGACTGGTAAGATGGCTATCTTCTATTGTCTGTCAAGTAACATTTGTCTTGCAAGATTCTTCTGAAATAGTTTGGATCTTTGTTTGCAATGTATGGCTGTTTATAATTTACATAGGACTATGGCTGAAATAGTCTGAAGAAATGTTAGATTTACAAGTTTAGGAAGAACAAAGGCATATAGTATTGCTTATTCTTTAGAATTGCTCAGAAAAGTTTGAGCACAGCCCCAATATGCATGAGATCTTATCCCATTTGTTTGTCAGCTTTTGGAGTTCTAAAGAGGTGGTAAAATCATCACTTTACAGAAGACTTGATAAATCTTGCTTAATCATAGAAATATTTGTCACTCTGATTACCAAAATGTAATTTCAGGTTTTTTTTCAATTTTACGCTCTATTTAACTCAAAAAAATTGGTGAATGCCTCAGGAAGGAAAGTTGCATTTAAAATTTTCTCCCACCTCTTCTATTTCTTCCATTAAATTGATATTTTTCAGAGCTGTTTTTACAAGAAAATAAAACTGAATTCTCCTTTGCCTGCTTCATTTATCAAGCCTGTATTACTCTTCCTTGTTTTGGAAAATCCTGTTGTTTGCACTGCCTGTCTTCACTGTGCCCTCTGGGCAGTGCAATGAATTACAGAATAGGTGCTACAGTATCATTGTTGGTGTTTCAGTGCATTCTCAAACCTATTACATTAGGCTCTTCTCAAAATGAAAGGATTCTGTATCACTGGCAGTGTAAAATAAATAAATTAGAGAAGCTTTTTTTTAACAAATCCTGGAAAATGAAGCTGCTGTTTTTATGTGGTAGTCACAAAACTGGGAAATACTAAATTAAGGCATGGTAACTCTCAAAAGTTTTTCAGATACCAGACTTAGACTTAATAGTGTCCTGGTATCCCTAAATTATAATAGAAATGGGGATTGAAAAGTTCTGTTGTTGGCAGAACATCAGATCTCATATTCATTGCAGAACAATCACATCAGAAGAAATCTGTGACTGATAAGTTATCAGAATGCTTTAGGCTGCACTTTTACTGGTAGGATGATACCATGGTCTTCAGAAATGTTTTTTGGCCTAGATTTCTTCAGGCAGTTGTAGGATGCAGCATAATAATTGCAAATTTTATGTGCTGAATCTAGTATTTTACTTTATATAGAAGTATGTGCAAATTTTATTTAAACAAGGTATAAAATACAGTAACATTTAGCAGGACTACTTGGCAAACCATATTCAAACACAACTTTTGATCTTCCAGTTGTGCTGATAGGTAATAGGTTATGGAGGTAGCCTGACACCCTTTTGAGCTTGGCATGTGTTGGTGATTTCTGGATAACCTGAGAAATGAAAAGCTGTGTTCTTAAGCAGACTTGTTAAAGGCAGCCTGTAGCCTTGATCTCTCACCACGGTGGTATTTTAGCTTTTGCATAAAATATAGTTCTCGTTCTATTAATTACAGATCTGGCTTTCCCCACTGTGAAGTTATTCTCCATCTCCTGCTTCCTTCTCTTCTAAGATTTTAGCTCTTAACTTTCTTTTTCTCATTTCTAGCCTTGGTGCCAGGTTTTTCTCACTCGCACATCTCTACACTCAGACACCTAACATTCCCTCATCTTTCCATAATTTCCCAAAGCCTTTAGTACTAGTGTCTGCTTTTCTTGCATCTCTCTTTAATATCTCTCACTTGTGCTATATTCTCAGGATGAAGTGCTTGGTCAGCAGAAAGTAGCTGCTTTTTGATTATTACAATTAAACTCTTGGGCACAAAATGTAAAATCCCTTTAAAGTTGTCATGTAGAGAGTAATGATCTTGTTCCATATTCCAAATGTATTTTTTTTTCTTTTTATGATAAATCTACAATTAGCACATCTTAATTTTGTTAAATCCTGAAAAAAAGCAGTTTGGAACACTCCAAAATGAAGGAAGTGCTCATTACATATCCAAAACTTTCATTCAAATAAAAAGTAGTCTGAAAACAGGATGTTAACCTCTGTATATCTGAATGATGAAGATTAAAATTACTTCATCATTTTCGTAATTTTATTCAGCATTTCTTATGAAACTGAAGTATCATATTTATTGTCTAAATATAATTAATGTTTCCTTCTCATATACCTTTTCCTGAAGTAATTATTCATTAGTGTATTTGACTTTTGAACTATTTTAATCAAAAAGACACCGTGAGTAATCTGCTCAGCTTCCTAACTTCTGCTGTGAAAGTCGAGTTCGCAGTACCACTTGTTAAATGGCATATTGAATGAACATGCAAAAGTTTCCATAAATTAGAGTTTTTCAAAACAAAGAACTTTTACAAGAACATGCAATTTTTAAGTATCCCATAACTGGACAGTTAATAACCAAAGTAAGAAATAATTTACCAAGTGATGGTTTATTAAAGTATGTCAAACATTATGTCAAACATCATCCCTTTTCATGATAGTGTGGGTCCCCGACACTGTTGCTATAATTCAGATATCAAGTTTTGGTCAGCCTGGTAGCATTAGATTTAAACCTCCATGACAATAAATTGCAACAACCGCTTCTATGTGACATAGTTAGCCTTATTGTGGTGGTGGCGGCCCTGTTCGTGCTGCTATGGATGATGCTCTCTGTAATCTGCTGGTTTTGCAGTGGAATAAAAGTGAGAAAATTACATGCAAATATTAAATTACTTTTTTCTTTTTAATACATAGTGGATTTGATACCAATAGTATCAAGTCATCATAGTTTTATTTTAAAGTAGAATAGGTGTGTTTAGGGAGAATGCTTAAAGCTCAGTTCCTCACAGATACTATCAAAAAAACAGTGCTACAGTGCTACAGTGTGGCATGGGCTGATTCATTCAATTAATATTTCCTTGCTGCTTCCTGGTTCAGACAAAATAGTGATTATAGTATTTTAAGTGTTCTTTTTGTAAGCTATCACACATAGATATTTTTTCCCTTTGCATTTCAGTTTACCTCTTTAAGTCCACAGATCTTATACAATGATTGGAGCTCATGAAATGCATACTGCTTTGATCTGTGACCTTTTTGTGGTGCTAATCGGGTTCCTGATATCATTATACCTTGCTCATTAATCATATTTCCTGCAGCCCGTCAGCCAGCCAGACAGCCCAAGCCCCTGTTTGCAGCCTTGTGTTGGCAGGTTTCTGCTTTTCCAGATTATTACAGTGTGATACTTTGGCTTCTCATAACCAGACCCACATCAAGCTGTGTGCTACAATTAAAGTCAGATGGTCCTCAGGTTCAACAGGGATATTCTGTTGCAGCTGTCTGTCTTTCTGGAACAGACCAGCAAGGGGAACAGATGATATGTAGGACAGTGTATAATAACAGCTTGTACAGTACTGGGTCAATAGCAGAGGTTCAGAACATTAATTGACAGACTGATAGCGGATTTAAAACTGATTCCCAACCCATTTTTTAAATTCTATAATGTATGTATTTTAATTGAAATAGATCATTGCGTGTCTTCTCTGTTTCCTTTGAGAGAAAAAGCAGAATGGTGTATAATTAAAACTGGGTTTTGATTGATGGAATGCCATGATGAGCTAAATGATAGCATCAGGATGTCATTATAAGCAATACAAAGAAGTGTAAAATGCATGTATTGCTTGTGCATATAGTTGGTACTTTATATTAGATTGTGATTGTACAATATTTTATAATAGCACAAATCAGTGTGGCAGAATAGGATGTTTTTCTCTGAGAAAATCTACAGTTTGATGGAAAAGTGACTGAGTTTTTACCATTCTGAAACACTGTTATATACCTGTAAAGCTCTGTATTATACTTATGTTATTGAATAACTGCTAAGACATCTGAAAATATTTTTCAGTTTACACAGATGCAGTTGACATGGTTATATTATTGTATAGTTCCATTACTCTCTCTATATATGTAATAAGAATTATTGTATTAACTTAATAAAAGTAAGAAACCTATACACTTTTAAATTAGATAAATTATAATTCCTCCCCCCAACAAAACAGAAAAATTCCAAATGCAAAATAAGATTGCAACCTTACTTTATTATTTCAAAGTGAGTTATGGTATCTTTAGGGTTATTAGTGTGTGAGCAAAGGGAGAATGCTAACTTGATCTGATATGTAACAAAAAGATTTTTCTGGGGTCTTCTGTTGGATTCACAGTCTTAGTTATGTTAGCTGCCCTCCTTTAGAATAGCTTTCTGGTTTAGAAATTTAAGTTCACTTGGAGTTAGAGATAAATATCCCATTAAAGCTGACAGAAATTTTATAATGCAAAGTAAGCATTCTCAAAGATCAGGTGCAACCCAAAGAAAAATTCCGTATGTCTCACTAGGAATTGCTAAAATCCCAATAAGGCAGTCCTGTTTGTTCTAAATAGCAAAGTGTTCTATTTTGTCCTGTCATTGAAGGCCGGATGTCTGAATAGGTAAGAATTAATTTAAAACTATTAATCAATTGATAATAACCAAATTTCACACAGCTTTGATGAGCCTCAGCTTTTTAAGAATTAGATTGCTTCAATGATAATAAAGTTGTTGAGGTCTGTCAAGACAGCTTTCCACAATAAATTTCAACTTAAGTATTTTTAGTGCATTATTGTAGAGTTAGGCCTTTCGTGATTCATGGTTTATCCATTTGATCCAATGCTGGGGAAAATGCAAGACAAATTAGAAAAGTGATGAGATTACTGTGCTGGATTGAAAGTTTTGAAATCCAATTATCAAATAATTGAAAGCGTAGTGATTGGAAGCTAGGATGCTTTCTGAAACAAATGAAATACTTAGATACATAAAGGTACTGTAAACAAAATTTATCCTGGCATGTTAAATAAAATGGAGAGGAAAGTTAGGCAGCCATTCATCCAAATGCAAATTTTAGTGGAGCAAAATGAATCAGTATTAAAAACCACCAGTTGGTTGGTTGGTTGGTAAGAAAGATCTACAGTGAGAATTAGAGGATCATTATTGGTCAATGTGGTGCATTAGCTTTTAGCACAAGCTATTTCACTTTACATCAGAAAACACTGAAAAAGCAATATTCCCTGCCAACTGCAGTTTTTGTGAATCTTCTCTCTGTCCTGTCCATGGAAAGTGATCTGGTGAAAAAATCAAAAGTGAGTTTCAAGAGCATTATGCTACTTTCAATCTATTAAAACTATGGCTATCAGTCAGAAAAAAAAATATTAAAGTAGCAGTTAAGGCAGTGCCTGTAACTTAGAATGTACTTGATTTTTTTGTATTAATCTTGGAAAAATCTCTCCATGGTATTTTTCCTGGTTCCACGGCTGTGTATTTACAAAGGTGTTAAGCAAATGCTGTAGAAAATTATGTGGCTGTAAACTGTATGAATTAAGGCTCACAAGTGCAGGTTACTAGTAAGAAATTGCTAGTAATAGTTTACTTGTTAAGCATTTTAAATGCATTCGAGAGCAGGAAAAAGGCTAAAATGAAAACTGGGTTAACTGGCAACATCAGAGTTGTTATCTGTGCAGTTCATACTTCAGAATTCTAGTTTAAGCAGGATTGGATGCAACCTTAAAAAGCTAGAAGTCAAATTTGTCTGTGTACACTGTGTGATGAAGGTGCTTCTGGCAATCCGAGGTGATCTGCTGTGTGTATGAAATTTGTGAACTCTTCACTCAACTCAGGCTCTTCTAGGTGGTTCTGTTGGCATGTTAGGTATCTGTTCATCTAGAAGAGAGGTGATGGATCGTGGTGAAAAAGGAGGAGAGTTTTGATACTAGTTCTTTCAAACTCTTTACTTCAGGAAATATATATGTGATTGAAGTGTTACTTTCATTTGTATTTCTGATGTTTTGTGATTTCATGTAGCTTTTCTTTGGAAATTACTATCCATATACAATATAAGACTCATACAACATCTCCTGAAAGGAGGATATCTACTAACTCTACAAACATTTTAGTTTTTAGAAGAAATCCCTTTCATAAATTAATAATAGAAAAAGGAGGTTGGAAAGTAATCTGTAACTGCTCTTCCTGCCACATACTTGTATTTCTATGCCACGTGTGTGTAAAGCATTTAAAATAAGAATATGTTACACAGCTATTAAGAATGCATCTTAAAACACTAATACTTTTTTATTGGTTTCAAGATGTGGTTATGGAAAAGGGTTTGTACAGTAGGCAAGGTTCTGTGTATCAGGCAAAATCAGAAACTTAACAGTCTAATTCACAAAGTTGTCAGGAATATTATTCTTCAGCAAAGTCAGGTGTGAAAGGTCCAGCATATTGGACTTCGTATATTTACAAGTTTGATATTGTTTGATGCATAATTTTTTTCTCATCTGTGAAAACAGAGCAGTCCTCAGAAGCACAGAGGCTGTACCATGTAGGTACTTAACAGGCAGAGGAGCACAGAAAGTCTCTTAGCTGAAGAAATGTAGAATGGTGTGTCAATTAAGCAGCTGGATTATTTTTCTCAAAAAGTGTGTTCCTGACTGCAGTGTGCAGTTCTAGTCATTGTCTACTTTCCCCTTTCAGTTCGTCTCTGTAGAATACCAGCATCAGCATAAACCAGTTTGTTTTGAACCTGAGATAATTGATATTACTGGTGTAATTGTGATACTGTACCAATTACACTTCTTTCCTACCAATTCAGCTACATGCATAGCAATTTCATAATCTGTGTTTGTCACTGCAGGATTTTTGCAATTTTAGAATTACTTCATAAAAGTAAGAACCTTTGTCATCTTTCACACAGAAATACTTTTGTGCAAGCTAGAATCAAGAAATACTGGATATTTGTAAGCAGTCTTTGATTTAATTATATCATGTACAGATCTGATTACTACCATAGAAAGGGAGAGAAATCAGACCTTTGTTACATATTTTTAAATGCCTTATTCAGATCTCATATGAAGATAAGTCTAGAATAACATCAGTAGTACCAGCAGAACTGCATGTAAGAGAAATCAGTGCAAATGAAAACCTAATCTGTGGATATTCTAGAGGGAAAATAAAAGAATTGTTCAATGTAAGAGATTTTTGAAAAGTAGAGAAGAAATATTTCTAAGGGAATGTGATATATGGCCTATTAGAAAATGTTCTGAAAATCTGGGAAAAAAACAAAAGTAAACTAATTTTTCTGTGTGTTCAATTTACTCTGTGTGTATAAGCATAACTTACTTTTATTTAACTGCTGTCTAAGAAATATGGTGAGAAATTCACATTTATTTAGATCCAATTCTGTTGGAAAATTTGTTATACTAATTTTCAGGGAAGAATTTTTATTTAATTTGTAAAAGAGGCTACTCTATAGGAAAGATAAATACATTCAAGAATATGAGGGAGGTAATGAAAGGTGAACTTGAGCCATGTTTTTGAATAGAACTTGTTTTAAGAATGCTGAAAGCATTCAGTTTTAGTTTCATAACACGTCAGAATATACTAATATTGGAAGATGGGGTTTGGATAATATATATGATGGAATTCATTGAAGGGGTGCATCTGTAGGACAAAGTTAATATATGGTAAAAAGGAAAAATGCAATGATGTCAACAAACTTTTTTTTTTCCTTTTCAATAACAGTAACATAGGTGGTATATCATCATTTGTTAGCAAAAAAATTGATCTCATTTGTAACCAATCAGATATATTAATAGGAAGGGAAAACAGTTTGTAAAATCTGTTCTTTCTATAATAATAGTTTCCTTTTTTTTTGTTTTCATTTGTGATTCCTGCCATCTCTTTAAACTCTGCATACAAATTACTTTATTGAAAATACAACTAAACTCTGGACTTCAAGGTTGCAAGCAGAGTAAAATTAAGAAAAAGTCCACGCGTGCTTACATGTAAATAATTTCTGAAAGTGTAATAGATGTCAGTCTTCCTGAACAAAGAAGACTTAATGGAATCATGGAATGTGATTTCCTGGACAGTCTGTCTGTCTTTGCTATTTTGGAAAAAATAATTTAAAGAACCTGGGGTCAAAATTTGCCATTCTTCATCTTTCAGAAAATTCAAGGTATTGAATAATTCTGTTGTAATTCTCTCATAATAATAAAAAACAAACACAACAACAAAAAACAGCCTACCATATCTTAAAAATAGTTTAAACTCTTTGCTAATAATTACAACACTACATAGTTACCTGTAATGCATCTGTTTTAGTGAAGTCTGAGACTAACCAAGATGAGCAGGAGAAAAATGAAAAAGTAGAGTACAAATGATTTAAGTGAGAGCAAAATCAAACAAAAAAGAGGTTAAGTAGTAAAAAGAGCCTGGATGTAGCACAGTCAGCAGGAAACAAAGCCTAAACTAAAACTATGAACATTCCAGATAGTGATGAGAGATGCAGATTTTTCAGTAGGGTAAGAGAATTTATTATAGCCAAGATAAAAAGTACAACATGGAGAATTATATGCGGTTGAGAAAGATTATAAAAAGCCAAATGATAAGACAGATTGAGCAGATACAGGTAAAAAAAAATAAAGGAAACTACGTAAATGTGCTTTTATCCAAAAAAGTTGATTGGAAGCAATCTAGACAGATTTGCTTTCAGCTCTTTTGTTGTTTGATGTTGTAGAACTGGTGTTTGAAAGAGAGTCCGTGGAGGACATTAAAGTTATTACTGTGTGAAATGAAGTGGGAAACAATTGTGCTGGAGCCATTGCCCCATTTAACAGGTGTTCACTAAATCTGTCTTCTGTTTGTCTGTTCTCTGAATGCTGTGTCTGGGCACTTGCTGTAAATGCTATTGTGAGGGATATTGTTGAAAATGTATTAAGAATTTTGATTACCATGGAAAAATTGCATCACAGGCTCAGTATAGGGAAGGGAGAAAAAAGGTTTGAAAGCTATGGCAGTTTCTAACTTGATTAATTAAGAATTACAGTCTGTCATTGGAGGCTGCTTTGCAAAGAAATATTGCAACTTGTTCCTCCTGTAAGGTGAACTCCTGATGGTCAGGAATTCCATACAACAAAATGTCCTGGTGAGAGATCTGGTAGGAGATGGTGCTGGTGCATTTGTTCCAATGTTGTCTAAAGTTTATTTGTAGATCAAATGTGAAAATATGCTGCTAAATTTAAATTTGATAGGTAGTTTGTTCTAAATAAAGTATTTCTAATATAGTCAGAATGTAGAGAAGTTTCCATTCTAAGTGTTGGAAAAGAAAGTGAGATTTGGATAACATTTACATATGTGGAGCTGCGGAGAAAAAAAACCTGCGGATTTGTGGTCTTCAGCTGAGGTAGAGGAGGGGTTGAGAAAACACGGCCATCTGTGCCCTACATGGAAGGATACAAAAAGAGTCAGCTGAGGCTTTGCTTTCAGTGCTTTTCCCTGGCAAGACTCCACTATTTGAAAGCCTGAGATGAGGAACAGTAACATTGCTGAAACCATCTGGGGTACAGAGAAAGCTTATGACAATGATGTGGAAGTAGGAAGAACTCACATTACTAGGAAAGAGTTTCTTCTTTCTAGAAGAGAAAAGAATAAGAAAGAGCATAATAAAAGCATACAAAATAATTAATAATACTGAGAAGATGCATCAGGAAATTACATTCTCCATTTCATAACATAAGGATCTAAAGATGGTTCATGAAATGAAAAATTAAATTTTGCTACAAGGTAATATTTTTCAAAGAGCATGTAATTAGACCTAGGAACATTAAGAGTAACAACAGGAACCAGAAAGGGACTGTGGATGTTTCTACAAATAAAAATATATGTAGTTTGTTAGGCAGTACAAAATGTGATATGAAATGCAAGATCTTACATTTGGTGGTTAAGACAAGCTCTAGAGGAATATGTGAGAGTTTTATGAAAGAAATAGTACCCCATTTCTTCTTGCTCTAATAAACAGAATTATCTTTTTCTTCACCATATCAAGTTAATAGTGCTTTAGTCCTGTACAACAGATTTTCTGGCTGTAGAAGGAAAAATCTGAAGACATAGCTCTAAAACGTAGGGGCCTTGCAGGGATGTAACTTAAGGTAAGTCCTCCCATCTCTTCTTCCTATCCCTCAGCACGCTTCCCCATCTGTGTCTTTGTTCAGGAACAACTGCTTGCAAGGCTGTACTTGAAACTAGATCACCAAAATGATATGAAAAAGCCTTGTTTCTAACCTAGGTTATTATTTCAGTGGTCTCATTTACAATGTTGCTCTATTTGTGGTTGCATTGGCACAAATAACAGCATAGTTAGCTGTAACACAGTGCAGGTACAAACATTTCAGAGTGGAAACTTCTTAAACTATTTTCTCTGTCAAGGCTGGGATCTCATTAAACCGCAGTCAGCAGTGCAGACTTGTGGAGCTAGACAAGCGCTTATTAGCTGTGTGTCTGATACTGGTTTAGCTCCAGCAGCACGGCACTCTGCAGGGGGTATCGTGCAGCTGCTGGAGGAGCGTAGCGGCAGGCTCGTGATGGTTGTGTGCTTTTGCAAAAGCAGTGAGTGGAAATGGATGGAAAAGGTTGCTGCACCCTAGCCCATCTGCTCAGCATCAGCCTCCTGCTAGATATTCCCTCACATCTGCCAGTTGTTACCCTTTAATTGCAAGTTCAGGTGTAGCCCTTTTGGTTTCAGGAGAGGCCAAACTATAGCCCATCAGTCAAGTAAGAGAATGTGTTTAGCAAAACAAATGCAGGCTTTTGACAATCAAGGTCATGCTCACCTGAGTCCATACATGTACTGGACAGTGAGTACCTTCAGTCAGATGAGATTGGTCCACCCTTAAATAATCAAGAACTGTGGATGTCTTTTCTAGTTTCTCTTTTTGAAGTAATTCCAGCAACCCCAAATCTCTTAGGCTGTAATTTTTACTCTCAGTCTTTATTAGTTAAAAGTGTGCACATCCTGGTTGCAGGGTACCCCTTAAAGTACTTACTTGCTGATCTGTTGAACTGCATCCAGTAAAATTTGCTAGGTATGTAGTCAAATGCAGAACCAAATCCAATAGAAGACCAGTTTTAATTAGTTTCATTCTCTGATAGCTATTATAAAAATACCATTAACTCAGAAACTGAAAGCAATATAACTTCTGCTTTTGAAGCATGAAAGGTCTCTCTGAAATAGAGGCCCGTTGGTAAAAACACCAGAGCTAGAATTCCTTGTGCTTGTGCTCACCTGACTCTTTCCAGATTAGTTTAAGTAGTTTAAAAAAATGTTTTAGCTGTCTAGGTTGGTTCAGTTTGACTGAAATATGTTAGGGAGTCCTCATTTGCTACTGTCTGTAGCAGATCTGAGGCAAAGTAGCTTTTGGCAGAGGGGAGCTTTAACGAGCAGCAGACGGCCAGTATATCTTCCATTAATGTAGCTGCTATGTAGGCAGATATTGGACAGTATCTCTATAAAAATATAAGGTTTAGGTAACTCGAAGGCTCTAGAACCAAGCTAGCCTGGCTTCTTTCTTTTGGAAGTACTTTTCTCCATCTTAAATACTAAAGTTTCAAATTAGTCTCCAACATATTAATTAGATGAAATCTATCTATCCCTCAGTAATTTTTTTCTTTGTATTCTGAAGTTTTATTTCTTCTTTGGGTTTTATTTAGGTAGACTAGTATTGTTAATAAAAAGCAACAGCGTGTAAAGCAAGATTAAGGATATTAATAATAGCAAAAATGTAATTGACATTCAAGTAGGTCATAAGGAGACAAAATTCTGCGTAGATAAAAGTGAACATAATATACACTCTTGTGTATATTGTGATGTTTTTTGCGTTTATCCTTGTCCAAATGGGTAGAATTTCTCTAAGTCACAGTTTAAGAAGAAGTTTTGGATCCAATCCAAGTTGTTTGCAGGGAGAGTTGAACTGGGCTCATAAAAACATGAAAGGCTCAGCAGTATGCAAGTAGTTTAGAGGAATTTGATTAAAAATATTAGGAAACACAAGTGGTTTTAGTTTTGCAATGTGTAGAATGAAAGTAATGTTGGATGATTCAGTTATAATGTCTCTTTTTTTTAATTAATAAAAAATACAACATTCTCCATTGTTTAGAGAAAACAAAACAAAAACTTGTGTAATTGTTTTAGGCATGTTCCAAATAGTATACCTATAATAAAATAGTGCAAAGTATCCTGTTTCTACAAATCTCTGAAAAAAATATTACAAGTGTGTATCAAAAGAGTCCTTAAGGTCAGTGAAGCCTCCTAATTGTTACTGACATTATCTCTTGCCATCTGCTTTCTGAAGCAGAATAAGAACTTTGTAATGAGGATTAGGAGTGGAAGATGGTGAGGGCATGCTCCAAGAGTTGCTGGAGTGTTCTCTGCTTTCACAACAAATCACAGAATAACTTTGTAATATTAGGTTTTTAATATTAATAGTAGGTTGTTAATATATTTTGCCTAAACTAATATAAATAAACCAAGAATTAAATTTTGCTGCATATTCTGATAGGGCTATTTTGTTCATAGTCAGTTAATTTATTAAACCTTTAAGATACTAAAAGTACATGAAGTATCCATACTGCAGTGGACTGGGATGTCTGCATCCTCCCTTCAGATCCGTGCAAGCACATCATGCAGGCACTCCCTTGGCCCATGTATACACCAGAAATAAGCTATGATTAAAATCCATTCCAAAGCTCCATACAAACATAGTTCACATCCAGAGCTTTTTTTAAGCCTAGCTTTACTGCTAGTGTGTACAGATCCAGGCTATTCTCAGATTTTTAGCAGATGATGTTCTTCTCTGTTTACTGAACTCTGTCCCCATTGCAGTTTGCCCTGCATGCATTAGTAGTTTAGAATAAATTTAGAAGAGAGCAATATTCAGATTAATTATTTCAAGTGCAGATGATTCTCCCAAATATAGTGAGAGGTTCATATTTTATTGTCGTAAGCCACTTAATGGAAGATTTTTCTTTGCCTTGAGATTCCTCCATGTGACATGTCATCTAACCTGATTATGACCCACTTACAGGCCCTTGTACCTGAGGTGCAAGTAGTGTGCTGACTTGTGTTGTTTTAGCTACCACTTTGATATTGTGTGTATGTAGAAGACTGTTGCGAGCTGGGCTGTGCACCAGAAATGAGTAAATGTACTCAGGAGTCAATTTTATTTCTGGCTAGATCAACACAGTTGTATTGGCTCAGTTTTATATCCGAAACTGTAAATCCTGCTGCTTTTGATTTGATTTATACACCTTTCTGCTGCAGCATATAGAGACATTATCCTAATTTGGTTGATCTGATGATGGGCAGGCAGGCAAGAGGATCAGATAAAACAGCCTGGCAAGCTGGGTCTTGCTGTAGTCTGCCAGATGGCCATCTCTGTTATATGTCAGTTTTCTCACTCCCCTAACAAGAGTAAGTTCCAGTGTAGGAGGAAGGTAAGAAATTTATTCCATTGGTATTCCCTGCAGTGAGCCACAGGGTTTCCTAGAAACGGATGCTTCTTTCTTAATCACAAATCTTTGACTGACAGATTCCCCTTTTTCCTGCTCCTTTTATCATGAGGTTTAGGATGTTGTGAGAAGTGAGAGAGTGAGGAAAAAAGACAACCAAAGTAACCTCCAGAATGTATGTTCGCCAGAGGCCAGTTGTGAACTGCAATGAAATGCTACGTATCAGGGTTTTCAACTCCAAAGATCGCTTTCTGCAAAGAAGGTGGTGGCACATGAATAGTGAAAGAGGAGCTTAGTGACAGAAAGCTGTGATACAGGCAGAGAAGCAGAGAATTTCACAAGAAACTAATGCAAAATTACACTGAGGAATCAGTAGAGTGGCCAGGTCTGTTCAGTTATTCTGGGGCTTTTTGCGTTACCATATGTAAATACAAAAATGACAGGGATATGGAAGGGATTGATAAATGAAGACAGCTTTAAAGTCTCCAGTGATTACATGGAGATCCTAATTCAAGAACCCAAAATGAAATCTATTTGATATCTTCCTGAAGTCTTAGGTTCATATATTAGATATGAAGATCATAGTGAGATCTGGTCTCAACAAGAAGATTAACACAGCTCCTCTGGTCTCCACAAAGTATGCTGAAGCATCTTCTTCTTAAAAATGTGCAATTTTTGTAACAAATGAGTATGGGAAATGTAAATGCTGCTATTAATGTTAACAAGGAAATTCTGGACATAAAAAGTGTCATGATGGCATAAAAAGCTGGGATTTTATTCTCAGTAAAAATCTTTATGTAATCTTACCAACAGAATGACTGTTGCAGCCTCTTACGTGTTCTACATTATGTGAAAACACTAGAAGTGATAAACATGTGGTCTTACATAGTTAGAAAATGAAGCCACCCTGCCAAAATGTAGAATTTAATTTGTGGATCCCATGTAGTCTGATTATATCAGTAATAACCTTTTGAATGTATTTACTAGTAAGATTAATGTAGCTTTTTCCATTTTCCTCTAAAATTGTATTTTGGATTTGAAATGTTAGGATCTGTGAAATTAACATTCTTATTTTCAGAAGATGGCTGTATTTCCATAGTACTTCAATATAAAATCATAGTTGCCTTCATTAACTGAAAAGGTCACTGAAATACATGGCATTTTTAATACGGTGTTTGAGAACAGAACTGCCCCTTTCACTTATCTGATCACTTCATGCATGTTAGTTTTCTATCTTTCAAGCAGTGGGGTGTAAGCAAATTTCAGGAATTTTTAATGTTCTTGGAGTAAGCTGTACATTTGTGACCCAAGGATTAGTAGATAGAGGGTAATACCTCTTAATTTGGGGTCATGAATGCTCAGTGGTCATGTGCTGACCTTACAGTCATTACATGTCTGCATTCACATCATTCAGTTGTTTGCTTTGGTAGCTGAAGGGCCTTTGCACAAAGCCAGCAATAGGAAAACATTAAGAAAGTGTATTTTGGTTGTGAATTCTTTTGGAACTATGATTGTACACCATCTACTGCTTTGTGTTTTTAAATGAGCTTAGAAATCAACTGCAGATTGCATGGAGACACATTCATTCACCATGTCAAACAACTGAAGTCGTCCTTTTTTCTCTCTTTGTAGGGCTTATGGAATAAGTTCACAAATATAAAGTACTTTCAAAAACAAAAAATGAAACTAGATCTGTATGCCATTATTCATTTCCCTTTAGCTTATGCCTTTACATGTAGCATCGAACTAAACAGTCGCATGCTGTTATACTTCTGTTGGCTGTATTCAGTCTACAAGATGAACAGGGCTCATATAGTAAGTTACTCAGTAATTTTTTCCTCCATGCTGTTATGTTTATAGCTTCAAACCCTATTTATTGCATAGTTTAAACCCTATTCAGAAAACATCATCCTACATGGCCTTTTCTTTAATATTCACTCTGTAGTATCTGAATTATCCACAAACATTAGTAAGTTTATCTTTACATGACCTTTACGTGATGAGGAAACTGTAGTATTCTTATTTAATAATTGCAAAGTGCATTGCCAAAAAATTGACAAAGATGTTGTATTTCTGAGGATTTTAAAGTAGTCTTTTTTTTAGATACAACATTTCTCATGTCTTGTTCTTAACCAAGGTGAAGTATTCAGTATACTTGCACTTTTTCTGTGATGGGTTAGACATACAAGAAAAGGTACGTAAACATGGCTTGGTGGATTTTCTTCTCCTCTCCCTCTCTCCTCTTCCTCTCTCCTCCTCTCCCTCTCCCCTCCTCTCCCTCTCCCTCTCTCTCTCCCTTTCCCTCTCTACTCCCTCTCCTCTTCAGTAGGTAAGGTTAGTTTGTTTTGATGGAATAAGGTAGAAAAGAATTGGTAACATGTTTTCAGAAATTTCAAGAGAGACCATAAATTTATTTTAGGTGAGAGTGGATGGTTGTTTTGTAGTAGTCTACATAAAGGATTTTGATTTTTACAAGAAAAATCTGGAAATTTATCGCTCTGAATAAGTAATGTGCAATTGAGCAAAGAGGGTATTCTGAGATGCTGTCAGTTACGTGTTTGCTTGTGCAGAAGTATTCTGTAAGGTTCTATCAATAGCCAGAAACACTGCCAGAACCAAGGAACTGAAAAAAAAAAAAAGATAATGAATCTGCCAGGTCCTTCTTGCAAAGGTGAATGTTCCACCAGAAATCACATTACCCAGGAATTCCTCGTCTTTTCAGACTGGCGGTTTTGTTGGGAAAACTCTTCACCTGCAGCAGTTGAGAGGTCAAAACTATTGTAAAAATCCCAAGGTCTCTTTCTGCTGTATAAGAAAAGATCTATGGCAGTGACTTTCCAGCATTTTTTTTCTGGGACCCCATAAAATTTTCCATTGCAGGTGCATTTTCCTGCATAGCAAATTTAAGCCAACTGACAGTAAGCCAAGACTTTCCTTAATTACCCTTTTTGGTCTCCTAGAACTAGTCCATAGACCAAAGGGGTCTGCAAACCATAGGTTGAAAACCACTGATTTAAGTAAGGGGCAATAATTAATTGCTTACGTGTCATTGTTAAAATGAGCATCAATTCAGTCTTCTGATGAACTGTCTTTTTTTGTGACTAGCGATTATGTTTTTGTGGTGGTATAATTGCTAGTCTAATAGAGGTAACTAAGGTTAACAACAGAGATAAGTAAATATCATAGAATTATTTCCTGTCTTTATCCTGTTGAGATAGCAAATATATTAACACATCCCAACAAACCTCCAGATCTATTATGCCCTGAAGGAGGGTATTTGAGCTTTACTATTATAGGACAGATTGTATGCCAGATAAGCCCTAGTAAACATAACTTTCAGGTGATAGTTTTCATAGGAATATCTCATTAAAACTTGTGCAGGGGTTTGGACATGTAAAGAGCTATAGAAGCTCTTATTAACTGTTATAATTCTAAATATTTTACTTGTTGATACCAAATGTGGACCCAAATGACATAGCGGCTTTGGTTGGTTGAAAAATAGTGCTGACTGTAAATTGTGAATGAGCCTGTGGTCTGCAAAAATAGCTATAATAAATTGTAAGGTAGGTGTTGTGCCTGTTCATTTTCCAAACAATTTTTGAGGTGTTTCAGCCCAGAAGCGAGGCCTTTTCTGTTACTGAATAAAAATAAGTTTATCAAATTGGAGAAGAATATGTGGCTACACCTACGTTTGGTAGCTTTACTCCTTTGGCGAATGTTGAATTTGATCTAAAAAGAAAAAAAAGGGCAGAAAAGCAGGTAGATGTGACAAGTAAGTACATCCCTAACTTCAGGTTTTGTACTTAAATATGTGACATGCTGGCAGTGCCACTGGGCATGGGCTAAATGCCAATTTATTTGGGGCACAAACCCCTGGATCTTGCAAGCCATTAGAAGGGCGTTGTGCCATCGTCCCTGGTTCAGCAGACACCATCCCAGGCACTGAGCCACCAGACATCTGCGTAAGAAGGAAACTCAGTTTGATTAGTACAGCACAATAAATAAATTATCTCACAGGTGAATATTTACAGCACTTGCACAGATGCTTGTTTTTACAGAAGGAGTAAGTTCTTATTAGTCTCTAGGAATGAGGTTCAGGTCCCAGGAGAACCGCTGAGCACCCAGCCTTTTGGTGGCAGGTGTGGCCATTTTTAATGCTCCTCTAGACTTTGCAGAGGATAATCAAAACAGTGGTGTCATGTAATTTACTCAAAGGCATTTCATTATTTAGATGGCTGTGGAATGACCAAATCCAACTGGTATGCAGGTGGTGATCTGGTAGTTTTGAAGCAGATGCAGTTTTATAATGCAGGTTTCAGTTCATATAGTGGAATGACTTAAAACAGCTATATTTTTTTTTCCTAGCAAGCTATAAATGAGTCCTTGGTTTGCAGTTGTATTCAATTATTTTAAACCTATTTACAATGTATTCTATTGTAAAGCTCTGACCTTTGATCTCTAGAATGGGTGCATGTCTTTTGTGGGAAGCAGGAAGTCTTGGGGCAAGTGACACTTGCAGTGCAGTTTATTTTACTTAGACTTTGATTCCCGCCCTCCCCCCCTGTTTCTAGAACTGAAGACAAATTTCTGTTTCTATTGGATTATAAACAGGTTCTGGATAGCTTCAGCTGCTGCATAGTGCAGTGATATTTTAATTTGCTGGGTAGACATGTTTACTGTGTACCGTGTAGTTTATGAGTGTTACCATAAATGAGGTAATCTTGCATCTTGGTTTCCATGTGTGAAACATTACATGAGCTAATGCAGCTGCATCACCGCTTGCTGGATTTTAGTAGACTTTATGTGTACATAAAGTTTATACTGAACTGCTTTAAATATTTGTGTTAAAACTAGTAGTGCTGCTTTTTTAATGTGTTTTATATGACACTGATGGATGCTGAATTTCACGAAACAATGTAAGAATGTAGAGTGCATTTCTGCTTTGTAGGCCATTCTTCTCAGTAAGGCAGATTCCAGAGTGAAATAAAATTAATGACAAAATTTTTAATTTATGTTCAGTTAGTGTTTCAGGGACTGGTTCATATTAAGTATACATAGGAACAGTAGCTTCCTAGCATACTGTAGCACTCTTAAAAACATGCACATCCTCTCCAAAATCTGGATTTGGAATTTGAAGTGACACATGTGGGTTGTGAGAGTACAGAAAGTTGATTTCTGCTCAGGAACATGTAAAGATTTTTCTGTAGTTCAGTTTTACCTAACAAAAGCCTTGAATCATCGTGTTTTTTAGAAGTCTGTGATTTTAGCATCTGTGGCTGTATTATTTTTACTTAATTAAAAATATTGCACATTTTCAGTTATGCAGCTAGTTAGGAAGGTGAAAGCTGTAATGCACAGTAAGCTATAAAATATGTCAGCGTATTTTGCTAACTCAAGTATTAACACTTGCATGTAATTTCTTGAGTTGAACTTAATTTATGTTCTTTTTTATAAGTCAGAATAATGGACATCTGTATAAAGCACATTTTAAAAGACACTAAGATTATTTTGTATGATTAAGTACTTAAAAGTACGTACTAAAGAAACAGGTATATATGTATTTTTATAAGCAACTTTAAAAGGGCCTCCTCCTCCTGAGCATGTGTTCTGAAGATCTCCAATGTTATCTCATACTTTTCTCAAAAGAGAGTTGGAAATTATTGTTATAACTTCTTTTTAACATAACATCTAATGGATGTTATGGAAGTTTGTCTTTAAGCACTTACCTGGAAAAAGTAACCAGTTGTTCAGTGAGCAGCAGGATTGCTGAAACCTGGTTTGACTACATATGTGTGTCCTTTGCTTCTTACCCTTCATCCCTTAGCAGTAACTCCAGCTTCTCCCAAAAATTCCTTATGACACTTCCACTTTTGGTGTCTGCCAGGGAAGGGCCAGTGTGCAAATGTTGACTTACTAGACACAACCAAATGGATATTAAGGTTATGTACTGCCTGGCTTTCCTGTGGTGAAGGTATCTGTTTACCCCTCTTGCCTGTGTCTGACATGGATTTTCTGAAAAGCTGTACGAATTGAATTAACTTCGAGACTTTTACCCATCTTTCAAATCTGCTTGAAATAAGCCAGACATTTCTGTGTTACTAAGGGAGGAACAGACAGACAAGGAACTCGGCACCTAAGGCTTATTTCCTTAGAGAACAGCATTAGAAATCAAATCTGAATTCAGTATTTTAAGTTCTTATGATTCCGACATAAGCTGAACTCAGCACAAAAGCTTTAAACCACCAAATCATTCTCATGAGTTTTACAACTGGATTTGTACCAGTACTTGAATCTTCCTTTGTTGCGTTTTGTTTCCTCATTTTTGTTACTTGTATGATGGATATTACCGATATTTCTGTTTGAGTCTAAATAATACATCAGGTTCTTACAATATGTTTGCTCCTTACATATATTAGTCATTATGATGTGTCTAATCAGAGGGACGTGGAGTTATTTTGTGCTGTTGGAAAAAAATGACTGTATGGCATGGCTTAGATTTTGTTTTGCCAAAATCCAAACTTAAAAATTTTCTGAAGAATAAGTCTTTAGGATTTAGTTATGAAAAAGGAGAGACTTACTATACATATACAATTAATGAAGTCCTTTATAACAGAAACAAGTTTTGAATTCTAACTGTTGGTAATATTTCTACTTGATACCCTGTGTGTGCCGAGATCAACATAAGGCTTAATGTAAACTTAGTTGCTTGTTTTCATATTTTTATTAATTATGTGCTTTTTACTATGTGTATTAAACAGTTTGTTTCCCTTGAGTGGTCCAGCAGCTGTAAGGCCTTTGAAAATGTTCATTAGTATACGTCTAGTATACATCTCACTCAATATAATGTGAACCTCCCACTGTTTTATGTAGAAGGATCTTTAGGTTATATAGTGAAGTTAGTCTACAATCCCTTTTTACATGTATTTTCCAGTAAACCCTTTCTTTGAGGTTTTTCCATTTTTAATCTCCAGTAAACCAGGCTTTCTCACTTTAAATTTTGCCATAGTTTGTGGTTTTCCTTAAGATGTTGTGCTTGAAATTGTTAGTTTGTTGGAATGTAAGCTTTTATCATTTATTAGTTTCTGAAGCAATTTTCTAATTCTGTGGATAAAAGATTGAAAATGTGAACTCTGAAGCCTCAAATCTTCCTAGACAAATAAAAAATACACCATATTTTGAGGTCTGAACTTTTTGATAATGATTTTCAGCTCTTAACTCTTTTATAACAGGAAAGGATGAGTTGTGGCTTTTGGGAGCTGGCAGTGTAGCCTCTCTCATTCCTCCTCCTGGTTTGCTGGTCCAAACTTACTGAAGGAGTGAAGGTCACAGTCTCCTCTTCCTCCCCCTCCCCTGCTGCAGAGATCGCAGTTACTGGTCAGGCAGGATTATACCACTTTCTGCTGGATTTACGTGGTTAGGCAGCCACCATCACTTCCTTTCTGTTCCTTGTAATTCTGGAAGGTGCTAGCCTTTGGCTTATTTAAAGGCTTTTTGCTGTGTGCTTTCGTATTGCCCACACAAGTTTTGTGCAGAACTAAATACATTTTGTTGTAATGTTATTGTCTGGTGGCAGTGAAATGACTGGAAAACAAACACTGAAACACAAGGCAGCTGATGAACTTTCTGTCTATAACTGAGTCACAAGTTTTTAAAGGATCTGGTTTCTGCAAGCACCTTTATTTTTTCTTTTGTGCATAGAGTGATACTGATTTTCTTACATGTATCGTCTGCTCAGGACAAATAAGGTAATTGCAGTACTTAAAAAAATTAACACGAATCGATTTAAAGAACCTTTTACATTTTAGTATTTTTATTCTTCCAGTGTTCAGGAAAATATTTTATCATCAACTTACAATTTTGGGCCAGAAACAAACATAGCAATGTCAAATATGAAACCATACAATTTTAACTGTCATCATATCTTGATAATGATTTTTCCCATGTATACACTTTCATTTTTGCAACAAAAAGTTATTATCTTCCAGTGTGTGTACACACGAAGCTGATCATCTTTAAAGTTTTTAGTATTGCCAATAATCATACACTAAAAATTTCTTTTCAGCACACAACAGTAGGCCTTTTCATACATAATTCAAAGGATAAATCAGTAATTATGCACTTAATTGGCTAATAAATCATAGCACATTTCCCTTATTTACTGTAGTGCTGTGCTAAATCTTTATAACATGGCCTCGTGTACTTTTGTATAAAACAAAATGTTTAGTGTGTATACAGTGCCTGAGTGACATAAATATGTAAAGCCTTTCTGTGGCATATACTATGTTATATGAGAAGTTCCTGTGATTACATGCCTAGAGATTTTATGAATGTACATTTTAAAGGAGGTATTGAAGTTTTAGATTTTATGTTGTACTGTGTATATATTTAGCCTGTAAATAACAAGAGGGAGCATGCTCAAGCTGAAATGAATTTACAAAAAAATGTGTAATAGAACTTTTTCAAATATATACATTTGTGATTCTGATCGTTACAGTATCAATTCTCAGATTTTTATGATTCTGTTAATTTTCAAAGTGCCTGTTTAGTTGTGATTTTTTTTTTAAATTGGTGAACTGGGGATTTATTTAAATGCTTTAAAATTTTGGAAGGATTTTAGGTAGCAGAATCTCTGCATATCATTTCTGTTAACAATGCAGGTTATGAAATCTAGGTATTTCCAGTGCTCATTTCCCTATGAGTTGAGCCATGGGATCATTTCATATGTTTGTTCTCATTTACAGGCTGAAATTTTCCAAAAATATTTAATGAATAAAATAACATCAACATTGCCACAATTAAATGTTTAATAAAGGCTGAGTTAGTTACAAAAGAATTAAATGTAGAAGTAGACAAACCTTTTCCTAAGTAATTTCTCGCCTGTGGAAGGGCACTGGTCATTTTATTGTTTGCCTGCATATGAGGGAACTGGGGAGGGTGGTTGTTCCAATAAAGATTGGGATTAACATAACTGATTTATAAGTATTTAAGGCATGAATTACATTAAATCATACAACTAGCAAATTCCGTCATCTCAGTGGCAAAGCCATTATGTAAAGTCACTGAAAGTTTTCCTTAATTATGCTTTCAGGAACAGTTAAGCAGTGTTTTAGGATTCTTCCATATATGTACACATATGCAACCCAAATATATCTGGATTTTTAGTTTTTGTAGGAAGCAGAATACTGAATGTAACATGATGATTCCAGTCCAGCATCCTGAATGCTTTCATCTGTAACGTCAAAATGGTTGTGGATAGTGCAACGCTAACCTTAACCCTAGGGTTATTGTCCAGCTGATTGTAGGCATTAGGACAAGTGGCAAATCCTGACTTTGTCTAAAAGATTTCTAAGTCGAAGGGAATATTTCTGGGTGTGTATTTCCATGTCACCTGATCTCTGGAACAGATTCTCAGTATTGCTATAATAGAAGTGTGCTTTGAGAGAGAAAGGAAAGTTTGGGTTTTTTTTAAATCTAAAACTTTACAATGAAGTATTTTATAAAGCAATTTACAAAATTCTCTAGCTTGTAGTGACAATAGCAAGATTTATATTGATATAGGACAATGTTTCCAAACAGATTTGAGTATGTTTGCATGCATGCCAAGAGAAGCAGTAGAACACGCTCTATTATTACATTTCATTAGAAAAAATCCACCTGCATGGAGGGACCACATAAATGTCCATTACTTTGATGTTTTGTTTAATTATAAAATGTTCACTTGAATTTACTGACATCCTGGGGGGGGGGGAGGGAGAGCGGGGAGGGCAGTGGAATATTTGGAGAATTGAGGGCATTGTAAAAAGAGGGATTAATAAATGGTTGCTAGTGTTACATTAACAAACATTTGAAATATTCTGCATTAAGGTTTATGTATTCAAAGAGCACTACCCTTTCTTCTGTGCAACACCCTGCATTAAATACAGCAATAACTCAACAGGACCAGTTAGAGAAGCTCATTTTACTTTGGATCATTTTGTAGTAAACAAACATGCCCTATCTAATCCTTGTGTGGCAAGAATTCTCTTGTCAGCTTGTCACAGAAATACACTTTTTTCAAATGTGACTCTTTATTTGTGGTCAACCCAGGTATTTCTTGTAACAATAATGAAGTAGAGGATTAGATTAAGGCAAAGTTCTCACCAAGGAGAACTAGCTATTTTTACATTGATAGTCAGAGTTTTCTTAACCATTTATTTCAAACCCCACAGTAGTTGGAGGGCAAACATGTAACTGAATTTGGAATTGAAGATCAAACATTTGATTAAACAAAACGTTAATTTCCTGAATCTTCTGCAACCAAGGTGTAAGGAAAAACAATCTCCCCACATTCAGTTATCACATATATCATAATGGAAACATATGTGGCTTCAGTAGTTTATGAGTTTAGGTCAAAAAAAGAAGATTTCTATTCAGAAATACAGTCTACCACAGTCATAAGTAACCAAGTTGTATAATGCTACTAATGAACAGTTTGATTAATAACTGTTTTCCATTTGCCCACGTTACCAGTCCTGAAACTATTCCATCACTGCCTATTTATTTTCTATGGGCATAATATCATATTGTGTTGTATTTTGTTACAATATGATGGATGAAAACTGTTAAAAGAGTGGGAGTCAATCATTAAGCTACACCTTTTAAGCAAAGATCAGGTCTATTCTTTGATTAACAAGACTGCCGTAACATTTATACATAGTACACTCTTACATTTTTATTATATTTCTGGTTCCTTTTCTTCCCTTGCAAGCTAGAAGTTCTTGGCAAAGCTGAATATACAGAATAAATATAAACCACACTGCAGAGAGAGAGAGAGAGGAGAAAATGATTTAATGCAATAATGATTTTAGCTATACACAAGACATCCCTTTTTTGTCTCGATTTGTTAAATTACCTGACGTCTGCATGTGTAATTTAAACAAAATTTTGTTCTCTAGTCTTTCTTCCTTTTGAGCTATCTTCTCAAGGAGAAGGATGATAAATGGAAACATAAACATAGCATGAGAATGTGAACTAGTTCCCAAACATTTCAGTGGTTTTTATAAACAACTGGTCATTGTTACCTTTTGCTGGATTACAGTTTCCTTTAGAACAACAGTGCTCTTCAGCTGCATTACAAAGTTGATTGTAAATGTTTTCACATAGTTGCTTAAAGGCTTTAATGTTTAAATAATGGTTATATAATTATACATTGTTTAAACAATTAGCTTTTAGGTCTAGCAATAAGCTCACATTTTATACACATGCTACCACAAATGATAATGAAACTGCATTTTAAAGATACAAACTGACCTTAGAGTGAGCAACCACAGTGTAGGGACATCTGTTTCAATTTTAAAAATTCATTTTTAACATGCTCATTTTTATTTTGAACACGAACAGTGATTCCCACCGGTCTCTTGGTCATCCTGTGAACACGGACATGGTCAGAACCTAGTTTGTCTCCTTCTGAACCCCGTTTTCAGCATCCCTAGTGCATTGTGTGCCCTCTTCCCTGCGCTAAGTGCCAACTTGCATCTCGCTGGCCTGAGCAGGCACAAAGGCTTGTCTGAAGCTTGAACTGGAGTGCCTTGGAGGGGTAGGATTAACCTCATAGCATGTTAGCTGTCCCCTAAGACATTCTGGCAGCAGTTGATTTATATTTTGAAACAATCGAAATAACAACAATTGACACAATAAATTAAGATTCTGCTTGGTGTTTTGAAAAGTCTCCTAATATTTTATGTGCACTGTTTTTCCTTACATAGTGATTTGATAGCCTTTTTAAAATAACATAGAACTGCTTTTTTAGTCTTCTTGAACTGCATTCATACAGTTATTAAATTAGGAATTTTTTAGATGTATAGTAGTTTAATACAGTAGCAGAAAGTCTGACAAAAAAAAAATCACTCTTTAAAAGTTAAATACATTTTATCTGTTTTATAGGAGCCCTAAACATTCTGTGTGATTTCAGAAATCGTATTTTATACCCATAGCACATTTTAATTTTAGATACTGTACTTCTTTAATGACTTTCTAATTTATACAATTTTCGTTTCTTTGTCAAAACATTTAATTATATCATGTCTTGAAGGTGTAAAGCTGTCAAATAAATCAGAGGCTCAGTATAAACATTTGGTGAATTGCTTTTGCTACCATACTGTAGTTGTTACTGGGCAGTTAGTGGAACTTTTTTTAAACCATTTACTCAGCAGGTACAGGACAACAGTGGTACAATGAATTGCTGATTGCTTGTAAAACAGCAGGTAGTAATGCCCTCACTCTTTGTAATTCTGCTTTGTAAAATAAAGTGGCAGGATAGCGTGGCAGAGAAAGTGAATGTGCAGCGAATATGTTTCCTGCCCAAGAGCTGCTGGAGATTGCCAATCCCATTTCCAAAAAAAAAAAAAAAAAAAAGAGAAGGTAAAATTGTTGCCATTTTCCATAGCACAAAAATTTAAGTTCCCACTGCTAAAGGTGACAAACCATGTTCACGCTTTAAAAAGCTGGCAACATGGGCAAGAAATGTAGAAAATGCATATACTAGATTTCTTTATGAAGGCCTTAATATTTATATTTTTAAAAAAACAGCAAAACAACAAACCAACAACTTGCAAGCATCTTTAAAATATTTAAACTTCTTATGAAAAGAGAAATGTCTTCTAAGGCGTATTTTTAACCAATATTTTGTTCTCCTGTTATTACAAACTACAGGCTCCCCAACGTGGGGTTTGGATGAAGTAAATTAGTTCTACTTTGAAGCTTTTCTTTTCTCCCCCTTTCAAAGTGAATGGGGAGGCCCTTGAATGAAAGCTGCTTTTCATTAGTGCCCCCACATACCTA
The DNA here is from genome assembly GCF_964273445.1 of Streptopelia decaocto. Classification (NCBI taxonomy): domain Eukaryota; kingdom Metazoa; phylum Chordata; class Aves; order Columbiformes; family Columbidae; genus Streptopelia; species Streptopelia decaocto. Next base: position 23,004,185 of record NC_138658.1, on the reverse strand, counting down.
TTTGAAAGGAAGAGCTCTTTTAGCACATACAAACACTGGAGTAAAGGAAAGCTTCCTTTTTCTACCAGAAGACCATCGGCTAAACAGCTCCTCGCTTCTCTTTCCAGTCAGGTGGTTTCCAATCAGAGTTAATTACTCCAGTCATTTATTCTAATCACCCTCTTCGTATGGCCAGCAGTACTCTGTCACGGGGTGGCATCGTTTGAAGCCAGTTAGGTTTGAAAGCCACTGCAGGGTACTTGAGGCTCATTAGCGAGGCCTCTCCATGCCTGGCTCTGGATCTGCTCCCTGATTAACTCCCCGTGCCCCACCGCCGCCCCCTCCCCTCCTCCAGCCCAAATTAACTCTTGCCTCGCTGCTTGCCTTTTGCTTGCGCCGGGACAGACGCGTCTGGCTGCGCCTTCATTCAAAACAGAGCAAGCTCCTAGTCGCAAACGCACATGAATCGCGCCGTTCTGGCGAAACGCAAGTGCGTTTTCCCGCTGTGCAGAAATGGCGTTTTTTCTTTTTTTCTTTTTTTTTTTTTTTCCTTGCAAAGAACGAGTGGCTGCGGCAGTGATTTGTTTGTTTGTTTTGTTTTGTTAGGGTTTTTTGTTTTTGTTTGTTTTTGTGGGGTTTTTTTTCCTTGCAAAGAACGAGTGGCTGCGGCAGTGATTTTTTTGTTGGTTTGTTTTGTTTTGTTACGGTTTTTGGGGTTTTGTTTTGTTTTGTTTTTTGTTTTGTTTTTTGTTTTTTTTTGTTTTGTTTTGTTTTTTTTCTTGCAAAGAACGAGTGGCTGCGGCAGTGATTTTCTGCAGCACTGTCCCGGCCGTCGGGCGGGGAAGCTCCGTCGGCGGCCCGGCCCCGACTCCCGCCGCGCCGCATCGCATCGCCGCCCGGGGCTGTCGGCCCTGGGTGGGGGCTGGTCCTGTCCCCTCCCAAATGAGTCCCTGGCCTGTAGCTCGGAATCCGGCCGGTTACAAGCTTGATGTGGCGTTCCCTCGCCCCCCCATGCTGAAAAAAGATTTCTTTGCTATTAGGCAGAGACCTGGCATTAAAAATCAAAACAAAAACCCTAGAAAATTGAAAATACAGGCTTACCAGACTGTCTAAAAACGGTATTGATTTCTCTTATGTTCTGCAGATAGCAACTTCAGACTTAGGTTGTAGAAGTTGGAGCAGGTATCTAGTGCTCTATTGTGTGGTTGTGATGGTGAGGAACCACCTGGACCTTCAGCGTTCCTGGCTAAGATCAGGCTGTTGTGGCTCTGAACAACCATGACTTTGAGACAAGGACTTGGTAGTATCCTTGTGCTTATCTTACTCTGAATAAAAACACTTGCATGCCACAGGCATTGGATTTTAATAAATTATCTGTTGGTGTTACCCTTGGTCAGAGTAGGTAGTTTTATTAGAACTTTAGTTGAATAAAACCTTGCAATTTCATTGTTGCTACTTAAAAACTTTGTGTAACATTGTGTTGGTTTTTATAATTTTTTTTGTATTTTTTAGAACTTGTTCTTATAGTGGCAAATAATGTTCTAGATTGGTTGCTTGCTTCTTTATCCTCTCAAGAGCAAGAGCTGTCTCTGAGAGTTTAGCCTCTGAACTAAATGATAATTTGGAAGATGAGAGTTGAATACTGTTTTATTGCAGTATGTTTTAATTTTATTTCTAAATTATGGGTGGTTTAGGCCATTGTCTATGTAGAAAAAGATATCTTATTGATACAATGGAAAATTCTAGGTTTTCTAGCATCTTATTTAGCATATAACTGGAAAAAATAATTAATTGAAATGTTACTAAATCACCATATGGTTTTTTAGCATATAACCTCTATATGTTAATAGTATTCATCTCCTACACCCTCCCCACTAACACGGTTCATGGCAGAGTAATATAAAGGTTATGAAAAGTTTGCTCTCAACTGGCTACAGAATGTCTGTTGCACTTGGAGGTGTTTATGCCTTGATTTCCTGAGCATGCTTAATATACTCAATATATACTTGCTGTGTACAGCTGTCACAGTGGAAATTTGAAGCAGTTTAGGTGAAATAAGGGAATAAAATCTAGAACAAATTAAACTAGCTACAAGAAGGCACTATGAGAAAAACTAGTTGAAACTCAACATGTGATGTGTGGTGAAATAAGAATAAAAGAGATTTCACGTTTTCTAAGGATGGACATTTTAAGAAATAATTTACAAATATGATCCGTTTTCATTTTTTTTTCTTTCAAGCATTGAACCTGACTCCTAAGAGCTCTTTGTTCTTTTACAAACTCCAGCACTAGGCAAACTGCTCCCACAGAGTGTGAGACAGCCCAGGGGATCCACTGGGATGGGGTAAGACAAACAGTCAAGGCAGGGGCAGCATCTTCCTTAATCAGAAGATTGTAAGTGCTTGTCCTGAGGTATTTGATAGAAGGTGAGCCACCCTGGAGCTTGCTTAGCAAGCATGCCAGAACAATATGTTAAATGAGAAGCTGCTGTGTTCGGGCAAGTTTGCAAAGAGCATTTCTTTTTCCAAGGAGCATCTTCCACAATCTTTTTTTCTTTTCTTCTTAAATGCCAAACTTGGAAGCTGATAGTGGCCTTGATGCACAAATTCTCCCTTTCTCTGTCATTGTTAAAGTCAAATAATGATTATCCCTTGTCATTCCAGTTACATAACAACTTAAGGAGTCTGCTGTCCTTGCCAAACATACCTTGTATTGTCATCCTAAGCAATGACTCAGAGCATCTTTATAAAAGATCAGGACTTCATTGTTCATAATCATCGCAAGGAATCAAATCCTGTGCTTATCTATGTGTATTTGCCCCACAGTGGGTTACACATTTATGCCATGTGATGATATAGTGCTGTTTCCTATTTTTGTAACTGTTTGATTTATTCAGATACGATACCCTAATAGCCTTTGTAAATCTTGCATTCTCTTCTCCAAAAGCTCTTGAACACTTCCTATTCTGTGAATTAGCAGACAAGTCCAATAACAAGATTAAAATTACTTGTCTGCCTGACTTGCATCTAAACCGTGGTTTAAATTTTAAATTCCTTGACCTTTTATCATGCCATTTCCTAAACAATTTTTTTCTGTAACATTTTTCCCCTTGAACTGGCTTCAAAGACAAACTAGATAGTCTCTACAACTCTTCTGAGATATTTGCTTGTGCTATTTGCAGTGATTTGCAGACCATGTGTTTGCAGCCATTTCTGTCTCCTCTTACATGCGTACTAATACTTGTTGATCATCACAGTTGTTGTGAATTGCATATACAACTGACACATCAAAGCACAGCATAAATGCTGCAAGCTGTTGAAACAGTGCAAAAATAAAGCAACAGGCAACTTTTGGGGATTACAGAATAAATCAGAAAGAAGAAATGTATGAGCAGATTTAAATGTAGAGTATGTTAAAAAAATCACTAGTTTCTCCCAGTTTGAAATGTATTGTGCTGTCATTAACCAGACAGTATGTATAGGCTTAAATTTAAATTTGAGGATTAAATGGAATGGAAATCTATAGTACCCAGCCTAATACTTAACATGAAAGCTGTTTGTAGTGTTGTCTGTGTTCAAATAAACCTTTCTTGCATTTTGATCATGCAAGTTCAGTTCATGTTTCAGACATTTTCTAAAACTTCATAACCTTCACTGTGTTCACTACATTTCACCATACGTTCCATTACAATTATGCTAGCTATGTATTCATTTACTAATAACTAAGCTAAAACCCCACCACTGGGTAAGTGTTCTCCAGTCTTCAGGTGATCTCCACTTTTCTGAATTTCAGAGTTTGGCCTGTTTCCAGCTTCAGTGAAAAAGCTTGTTCAACCTCAAAGGCGAGCAAATTTTACATGCTTTCAAGTTTTGTAGTGTGTATTTTGCACCTCTCTCTTAATGTGAAAGAATCTGTAACATTAAAAGGTGAATCACTGTTTACCATGACAAATGCCCTTTTGGAAGTGTGTAGGACTTTGACCTTTCAGTTTGTCTTTGGCTCATACTTGATATTTGGAAGCAACTGTGATCATGTTGACAAGGGTCAAGGAGATGCCATGGAGAAGTCCCTTGGTTAGCAGTATGCAAGTTAGCTTCAGTGTTAGAAGCAGTAAGCTGTGTTAACCGTCTGAGAGGAAAGACATGTTCAGCAGCATGGAATGCTAACATGATTGCATGGCCTCACTGCCAGCTCCATCAGTACATGGCACTGCGTTGTGAAATGCAGTCATATCTTGTGGGATTTTGCTGTTTGTTTGTTTGGGTTTTTTTTAATACAAAACTTCATTTAAACTAATTTGACTGGGCCAACTGTCAGCTGTGTGGTTAACTGCCTGTGCTTCCATGCGTAATAGGTTCCAGATTCAGGCTGTCAGTCTTCATGCAAACAAGTGCTGGAGGAACTGGGAAAAGAATTGCTGAACTTCAGGGAGGAGGGAGCTTCCTGCCTCCTTTTGATGCTATGTAGGAGGATTTTCAAAGGGGATTTTCCTTCATTGTCTTGGCCTCCTGATATTACTGATTCTTCTGGAGGAGAGAATTCTCCAACAACATAGCAGACATTTTTAAATGTGGACAAAAAAACACAGGGGCGGGGTGGGGGAAGGTGGAAATGGTGGAGAAATCAGCAACACCTCCTGGTGTTGTAAATTCTTCCTTTTAGCCATGTTTGTATTAATAAATGCTTATAGTCTAACCAGTTGTGGTTATATTTTCTGTGGGTCTCTGGGGAAGGACAAGTGGAGGCCATATGCACCAGTATTATAATAGTTATAAATAATGATAGCCATTTGTGTGATTACACAACTGTAATTAATTATGGCTCTTATATATATTATTTTTCATGTAGGGCAATTTCATAAAGACCTCCTGATCATTTTTTGTTCCTATCACAATTCTTCTGTCTCTTTTCTATCTGTGGCTGAGAAGAAATCAGACAAATTAGGAAGGGGCCATTCTTAGGATGCCTTTTGAAAAGCATCTGTATGTTTATGGGAGCCAGTTGGCTGAGACAGGTTTTGCCTACTCTTTTTTTCAATTAGGAAGGTAGCGTGGTCACAGCCATGCCTGGTGGAATATGTGAACAAGTGAGGTAAGCCAACATGTGAATTTATAGTTGATTAACTGTTGAGTACCAGTGTCCACGCTCAATAGAAAGGATATACCAATTACATGCACTGTATGCAAATCAGCCTTTATTCAGCAGTGCAACATTGTAACTACACTGCTTTGGGACCCACCTTGGCTTTATTTAACCTGGTTTCAGTTTCTCTGCACTATGATGTTGTCCATGGAAGTTTGTGTTTAAAGTCTAGCTCTCCAAATGTTCCAACAGCCGTATACTTGTGTCGTCTTCTAATGCGTAACTTTGGAGTTCCTGCAAGGCAGGATGCTCTACTTCCCCTTTCCGAGTTGTTCTACTATGAAGTCTGTGGAATTGCTCACATGAGTGAAGATAAACATCTGTGTAAATGTTTTCACTTTTGGCTCCTAAGGTAGATGTCTAAACTTTGAAACTTAACAATAAAAATGCAACATTTGCTCTGTTTATCTATGTACCGTTCATAGTAAATTGTAGCAGTTTTGCTTTAAAAATATTGCTCTTAAATTTGCAGATTATCGTGGATATACTAAGAAATATTTTTTAAGGGTAATCACTGTCCTTTGTCGAAAGAGTAGCCAAGAATGGCCCAAGGCGAGTTTTCATATTCACCTCACTTTTTCATGGACATTTCAGTTGAGTTTAAACCCAAATTTCAAAGGAAATGTAGCTTTCACTTTATAAAATACATAACAGCTGTCTGATCTGTCCATTTAAACTACAAAATAACAGTTGGAGACTGAATAGAGAAATCGCCAAAAGATGCAAAAGTGCTTGAGATTTTTAGCTAAACATGCTGCTAATTAGCTCTTCTTTTGGTAATAGTTACATAAATTCAGGTCGGAGTTTGAGTCATTAGGTTGCAAAACGTTTTTCTTTGTTTATGTGCTGCTTATGCAGAGTATAGCTTCCCACAAAAATCTGTTTCATTAAGTTACACTATTACACAAATTTTCTCTTTCATCATTACTTAGTACTTTATTGTTAAATACGGAGAATAAGAAGGAGCAGAAGAAGGGGAGTTTATCTTTCAGAGATTTCCTATGTGTGAGCTCCTTCTCAGGTTGTCAATATCCTTTGCTCTATAAGATCAGCCTTCTTGTGAAAAATATCTCAGTTAAATCTTTTTACTAAGATTATATAATTCATAGTTATTTTTCTATTTTATCCTGCTATTGGTAATCAAGTAGAGAAATAAAATGCTAACTTTGGTTATAACAGTAATGAAGAATACACTGGCAGTGCACTTCTGGGCAGGAGTTTAAAATAAAGGAAACGTGCGTACAAAAGAAAAAAAAAAGGAAAAATGAGAGTTCTTTTAACTTAAGCTGTAAAGTAATTGCTTGCTTTCTGAAGTATTTCATGTTCAAAACAAGTTGCAAAATACAGTAAATTAAACTATGCACATTTGCTCTAGCAATCTGCTTGGAAGAGTTATTTAGCAAGTTAGAAACCACCAATTACGTAAATAGTTTTGGTGTCTGTTTCATGCTTTTGAAATTTATATTACCTCATCGAGAACTTGGAGGTTTTTTTCCGTAGTACATCTGCTGTCCTCTTCCTCCTTCTCCTGATATCTTCAAAGCAGGCTTGAATTCAGTATCTTTCTAATAGCTTTATATATATATATATTTTTTTTTTTTTTCCAGATGTCTACCTATTTGACCAAATAGTGTTGCTAGTAAAAGGGTGTTTGCTAATTTACTTCTAAGTACTAGTGATTACTGAGCAAACTCAAAAGATAAAGCCAGCACTTCAAGAGTTAATATGTTATTAGGAGGACAGGAAATCTGGCAACTATTGCAGAAACTAGACCTAATGGTGCACACAAACAATTTGTCAGTCTTGGTAAATGTGAATAGCTTTCCCCAAAGTGGCTGCTTTTGCTTTGTTTGAACAGCCTAAACTTTTCCTTTTTGGACTTTAAATCTTAGAAGTGAAATGTGATCCACATATTGAATCAAAATCATTTAATTCAAAACATATTTTGATTGGAACAAAGTTGACATGGAAAGAAACTCTAGAATAAAAAAAGTTGAAAGGACTTTCTATCATATATTTAGCAGGAAAATTTGAAACAGTTCTAATTAGGCTGAAAAACCCAGCCTTCTTCATTGTAACATACAAAGGTCATATATCAATGTTAGGGCAGCATTACGAACTAGTGTCTGAAAGCCTACACATGCAAGCATAATTCTAGTTATTTGGTTTTGTAGGGTATGGGTTTTATTTAAAAGTACATGCACACGCATACTTCCAAGCCAGAACATGTGCTTAAAGTAGTTACCTGGTACTGCAGTTATGCTGGTGCTTTGGTGTGTTCAAGAAGAATATTTTTCACATCAAAATTGTATTTGTGGTAAAAATGTGTAAAAAACTAATTCATGCTTTTCTGTTCATAAATAAATGTTTTTCAAATGGAACAGAAGAGACTCAATTATTTTAAGTGCTTCAAAGGAAATTCAACACTTGAAAAAGGAATTAAAATATTTAGCCCATTAAAGGTAATAGGCAATTATTTGTACTTGAGAATTGTAACTTCTTACTTGCTGATGTAGTATATTCCTGGCTATTTTTTTTTAATTGGGTGAATAGGAAAGATTATTCATGTATGAGAAACAGACACAAATCTTGATTCCAAGGGTATAATATTGTTTGGGGAAAATGCATAATAATAAATGGTTAGAGCATTTATACTGGAAAAAAAGGAAGAATCTTTTCTAACCTGCTAGTTTTATGTTTTTGTTGTTCCAGCTGTGTTTTACTGAATCATTTGTATCAGTGTGTGACTGGTAGTCTTCAGTTGCTAGCAGGAAATTATTCTTTGTTCATTCATTTCAGAAAACAGGGCAGAAAAAGATACACATAAAATAATGAATTTCAGAGTTGTGCTTGAAGTAGTTTTGATTGCACATATTTAGTGACATCAGAATGTGCATTTGAAAAATATTTATGAATAAATGAAAATTCCCTTGTATGATCAAAGCTTCACTTTGTTGATGTGTCTGAAGCGTTTCTACCTTGGGAATGGAGAAATTGAAGTTACTAATAGGTGTTTGTGTTTGACATCTGTATACTGTACTTTTTAGCATATCTCAAGTGTTTTAGTCTCTGCCTAATAGATCTCATTAAAGAAACAGATATCTGCCCCAAGACAGTTTGTCAAAGTTAATATGAGTCCCTGTGGACAGAATTGACAATTTGTGTGTGGCTTCATGTGACGGTCTTTTCACGGTCTTGTTTGATCCTTAACAATTGGGCATTAGTCACTGATTTATTTTACAATAACTCAATAGGATTGAATATTACTGTATTATGCTGGCCATTTCAGAGGATTTTCTTGTTTTGCACATTTTCCTCGGAGCACACAGTAAATGATGTACCGGGTCTGCTGTGGTGGGAGTGGTAACAATTGATTGGTTTGCTTTAAGAGCAGCATGGGAAGGATGTTAGTATCCCATTGCTGCATGCCGTATTTAACTTGAGCCTTAATGAGCACTGACTGTACTAGACACTTAAGTATCCTTGGTTTAGTTTTGCAAGAGGTAAATGTTAACAGTAACTTTTAAAAAAAAAAAAAAATCCTTTTAAAAATGGGCTAATTGTGCAAATTGGAACTATTCTACTTCTCAGATTTCTTTTTTATTTATTTATTATTTTTTTTTTTTTTTAAGTCAGTGCCCCTACTTAGATAGTATATACCAGCGCGGCTGTAAAGTGCATCACACACACACACTGGAACACTGTGTTGTTTTCCTTGAAAATCTTTATTTTTTAATCACTATTCAGTCTGTTAACTGTTGTTCCTCCGTCAATGGTGGCATAGCGTAAGCAACCAACCAAGAGCTTAACTGTGAACCTGGAATGACAGGCAGGCTTATTTATCATTTGAATTTGTGTGCTATGTTTGGTCTGTCCTTCAGTGTTCTGAGTATTGATGCCGACCGTAGTCATTTTTTGTTTAGCCCTTGTGTTTGTGGTTTAGCAAATAAGAGAGAAGATTTAAAATGGTCTGATGTGGGAAAAAAATAAAATAATCTACTTTTGAATCTATATAAATTACTAATATAAGATAATTATAATATTAAAAAAGAGAAGTGAATTCAGGATGACTCCCAACCAGCAAAGAGTGTTTCAGTTTTGCTTTTTTAACAAAAAGTCACATGTATATATCTGTTAATCTGAGGAGGCTGCAGAGTGATATTCCATAATTATTAATGTCCAAGTGTTTTATGAGGATAATATGACCCATTACAAATCTAGCTTTTGAAGAAAAGGAAAATATGAACAACTGCTACATGTACAACCATGTATGTATTTAAAAGCTCACAAGTCCTTAATGCTATTTTTCCTGACATTAAATAGTTATAGTGATAACAGTAAGTATATTCTAGGATTAAATATTTTTTAGCAGGATAGCAAGAAAATTAATTCCTATCATTGTCATTTCCTGAGCCCGGTAGAATTTTATGGCTGCACGTTGTAGTATTATGGACACTCAGGAGACTCCTGACTGGTTTTATCTTATTAAACAATTTTGAAATCATTAATTTTTAATTGGCCTGCTTGTGGTTTTTTATAGTTTTAATTGTGTGTCTGTGTCTAAATGTTGGAGGTTTTTTAATTTAAAAAAAAAGGCAAAAAGTAATCAAGAAAAAATCCTATCTAAGCATATATGTTTTAAGGTATTTCCATATGATCATCCAAAGAGATACTATACTGTGTGGTAATTCATTTTAAAGGATGCTCTCAGCAATTCAGTAGCTGGGAATCCTAATAAAAATAATAATAAAAGAAGAATGATATGATGTAAAAGATATGTACAGGTCTTTTCTTGATTGAAAGTTCTAATTAAGTGAATCGAGGAAAATTAACTGAAATTAGCTGTCAGAAATTCACATTTAAATGAGTGATGATCTGGTGTGGCAGTAAACATTTAAATGATATAAATTGCCATTTAAGTGTATGGTTTAATGTTTGTCATGCATTAATATGACATGAGACTGCAGTGACAATCAAGCAGCTTGCTCTAATTTGAACATATTTAGGGCTTTTGTGTGGAGTGCACCACACAAATTAAGACAATTGCTGTTTTTATGTGTCAATTTAAATGTTGTTTTCAGGCATCAGTTAATGAAACAAACCCATCATTTTTGTGTGCAAATTGCAGAGTGATTTTCTTGGTTTTCAGATTAATTTTCACTTCCTCTGCTCAAAATTAGGAATTTCCTTTCCAAGGAAAATGCCATTAGTTTTGTTAGATGAAGAGAATATCAGACTTTATGTTGTTTCATCTGCTCATTCAAATAAGAAATACATTGTATCTTCTGTATAAAACAGAGAAAGCAAATCCTGCTGGTGATTTAATCCAGATGAATTAACTCTTGAGATAAGAGTGGTTTTTAAGTTATCTTTTAATATATTTGTGCTGTATCTTATAACGAAATGGAAAGATTCATTATTATTTGGATGCTTTTGCCTTGGGGTTTGGATTGTAACTGGATAACAACCTCAGAGAATTGGCTTAATCATTCAGCATAGTACTGTTTCTGTATACATTTGTATAAAAGATATATACAAGAAATACGTAAAAGTAATAGCAAGTTTATATTCCAGCATCTTAAATAATTTGTACCCTAACCTCCCTACTTAGTTTAGATTCCCCAAGTCTATCAATCTTCTGTCTGTCTGTCAGAATCAGATTATCATGCTGTTATTATTCACTGTGCAGATCACACAGAGAAGCACAATTTCATCTTGAGTGTTCATAAAATCACAGCCTGGCTGTCCATAAATGCTTTCCACTTACTGCCTTTTTCTTATTCTCACTATTAGAGTTTAAAAAGCAAGGACTTATGATCAGCAGAATTAGAGCAGGGTTAGTCATGAGACTGACATCTGTCACAGGGCCCACCTTTTGTTTTGGATAGAATGTCTAAAATGCTGTTATGACTTCTGTCCTTGCTAAGAGAATTTTGTACACTATTAAAAAAAAATGCTTCTATTATTGCTAAATGATAACTATCTGACAAACTCAAGTTTATGTATTTTGTGCGTGTGTGTTTTTTTACAGGCATTAGAAAGTGAGTTTGTTTCCTGCCAGCTTCACCAGTGGATTGATCTGATTTTTGGCTACAAACAACAAGGGCCAGAGGCTGTTAGGTCCCTGAATGTATTCTACTATTTGACTTACGAAGGAGCTGTTAATTTAAATTCAATAACGGATCCAGTATTAAGAGAGGTAAGTTTGTACTTTGAATATAGGAAAAGAAATCTTTGTTAACCGCTGCAGTGTTGGAAGTATAAAGGCTCCTCGTTGTTCAGGGCTACCAACGAATCTTCAAATCCTTGCGTTCCCTTGTGGTTTGTCTAGAGGCCAGTCAAACACAAAGTACCTGAACCAGTCATCACAGCATGCAAAATTGAGAGAACGAGCATGCAAGTTGTTCTTAAACTTTGTGCACCTTGATTCATGCAAACTGGATGTGAGTACAAAAGTGAATGTTCAAGGATTGCTTCAGTGGCTGAAGGCAATCATTTTGTTCACTAGTACTGGATCTTAATGGCAGAGAACAGTAAGCAGCCTTGATTGGACTTGCACTTTTGAATTAACTAAGCTACAGTTTTAGCACTTATCTTTTAATGAAATCCTGCATATGTACTGCACATCAAACACTGTAGTTTTGTAGATTCCATTATTTGTGTTTGACTTGCTATCAGATTTATAGTAACTTGTCCTGTATTTTTCATATGCAGAAGTAAACATTTAAACATTGGAAAGATCAGTAGTCTCACTCAGAACCATTCAGAAAAATCTGTTTGCTAAAGTATCCTTTAGGATATTGTGGGCTTAAAGAATCCTCCCTTCTCCCTTTTTTTAAACAGCTGTTTAAAAAAAAATAAAGGTGGGGTGGGTGGTTAAAACTGATTTTTGATTTGGTTTACATCCTCTGTTCAGGCAATACATTGTTATCAACTATAGCTGCAAGTGTATTAATTATAGAATAAATGTAACTGGTACTTTGTTATGAAATATTCTAGGTCCCTGAGAACAAAGAAATATGAATGCTATGAACAGTTTCATTTAAAAGGGTGCCTATATATATGCCTACAGGAAATATATGTGTGGATTGAATGAAAAGAATGAAGAGATTTCTGTTTACAAATATTAGGTTTGATGTTCACTGTAGAATTCTAGGATAATGGAAGTTTTTGTCATTTATTGCTTATTGAAAGAAGGCTGAGAAGTAAGCAATGATTATTTAAATAATGCTATTTTTTTTCTGTACATACTGGCCATCTGACTGTTGGGACACCATGACAGCCTCTGTAGGGAAATCATGTTGTAGCAACCTTGTGGGTTGTAGCTGGCTTGTGGGTGCAGTGGAAAGGTTTAGGGGGTGCACAGGGCATGTATGGCCTCACAGGGATTGACTTAAGTTGTGAAAGTAATGACTAGGTGCCATCATTACATGGGTTGCCATCAGTCTGCAGACTGAGTCTTGGTCCATTTTGAACTAAAATACAAATGCTGCACATAAATATCCTTAATTGATCTAAGAAATGATATACTGGAACTCTTGGTTTTTAAGAAAAAATGTCATAATCTGGGTTTGAAACAGTTATTGACCCAAGGGTACTTGATGGTACTGTTCACCCTGTCGTGTTGTCATTTCTTTGATAATGTTTGTCCACTGTACACTGACAAGAAAATACTCTTACTTGAAAGAGTATTTATTAGACTCTTGAAGTGCTGGGTTTAAGTGTGAGCTGAAAAATGGACTGGGCATTGTGTGTGATTAATGTCAGTTCAGGCTTTATTCTTAATTTTGGTATTAAAAGATCATTTATTAAATTCATACTTGAAGTAATACTAGTCAAAATAGCAGCCGGTCACACAGAATTTTAATGTAGTTTTAAATTTTTCTAGAACAGTTCTATTATCAGTTTAACTGTGATCCGTTCTACTTGAGTTGTGGCCTGAAAAAAAGTAATTTGAGACCAGGGAAGGTACAAATCTGTCTGGAAGTGTGGATCATCTCAGTTAGAGGGACATTCATTTTGAACATATTAATATATGTATGTAATATATGTAACATATTAATATATGTTACAAAATATTTTTATTTTGGCATTTTTTGTTGTACTTCACTACAATGTTTCTTATTTTTGAGTTCTATACTGCCTGAGCTGAGTGGCATATAAAAACAAAAACAGGAGAGGGAGAATAATAGTGTTGTTCAGTTCATAATAAGGGAGTAGCTTAGCAGAAGAAGAATTTCAAACCACTACTGATGGTGTCAAAACTACAGACTGATGAATGCAGGCAGCAGAATGAATGGTATCTTGTAGCACTTTTCGTTCTGTGTTACTTGAAGACTGGCCCAATGAAATATTTTTACTTAGCATTTTTAAGTAGGTTATTAGAACAGTAAAAAGATTCCTCTTTAGTTAGGTATCCCTAACTATTTACTTTTATTTTGTAAAGGATAGTTTTGTATTATGTAAATGTGTTTGTGTAATTTGAAATGGTACATATGATCAGCTCTGATATGATATTGACAATGCAGAGATTTAATGAGTAACATCACCAATGGTGAGTTATTCTGTTTTTACTTATGAGTAGAGATGAAAGTAATAAAAAATCTGGTTGTGTGTATATCTATGTGCATAATCATTCTATATCTATGTGCTAAATGAATTTATCATGCACCTTTGACAGTCTTACCTTCTTCCTGCTTACTAATCCATCTCCCTGAGGACCTGCACTAAGATTCTGTACTGCCGAGCAGCTTCAATCAGCATTTATTTTTCTCCTTCAGTCAGCTTGCCAGAAAATATTTCTTGTTTTCTTCACCAAATTCCTGTTTAGAGGCCAAATGAGTTTCTGATCTGGACAATTAATGGTATTTTTAGGCAGGCATGACAACATAGATTTAGTATCTGTTTATTAGGCAACTATTAAACCGGAAATTTTAGTCTGAATTTCTTGGTTTCAAAAAGGATGCTTTTGGCTTTCTCCTCTCAGTAATGCTCAGGGGTTGGATCTTTAAATCTTGACAGCTGTAGCAGAAAATGTATTTTTATTTGCAAATCTAAAACAAGGAGAAGCTTCTGTGTACTGAGAATTCCAAGTTACTAAGGCTTAGGTATCATATGGAAATAATAGCCTGTGTTTAAACCATGGCAATTTCTCCACATAGATGGTCTATGCTAAGCCTGGACCACAGTAGTAATGAGAAGCCTATGATGCATGTGTTTCTGAAGTATCTTCACAGATAAATATATGGATATTGGTGACCTAACTCATCAGTAGAGGCCACACACAGAATAATAGTGGAAGGAACTAGGGAGTGGAGGAGTTTAGGTTAATGCAGAATTTCCTTAGGTCTCCTAAATGGCTCCAACTGGCACCTTTATTTTTATAGGCAGTCAGGTTATATATATTACAAGAAGGAAGCACTCGTCTAGGAAGGAAAACTGCTTGATTAAAACCATATTCCAACTTTCTTTTTTTTTTTTTTTTAAACTGAAAATGTAGAACTTCTACATCCTCTCATACTGCTGTGAACAATTTTTTCCTGCCATTCTTTCTGCCTATGGGAATAAAGGAAGTAAAGTATTTTGAAAGGATCTGACTGCTATAATAGAAAATTTTAAACTAAAATGCAAACCTTGGGCCACATGCTACCTTTTTGGCATATAAACCCTGGGGAGTGCAAAGCTTGCATAATTCAAAGGCAAATCTCAGGGGGAGGGGAGTAGATCAAGAGAAAAGGGTTTGAGTCGGAGCCAGTGGGGGAAGGGAGCTGCAGGAGAAGCAAGGCAAGAGGTCCAGTATATCTGCTGGCATATTTGTGCACTGCTCATCCCTGCAGAGACCTTTTCTTCACCCCCTTTTTGTCCTCTAGTCATTTTAGCAGCATTATCAACTCTGATCCTTGTATTTTTGTGTATCTTGCTGAAGGAGGTTATGATTGCAGAGGGAAGTCGCTGTTCAGTTGACAAGCAGTAAATATCACATCTCTTTCTGGTTGAAAACACTGTATTTGCCAGCAGAGGTGTGCTATGCGACTACCTTTTGTTGACTCATTCTTGAACACCTCGTTTTGATCTGTGGATCTCTCGATCACAAGATCTGCTGTGGAAGGGATTTTTTGTTGCCTGTGTGGAAGAGGCAAGGAGTCACACTGGCACAGATAAATGTCATCCAGCTGTTCTGGAGAGAATTCACAGCACCTTCTTATCACAAATTCTGCTCTCTTTTTGCTATAGCTGCCCAAGAATGGGAAAAAAAAAGAAAAAAAGAGTAGAATTAGATCGAAGCCATTCAGACAACCAACGGATTGAGTGATGAAGCGCAATCCATAGTAAATAATTTGTATCTTGAAGTGATTTGTGAGTATTCCATTACTGTCTTGGTCAGAAGAATAAAAGTTCCTGTTGTCTCTAGTATGGTGTAACAAAGGATGATTGTGAATCTGGGCTGCACTTGGAGTTCCTAATTAAAAGTTCATTTCTCCATTGATACCCCTGTGTAGTTAACACAAACACAGGATAAGCGTAAGGAAAAGAGATGAAGTTAATAGCGGGAAGGCAAAATGTTTCTTGGAGAATACATCGTTGATTTACTACAGGAACCCCTGAACCTCAGGAAGTGAACTGAATATTGTACCATGCTTATCAAAAAGCACCTAACCGCGTTCTTTAAATTATTTTTAAAATATTATCTGTTATGATCTTTGTAGGCAGTAATTAAGGAAGACTGATGATTTTAAAATTAGCAATAATAGATTGAAAATATGAGAGTAGGTCCCATACAATTAATACCACAAATACTTTCATTAAATGTTTTGTTTTAGCCTTAGATTCAGCTGTTTTATACTTCTTCCTTTGAAGAGAAGTTGCCTTTTTGTTACATGAAGGTAGTCTGTTTAACATTAGGAAGCACAGCTTTCTCCATTCTATTGGCACCTTTCTTTCTACTCTTGATATTTTATTTCCATATGAACTGAGGAGTTTTAAAAATTGTGAAGAATCAGCTTGGACATGGCATTTGGTATGTTATTTGAATGTGCCACTTCTGATTACATAAAGAGAGGAAGTAATTCTTTTCAGTTTGAAGGCATGTGGCATAAATTATTTTATGGATAATAGCTTTTAAATGTTGCCCCAGATTAATATCTTTGGGTAAGTTTTATGCATCTTAGATCTATCTCCTATGAGTCTAATTTTATTTTTAAATATTTATAGATTGAGAGACTTCTGTGCTTTCCAAAAGAAGTTACAAGGATGTTTAGTTTATATGACCCCAGTTTCATGACAGCAGTAGCAGATCTGATAGCTTATCCCAGAGAAAGCATTTTTGGCCTCTCTTTTAGCTGTGTTCATGGTGGGAGTTAATAGCGTATTTCAGCTCTAACTCAGCTGGAGAACTCTTGACAGCAGTGAATCTTTCACAAAGCATAAACACGATTTGTATTTATAGCATAGTTAACATTTACTAAATAGTCAGGAAAATGATCAGTCTGTTTTTAGCAGGTTGGGCAACAGTCTTTGTTGTGACTTTGATGAGTTTTAAAAAAGACAGATAAAGTGATTATAAAATACTGTCACAGAGCAGTAAATTTAGATGTGCTGAATTCAGTAAGTAACAAATTCATGCAGGCAAAATTCAAAGTACTGTAGAAACAATCTTTGAATCATCTCTGGCCAGAAGTGTGTTGCACAGATGGCATGCTTGACATTGTACAGTGCAGTAACAGTGTGAGAAGCCAAATAAATGTTACAAATTGGTCCAGTTTTAATTGCAAATCTGTATTAAAATATCATTACGTGGAACCAAAATTAAGAAGAATGTATTTAAAGGAAGCACACTGATTTCATGGCTAAGGAGAAGTGAACTTGTCAACTGCAACCCAACCCATGTCCCAGTCCCTTCCTGTGAAGGTGCGCAGAGCAGAATCGTGTGGCGAAGGTGGGGCCTCTGTCGCTGTTGTGGGTGGGCAGTTCCCACCACCAGCTTGTCTGGGCATTGGGATTCTCCCAGGAAAAGATCGAGTAATTTCTTCTGGTAAAAGGAGCATTAACATTACAGGAGCACTATTCCTGCCACTGGTTCTTATCATTTACCTATTAATTCTCGCATCTGAGCTCACACTGTGACCTATCTGTGGTGTTGGAGTAAACAGGCAAAATGAGCATAAACAAGAGTCTACTGCAATATCTGGGAGGTGTGGCACTTCTCTGATTCTGTTCAGCCCGGAATTTGACATGATGATGTCAGGATGTTATTGCCCTTTGTCTTAAGTATTGACTACAGTACTCAGAAACAGACGTAAAAGTATTCATCTAGGTTTTGGTCCAGAAAAACATTGACCTGAATGTTCTCTTTCTCCTTCATTACAGAATAGATTTGGATTTTATTTGGTGCTTCTGCTTTTCGATCCAACAGGAGAAAGGGTGATATTTTAGAGGATTAAAAAAATAAGAATTAAACAACTGCTTTGGCTGGAAGTAGTAAAGCCTTTTGAAAGGGGGTAGCTCATGTAAATTAGTTCTTCAGCTCTGAGTGCTTTTTTTTTCACCCCTGGATTGAAATTCAAAGGATAGAAATTTTCAGTGCAGTCAGTTCCCTCACCTCTTCTTCCTTGACCTGTCTTGTGGATCTATCAGAGCCATAGAGGCCTTGAGACGCCCTGGACTTTTTACATTTTCATTCGTGCCTGGCTGGTCAGTCTTAGATAGCTGTCATGTTTGTTGGCCAACAATAAATAAGACAGAGCAATCAAAAGGGTAAACAAGGGGTGGAAAAAAAGTATGTTCATAATCCTTGAAAATAGCTTTTTTAAAGGAAGTCTTTCTATTTTTTAACTTTAGTAACTTTATCTTTTTCTTCCATATGTGGAAAGGATGAGATATACTAGTGTATAATAGCTACAGTTATCATACAGTAAGTTATTTAGCCTTGAATCAAACATACAAGTGAACAGACTACAAAAAATTCTCTTCTTCTGGTGTGTCATCAGTGTGCTTCAATTATTTGCAGGTTCTTCATGCAGTCCAAAAAATATTTGTATTGACTTGTACAGTAACTGGGAAACTAAAAGTTGTTTGAAGTATTTTCATTGTATTTGCTCATTGCAACCTAGTGTGTCTAGGTCATCTATGTTCCCACTATGTAGGCAGATGTATTTACTTACCAAACTGTATTATATTATTAGATATATTTGCACAATAGTTGCTTCTTGAGTGAGAAAGCTTGTAGTCATGCTGAAGGTGCTTTTCCATAAGCAATGTCCAAAAATCAAGTCTCAGTTAAATGCTTTATTTTATTGAATGATAACAAAAAGTTCGTTCGTAGCAGTAGAAAACTCTGAGATAATATTGTACTCATACCTGAAAACAGCTAGTTTGATCTTGCAGGTAATAGTTATGACTTAGTTTAAATAAATGTATTTCTTAGCAAAATGAGTTGCTTGTTTCTTTTTCACAATTGCTAGAGGATCTGAAAGGGGATCATGGAAGACAGTTTAAAGACCACTAGATGTTGGATTTTTACATCAGTGCATTAACCTCCTTCAGATTGAAATGTTTTATTTTAAGGAACCTTTTTCATTTAATAAATAGAGTTGGCATCAAGCTGAAGAAATTCTGTGGAATGCTAACAGGTTGGAACAGATTGCTTTTTTTTTTTTTTTTCTGAAGGAAAACATTTTATATCAGAAAATTTGGAGTCACTGAGTAGCAGGTAGACTGTGTTAAGGTAGCAAGTTTTAAAGATTATGTTTAGCTATTTAGAGGAGTGAATGAGTAATGTCAGAAACTGGTGAAGTTTCAAGGTATTTCACACGGCAATGCGGCTACTTCCTGTGTGATAATTATTGATTTTAAATTAAAGCAGTGAATTGCTCTCTTGAAATATTTAGCTGCCATAGCAAAGGGAGACATGAGACAATTTTGGTTTTGGTACTCAAATAAAATGGAGGCTGTTATATTTTTAAAAACTAGCCCCAGAACTGCTTCGGATTTTGCTTGTACTGAATCCAGTTTTATTTGTGTGTCTTTAAATTCATCTTCACTTTCTTTTCAGACTCTTTACCCTTTTTGTTTAGTCAGTCTCTTTGAAGTACTACCAGACCTGTTTTTCTAGTTCTAGTTTTTTTATCTGCTTCTTTCCAGTAGCCAAAGATTTAGGTGTTTTGAATGAGCACATCAGTGCTCCAGACAGAGATACTGTTTGAAATTATCCATGAACCCGGTGCCTCTGAACATTATTGAGTGACATTTGTTTCTGTTGGTTGTGTCTGCTCTGTCTAACTGGTTTCTTTCAGATTGGCAGCTGGGATTACGCTGCAGTAGACAGACAGCTGCGTGAACTGGAGATTGCAGCAAGGCCATGCTGTGCCTCTGTTTAATACGCCTGGAATGTATATATTCAGATTGGAGCAACTTGCATGGCCCTGAGGGGGGATCTATTTGTATTTTCAGGAACTGCGATTACTTCCTGTTTTACTTTAATGATTGCCATCTAATTGTCATACTGGTTTGTCTGGACAAAAAGAGTAATTTTTCTTTATTGTCACAGAACATTTCTTTATGTACTTTAAGAGCTGGGTTAGTGTCTTTGTTTTTAAAGATGTGGTGGCAGGTATTCTACACAGTGCTCCCTTCTACACATTTCTGTGATGCAAACAAAAGAAAGTGTTATTCATATATTGAATCTCAAATAGCTTTGAGAAAAGAAAAATCCTGTGTAGGGTAACCTCCCTCCCCCAGGGATCTGGAGTAGTTTGGATTTAATAAATAGCAAGTGGTTAGGCTGGTAACCACCTTCCAAACAGACAACTATGGTATTTTGAGCAGGTAGAAGGAACTGAAATAAGTGAACAAAAACAAACGAAGAAACAAAAACCCACAAAATATGTGTTTCTTGGAAGGAAGCTACGAGGAAAGCAGAAAAAAATGGCTTTCATTTCTACAGTTTTCTGTTGCTTGCTTGTGTCATGAGGCATACTAGTTTTTGTTACACACAACCCTAATGCACTGCAGCAGGGGAGGGTTGTGCGCTGTTTACTCCATACCAACTTGCTTGTGTACTCCAGTAATGTCCCCCTCTGCAGGCTGGTGACAGTATTTCTGTCCACTCTTCAGCTCTGAAACCATAAACCTGTGTTACTTGAGTTGAAGTAGGAACTGCATTAGTGAGCTGCAACGGGCATCTTTTATGCTCCACTTGGTTAACAGAAGGTATATCATGAACATTTTGTAGGCATGTTTAATGATACCTAGAGAACTCTATGTAACTCTTGATCTTGCAGTATCTTTTTTTAGCGTTTCTTCTCTCCTTGCTTCTTTCCCTCCCCTGTCATTTGTTAGGTTTCAAAGCTATCATAGGCTATTTTCTTTAAAACAGCATTTTAAGTGAATAGTGCAATGATAAAACAAAAAACCAAAGTGATTCAATATAAAAGGGAAGTAGAAATGAGAGAAAGATTTTTCTGGTGTGGTATAAAGAAATTAGGATGCACATTGTGTTTTTAAAATAGTGGATGCCAGTGTGTGAATTTATGATACTACCATTTGAGTGCTCTATTTTCTCCCTGGGTCAAGTGTAGTGCAATATCCCCAGGGCAGGTGTACCATCAGCAGGCATATACATTGCCTGTTTCAGAAAAGCATTTTACCCATTTTTCAAAATCTTGATCTAATGGGAATTATTATGGAACAAGGGTAGATGGTACTATGAAGAGCTTCTCTTCTGTAATCTTTAGCCTCCCTTCAGCAATTTTATCTAATTGTTATGAATCATGCTTGTTTTCTGGTTAGTGTTATCTAGACTGTAGTCCATGAGGAATTTAACTAAGAATCTTACTGTAGGGCTGTAAGTGACTGTCTGGTCAGAAGAGGTTTTCTGATCACTTGGTATCAGAGCTTGATTTTAATCACCATCCCATGGGGAAACGAGCTAGTCAGTTGAACGCTAAGGCATTCAACTTCACTGTCTGAGGGGAAACTTGTCAAATATTCTGTGTTCTCTGATTCTGTAAAGCAACATTTGGCTGGAAGGAAAGGGAAAGCAAGTAATCATAATTGCATATTGCTCAAGCCAATAGAAGTCACTGAGGAACATGTGTGTAAACCCTTTTGAATATTGAAAAGTGAGGCAGGAGCGGCAGAAAGCCAAAGTAATTATTTTTCGAAGGGCTGTTATTTTCTGGACATAAATACAGAGTAGAAAGATGGAGGATGAACCCGAAACATTTTCTGTCCCTAACACGTACACTGAAAGAATATGTGTTACGATGCATGATGTTATTACACCTGGGCTTTCAAATGTTTGGCAATAAAATCTTACAGATTTGAGAAGTAACTGGCAATGCTTAGGTGTGGATCTGTAAAGGCAACAGTGACTGGAAGTAGCCTCTTTGTAAAGAACAGTAAGGGTGTAGCTTGTCGTACGTTCAGATTGAGGTGTACATTTTTTTTAACGTGGGTATGCTGTACCATTAGACTCCTCAGACAATTTGGTGCTTTCTGTCTGAGCAGGCACGATGAAAGCAACTCTGAGCTAGTCTCTGTAAGGGTCTTTAAATCTACAGTTAAATGGTGTATGTCTTGCCTTTTAACTATATGGGCCTTCATTTCAGGATTTGAGTTCAAAACTGGAGACCGTTTTTTTCTCTGTGACACTCACTGCAGTTCCCCCTCCACCCTCCCTCCCTCATATTTAATTTTATAGTTCTTTCAGACATAAACATGGAAGAAAAGCAATTTTGACTTAGTTTCTGAGTGTTGCTGCAAAGAAAAGTAACAAACATCTGTTTTTACCTTAACTGCATCCATATGTTCAACCTCCCCATCACCCTCCTTCCCAAAAAATTTACAGCCGTATTTGGTGGGTACTGCATACTGTTGAATTAACTTTCTTCACAGCTAGATTAGAGGGTAAGTTCAGAAACTGAAAATATCTGTACTAAGCAATGGCCAAAAGCTACATTACAGCTAAGCCAAATTTTCAAGTTTTTCACTCTTCCACTTGTAGTTTACTTCCCTATCCCTGTTCTCCCCTTCCCATCCCCCAAGAAAAGAGGAGATGATCCAGGAGATTTTCCTAGAAACAGGTTACTGTGGTAATCAGATAAATGTTAACTTGTGAAATTTGCTTATGACTTTCATACTTATAAGTTAATTAACATTCAAAATACCGTGCTTATCATACAAGTGTGTGGTCTGAGATGCATGCTGTGTGGATTATTGTAAAGGGCTAGTACCTTGTTTCATTTTATTACTTCTTGTTGTAGCATCTGGAACGATTCTGGCCTTACCAAAGATTTGTTTTTTGTAGAGGATTAACAGCAAGAAGGCTATTTTACTGAGATATTTGAGAAGCAGTGGAAAAAAAAAAAAAAAGTTGAATGAGATTATCTTTTACTTTGAGGCATGCAGCATGCTTTCAGACATAAAGAGTTTGTGGAACTAAAGTTACCTTTCAAACAAAGGTTATTCCTCTCTAGTTATATAGTGCCTTTAATAGATGTGAAACTAGTTGTGCAAATTTCTCAAATATTTCTACCTACAATAACCTAAATGGTTATATGCTCCAGAGGGTTTCATTTCAGCAATATGAGAATATGTGTATGTCCTTTACCACTAGAAGAAGCTGGCCCTCTCTTAGTAACATCAACTAATGCTATTAATACATTTTTCGATAAAATTAAGGTAGAGGCTGGGTTATAATTTGTTACAAAGTGAGCTGATGACTTTTTTGACTGATGATCATTTAATTGTATATTCTCAGGTAAATGGTAAGGCTTTTTTTCTTCAAATGAGATATTCATTATTGCTGTGAGGAAAGGATTCCCTCCTAGCTGATTTTCTTTAACAAGTTGAACACAAGTCTGGTGGCTTTGTATTTCTCTTTCTATTGTTATGTAAATAGAGAGAATGGTGATTGATTTTAGCTCCACCATCTCTTGTTTCTGCTGATAGAGGGAGGTCATCTTTACTCCTGTATGTGATCCTTCTGAGACATCATCAGAACATGCAGTAGACATCAGGATTGACTTTCAGTACAGCATGGGAAAAGGAAGAAATAATTTGGGATTGCTAGTACACTGTCTTTGTTGTAATTAAGAAATGTTGAAGTTAAATAAAGAAATCTTACCTTTTTTTTTTTTTCTTGGTAATTAAAAGGAATGCAGAAGGTTTTTATGCTGAAGTTTAGCCACTCTGTCTAGACATAATTGTCAGAGTGTCGTTGCCTTTACTCAAAAGTTTTTAAAAGTTCTTTCAGCTCTTTGAAGATGTGCAGTAAAGAGGACATACAGATACAATATCTGTGCCTTTATCGACAATTCTGATATTTTATGAAACCTTTTTACCTGTGGTAGGATGTGTTCTGAATGTAGATTTTCCCAGTTCTGTTGGCTAGAAGGCAAAGATTGTGTCAGTGGGCTTTTGTAATCCTGGAAATGTAGGTTCTCATATTTTTTGGAGAGACCAGATAGAACCAAGTAAGTCTAAAAGACTAGTTTATGCTGAAACTGTAAATCCCAAACTCAAGCTAGATCATAAACATGGATGTAGAAAGTGTCTGTTAAAGACTGAAAACAGAGAAATTGTGCTCCTTTAAGGCGGGCTTTGGCAAAATCATCATCCCATTGGTCAGCGGTTTCACCAGTTCTGGCAGAACACTATGTGAAAGCAGGCAGTGACTTTCTGCTTGCAGGTTGAGTCTTTTATACTTGTTTTAAATATCCCAGAGGGACTCTCTTCTGCACTGAGGGTGGGTGGGAGACAAATAGATGTTTTGCTTTATTCTTTAAATATTGAATGTGGGCGGTTTGGGAATGGAAGTTTCTGAAGCTTATTATCTCCTCATTTTATCTATTCTGTTTTTAGCTTTATCTAAAATAAATGCATGGGAGTTGCACTTCATATTATTTTATTCACTTTGGATAATATATTGGATAGATATATTTATAGGAAATAAATAGTAGATCCTATAGACTCTATAGATTTGGCCTAAAGATTTTAAGAAGTATAGGATAATTGACATCCAGGACTGTGTGCATTCTGCTCCTCCTGTGTTCTTCTGGTTCTACCCTCAATGCAATGCAGAATTCCCATTTGCTGGTAAAAATATTCCACTCAATCTGCAAGTAAATGTAGGCAAATCTTTTCAATGTGAATGTTTTGAAACTAACAGCTATTTATGGACAGGGTAGAGCTGCTGACCTGTATGCTGTTGCTTTGTTAATGCCTCATGTCTTAAGGGACCTCAAATTCTATGCCCTTGTGATTTACTTGATATCTCGAGTCACAAAAACCCAAATTTGAATTTTAATGTAGCATGCCTCATCACTAGGAAGGGGACTCTGATGATCTTACTAAGCTTTGGTGTTTCACAAATCTGATATTGCAGTTCTTCAAAAAGTATTCATTGAATCGCAGCATTTGTATGTCAGGTTTCAGCTGCCTTTTTGGTAAACTTACTTATTTACCCGTTCTTTGAAGATTAAGGTGCTTCCCAGAGTGGGCAGGAGTGATAGAATCTGCTCACAGAGTAATTCCAACTCCTGCTTTGGTGAGTTCAGATGTTTCAAAAGCCCTGCCAAATGTAATAAGGTCAAGTGTTTTGGGTGGCATGCTTCCTATCAGAGGATGATTATTTCTGATGATCTTATGGCCTTGGGTGCATTCTATTTTTGGTTTTGTTATTTCTGTAACAGGAGATTGTTGTATGTCCAAGTGATAGTCTTTATTATTATTATTATTCTCTAAAAATAGTTGTTTGTAAGAGTAAGATCAGTGTACGTGTTATTCCACTGTCTCAAAAATTTTAATGGCTGGCTAAAATAGAACAGGAAATATAAGTGTAAGGAGCCTCAAGGTACATTGAGTGAGGAAAAAGAAGAATTTCTGAGAGAAAAACATGATTGCCTAGTCATTTTGTGTTTTAGCATTTGAGTGTTCCATTTAAAACACTCTTTGAAGGGCCTGATTTTCAGAACTTCTTTTGAAAGTAGGATTTACTAATGCCTCACCTTAGGTACTCAGCAGCTCTAGACACTTGAAAATGTAGGGCTCTATGCACCGTGCACAGAGAAACTAAAGTATCTGTTAGTCCACAGCAAATGCAAAGTAATTTTGCTTAGTTTAGCTGACAATGAAAGGGATTTAATCTAAGCTGAATGAGTTAAGATTTTTTGTAGTATTATCATATTTCTGTGGATAGTACAGGGCTGACAAGAAGTAACTTACTGAATTTTGGCTGCTTGTTTTGATCTTTGAGTTGGTGCACCAATAGTTGGCAACTTGGAAAGCTAGTTGGATGTGCCTAGGGAAGAGGTATAACTTCACAGAATTCAGATTAATTATTTTTAAGAAATTGCTAAGCATGAGATGGTATTTTCATGTGTGTCCCGTGAGCTAAGCACTAAAGCTGAAGATGCAGAGAAACTTTTATAAAAAATGATTGCATTATATCTTCACATTCCCCATTAGCTGCATTTAATGTTAGTCTTGCTGTTGGTAGTTTAATTCATTCTAAAGTCGTTTGCTCTTTTTGAATAAAAATAAGAAAAAAGCTCAATGTTGCGGTTATTGCTGTGAAACTAAGCACACTGAAGTTTAAATAGAAAGTAGAAAGTAGAACACTCTTTATACCTGTAGAAGCTTTTAAAAAATTAACTTTTGTTTCTGACTTATGATATAAAAAGGATAAGCCAGTGTTAGAAAGAAAAAACTGAGCCAATAAAGCGGGTTTCTGATTATAATAGCTGGTTTCTGTTTAACATCATTGAGCGGGATGAGGTTTTGCAGAGTTTCTCATGGAAACAGCATCCACAGTACTAAAATGATTACCTCATTCTTAGTACCAGTGCCAAGCACTTAGCCCCACAGTGAACACACGGGGTTGATTTTCAACATGAAACAAGCCAGAAGTGTGGAATGACATTTTCAGGTGACAGTTATAGTTCTATTGCCTGTAATTAACACCTCTTAACATGCAAACCTGCCTGTGCCTTTTTCAGGCTGTTGAAGCTCAAATACGAAGTTTTGGACAGACCCCTTCCCAACTGCTCATAGAACCACATCCTCCAAGAAGTTCTGCCATGCAGGTGGTAAGTACCATGTTAACTCTTCGTGACCTGCAGATTTATTCACTTCCTTTGCTATCTTAAAGTTACAGAACCAGCCGCTTTGCTTTTCTGTGGTCGTGGAACTGTGTCATTAAAACCAGCAGATGAGTTATGTTTCTATAGGACTGAGCCGGGTATGCAGTGCTTAACTATTATTTTATTTATTGCTGAAAGGATTGTATTGATTTCTAGTACAGACCGTTTTTGTCAGTGTAAGCTAAGAACACTTCATCAGTTGATTTTGTTAATACCATACCTGTACAGGTGAGAGCCAGTCATCATGGAGACAATTTAGTTAATCTTTGGCAGATTCCCCAAGAAGCATGGATTTAGGAGGTGGAACTTCCTTGTCTTTTCCCTTGGGCATAGGTTTTCCCCTAAAACCAGGATTACTAGGAATTCATGAGCTGAAACTTAACATAGCAAAGAATGTGACTAAATGTGTTTTGCAGTAAAGCTAGGGTGATAAAATCCAGGCAGTGAGCATTAACATGCTTTCCCTTTTACCTCTACTTGTGTCTAATATAATTTTATTATACAAACTATTATTTTATTACTGATTACTTTCCATATCATGTTGTGTGCAGTCCTTGGGTCTAACATATCATTTGTGTTGTCATAGATCCAGAACTAAGTATGCTAAGTGATACTCTGACAAGAGGAGCAAATGGTCTGCCAATTCACAAGTTTTTCGAAAGGTTACATTCGCTTATTGCTGAAATTGACATTTTATACTGAAAAAAGACATTTTCTTCATGTATATTCTGTAAGATATATGTCCTACTCAGGCCAACTAAGGTTATTAGATTAAAACATTACCTGAAGTGCAAAAGGTTTTAGAAAATTACACAAAAATCCAAAATGTGTCCAAAGTAGCTTACAAACTTTGTGACAGAGGAGTCTAAGAAATGTAAACTTACTTGTCAAATTGAGCTACTAGCCTTTCTCAAATATCATGTCATGTGTCGTACACAAGACTTGCTCCACTGACTGTCCCCTCATCCCCACCACCCTTTCTGCAGCAAGTCCATATTACACTTGACAGCTGTGCTGTAGCCGTGCTCCTGCCCTGGGATCCCACGTTCTGGATGGACAGAGCCGACTGTGCTCATTTGTGATCTGCTGGCCCCTCGCACCTCCCACGCAGTGTCCCAGGGCTGCAGATCACTGCAGTGACGTGCATGTGCAACCCACAGAGCTGCCTCTTTCGGGGATGTTGGGGAGCCCAAGTGCCCTCATCATACAGCCAGACGCCATACGTGTGTCCCTCTGTCGTGGTGCCATGCACTAGGTACTTGCCCTAATTTAGAGGGATTTGTTTCAGGAAGAGGAGGAACTTGAGAAGTTGAGTGTTGACATATTTGTCAGACCCATTGTTATATAAATAGCATTGATGCCGGGAAGCAGTTTGCCTGGTTTTATCATAACAATTTTCATGATGCTGAATTAGCAAAGATTTAGTATGTAATGGAAGAAGTTAAATTCTAGGAAGTTAACTGTTTCTAACTCCTATGGTTTTTTTCAGGCTGAGGTACACACAGAATAAAAGCTCTTAGTTCTACACTTGCTTTGAGCAGTTTTGTAGTTATTAATACATGATTTTATAATAGCACTATATTAAGTGGTTTTATAAGTAGCATTCCTAGAGCTGAAATACAGTACAGGTATTTTTCCTGTCACAATTTTGAATTATTTTGAGTTTTATTATTTACTGATTTTTCTGGGTTTTTGTGTGTGTGTGTGTGCATGTCTGCATGAATACAACAGAATTGAAAGCTACCACGTGCTGTGTTAAGTGCACAAGCCATAATATACACCAGGTGTAGTAATTAGCAGTCACACGAAGGCTGCCTATTTGTCTGGTTTTGCTGCTGTTGCTGTATCCCCTTGTGTTTTCAGCCATCAGATAGCTGGATTTAATTGAGGCCACATCAGATGAGGCATTACTGACACCTTTAATTGAATGAGCATCCAGGGAGGATTAACTCATAATATTGATTGGCTTTTAGCCACTTGCTCAGAAGGGTGTCTGGGTAGCTTATTAGTTGCTTTTATTTACACCTTTATGCAAAGACTGTAAATAGGAATTCATAGAGCAATATGTTTTTCTAAGTACTCTTAATAACTTTTTAAAAAGGAGTGATAATAAAAATGCAAATGTATTTAATTTTTTATTAGTTCTGTATAAATATACGTTAAATGTATGCACTTACATACACATACATGTAATGAAATATTGCAGATGGAAAATAGCCAAGAACACTTCATTAGTGTTCTAATTCAGTTATTAGAAAATTACAAATACTAGAGCAATATGGCTACTGTTGGCCAGGGTCGTCGTATTTCTACATCTCAATATAATTCCCTTTTTTAAGTACACTACATAATCACAAACCCATTAAGTTTTGCTTTTCCTCCTTTTGTTTGATATCTGGATCAAAGGTCATTGATATTTTGTTTCGATATTTGCATTATTGTTAGAGAGCTTAGTTAAAAAGTTATTAAACTTTTCAGCTTATTAAATTAAAAAACTAAAACCTAAAAATATTCTGTTGAAAATGAATCTGGATTAATTCCCTCCCTTTAGTATTTCTAGAAACAAAGCAGGGTAGTGTCTGTAATCACGTCCACTTTATATTCTTTACAACTGCATTTAATTATGTTTGTCCTTTGAAACACATTTGCAGTGAAGTCTTCTGCTTTGCATTCATAAATCTTATTTTTGTACACCAGAAGTATATACAGAACATATATCTAGTG
This sequence comes from Streptopelia decaocto, assembly GCF_964273445.1. Classification (NCBI taxonomy): domain Eukaryota; kingdom Metazoa; phylum Chordata; class Aves; order Columbiformes; family Columbidae; genus Streptopelia; species Streptopelia decaocto. The sequence goes on along the minus strand of NC_138658.1, from coordinate 22,975,200 downwards.
TATGTGTGTATCTGTTTATTTTAATGTGCTTTCATGTTCTCATCTGGCTTGTAAAGAATTGCTGTCTGCCAATTTAATGCAACTTGAGACAACGTCTGGGAGCAGGAATTTCTTTTGCTCACTTTTTTTTTTTTTTTTTTTTAATGTTCCCTCCTAGTTTGGCATTGCTTTCCTTGACATGCTATCTCTGCAGATACGAAGGAGAATTCTTTTGGCAGAGATACGTGATTGGGAACTTCTGGTTTAATCTGCTGTGATCCGTAGCAAAGTTTGTATATAGACACCCTGTGTTCAGCAAAGCCCTCAAATTAATGCATACGTGAAGGTTTTCTACCTAAAATGGTTGTTTCCACAAGGTTGTCCACTATTACTGTATTTGCTTTTCATTGTATTTGCTTTTCATTGTTTTTTCATTGATTCATTGGATCGTGTGTGTTTTAATCCAATCTTCCTTCTCTTGTCCTGTCTTCTTTTCTCCTCCCTGTGTTTTATTTTCCCGTGTATTTGGGTTCTTGTTGTGTGCACTCAACAGTATCTCCTCCTGCAGAGTCCGTTGATGTTCACAGACCAAGCTCAACAGGATGTTATCATGGTTCTCAAGTTCCCATCCAACTCCCCTGTAACTCACGTAGCAGCCAACACCCAGCCTGGTCTGGCCACTCCTGCTGTGATCACAGTTACTGCCAATAGGTTATTTGCTGTAAACAAGTGGCATAATCTTCCTGGTAAGTAAATTAAAGTAAATAACATAAGTAACCACTGCTATCAAGTAGTGCTTCTATTTTCTGTTTCAAAATTTGCTGCAGAACTGTTTTAAATTTATAGTGTGAAAAGTATTCACATTGACACAGCATGCTCTTCGCATGTGGACATAGTTTCTCCTTAAAAAGGTGATGGGAACTATTGTGTAGTAGGATGTGTAGCACACAAAAGGTTTGTAATCATATAGTGCTTTCCAGGCCATCAAGTGCTATGCAAGAAGACAAAAACAGTGTATCACTATTTGACCATAATAAAGTCACACTCTTCCTCTTGAATTTCCTTTTTCAGTCAGATGGAAGCCTGACCCATATCATGTCAAAGACAAGTTTTTAAGCATGTAGAACTTGCCTGAAAAATTTTCTACTATCTTTTTGTAGTTGACTATGAACATGATATTCTGATGTTAAAGCTCCTGAACGAGAATTAGAAGATAAACTATATCAGAAGTCTATATGTTCTGTAACTTAAATATCCCCAAGTTATTAGGTGCTTATGTATTTGTCAGTAGGAAAGGAAAACATGTTTATTTGCATTGCAACAAATCAAATTAATTAAGCTTCAAAAATGTGTTGGACTTGAGAATATAGTCATTAGGTTTTCAGTTCTAATGTTCTCCAATCGTAAAGGTACTCATCCTCTTTTCCCTGACTGTGGTAGTCTCAGGCCCAACCCCTGAAAGGTAGTTTATTTCAGTGCTATGCAGTAAATCTGGCCAAAGGCTTTTGAAGGAAGAGAAAAAAAGAGCTTCTACTCAAATAACTAAAATAGGAGATATTTGTACCAGTGTAGTACTCACATCACTGAAATTCCTGCTAAGAAATCTGGACTGAGGGTCCTAGATTACATTTTGAAAAAAGCCAGATGACTCCCACACTTTTTCCTAATTCTCACAAATTACCTCTTCACATTGTGCAAATAGAGACATTTATGTATTATTTCACCCACCCAAGAAATGCTTAAAAAGGAAGGGGGGAAGGGAGGCTTGTCTAGATAACAAGTTGTGAGCAAGAATTATTTGCAGGGGTCTTGACACTTGTTTGAAAGGAGGATGGCAATATACTCTCATACCTTGGATGTGTGACCTTGGACATATAATATTCAACGCTTTTTAAAAAATAGCCTTTGTGGACATACAACAGTCATGGGATTCTAAAGTGACAGGAGTGGATCTTGATTTCCTCATAAGTCTACTGCTTGGTGGGCAAGCAACCAGTTGTTGAATGCAGTAATCAACTGTTGTGAGTTGAATAAAACCTTCAGATTTTGGTTTTTCCCTCACCTGTGAAAAGCAGACCAGTAAGCTGTGCTTTTGAGTCACTATTTTTTCATTTAGAGGCATTTTACATTTGTTCTGCCTTTATAAAGAGCTCAAGAAAACCTACAGTTCAAGACAAACAAAACCAAGCCCCAACAAAAATCCACTTCACCCCACCTCTTTGAGAGCACACTGATTGTAGCTGCAGGCAGTTAAAGGAGTACTATGCTTAAGATACCTGGATATGGATTCCTGGGACTAGCCCTCGCTATTGTTGCCTCCAAATTTTATACCCAAAGGGGATTTGCTAGGATTAGAGAGCAGGTATCATTACTACTCCGTATCTCCTGCTGTGGGCTTAGCAGTGTCTTTACTAATGAGTCATCAGGATAAAAAAGATAAGTTGCCAAGTGACCAGTTGTCACTGATGGGTAATTAAAAATCTCATTTCTGCTTTTGTGTATGAGTTTGGTGGCTTTGCTGACATCTTATGACACTGGTACCCAAGAGGATACCTCTGTTTTGTCATATGAGTTTCATGTTTTGTTCTGTGATAGTGTTTCATTGCAGCAAAACTTTGACTTCCCAATTAATTATGAAACCCTTCTACTCATACTGATTTTTATATTAAGCTATGGATAAAAAAACCATAGGTGTAAGTATTCAGCCATTATTTTTTGTTCAACTTTCAAAAATATCTTGTGGACTGTTTTGGGGGGCGGGGAGGGGAAATAGGAGTGTGCTTGCTTGCTTATTTGTTTTTAGTGAGACTGTGGGGAAAAAAAAAAGAAGTCCATTTTTTTTTAACACTGAAGGAAAATTCAGGTGTTAAATGTTTCATTGGTATGCCAGGTGCTCAGATGGAATGCAGGTCTGCAGAATTGTTTATTAACTTCCATGCAAACTTGCAAATAAATGAGTTTTGGTGATGGATGAATCCTTAAATTCAGGATGACTATGAGATTTTCCTGCCTGCATCATAAACTGATTTTTTTTTAATGTCCTTTGTGCTTTTGTGCTTCACTTGTTCAAAGCAGTGCTTTAAAAAAGTAAAGAGGAAAATAGTATTTGCTACAGTCAGCAGATGGTTGTCACATTTTGTTTTCAGTGCTCTTTACCACTTAATTTTGTTTTGTTGCGACAGGAGAGGTTGCCAGTAAAGCATCTGCTAGAGCTTATGGCTCAGGACCGGAGCTGCTGCTGATGGCATACATTCAGAACAGCACTAATCTAAAATAAATGTTTAATAAGCAGCCTGCAAAAGGACCTGGATTTTTTTTTTAAATTCAATTGATGCAGGAGAATCTTGGATGGTTAAAAAAAAATGGATGTAGGTTTGACTTACAAAATTTATGTGGCTTCATGTATTAAAAAAATGCAGAGTTTAAAAATCTTCTTTCCTGAATTCCAGCTCATCAAGGTGCTGTACAAGACCAGCCTTACCAGCTGCCAGTGGAAATCGATCCTCTCATAGGTCTGTCACTTCCTTCTCTCTTTGCGATTCATTAAGCTCTGTATGGTGGCCCTGAAGTGCAGATTACGGTTGTTTTTCACTTGCTGGTTGCTGGGAATGGAATTTTCCTGATAAACCATTTGCATGCAAATTGGAATGCAATGAGCTGTGGCTATGCTGGTATTTCATCAACTCCCCCTCGTTGGTTTGCCTAATTTGAACAGGCCTAGGACGCGTGTCAGTGGAAATTAATATGGATGCTGTAATAATGTGTGATTGAGAATGTGCATGAAGTACTGTCAGGATAATATTGGATCTTTTCATCACTCAGACTTGTTGATGAGCAGGAGCGAGGCACGTTATGATGAATTGGTGCACTGGTAATGTGATAGAGCTCCTTTGCTGGGGAAATTTTCATAATAACAGTGGGGTTCTTAACCGCACCGTGTTGTGAAAAATAAAACCATGGTGCCAGGGTTTCATCATTAAAGGAGATCAATCCTTTCTTCATAGACCTGCTGTTCAGGCTGAGGGGATTAATGTGTAATTGCAAAGCAGTTTCAAAGTTGAAATATATTGCCCACTCTGTTTTAGTGTTGAGATATTAGTATTCATTTTTCAAGGCTATTGCATCTTTTGATCAGCATCACTAGTTAAATTTGTGTATGTTTTTCTTTTATTAAAAAGGGGTGGTGGAATGTCTGTCTTTTATTTAATGACTCAGTGTAATAGATTCAATTCATGACTTTTTATTATAGAGGTTTATTAGTGTATATAGAGCTGATTTTTCTATTAGCATGGTTAGAGTTCGATCAGTTCTTTCATTACAGACCCAACTTCGGGGAGTGGACTATAATTCGGGAGCCTATAGCATGGGAAATGGAACCTTAAACATGATCAAAAATAAAAGGTCAAACAACCTAACCCCGAAATACGAACTAGTTGCAGGACAGTTCACAGGAGCAAAGAAGACAGGATTTTCTTTTTTTTCCCCTGATCCTACTAGAGTTCAAACTTAGCTCTGTTTTTTAAACTATCCATTTTAGGATGGTAGTTTAAGTGAAAAAGAAGCGGTCAGTTATAAAAGCATGGAAAAATCAGGGGGAAAAGATCTTGCAAATAAAAAGTCCTCTGATCACACTTCTGGCACTCTTCTGATTTTTTTTTTTTAATGGTTCAAACTACTTTTATCTTCTGAAATGAAAGCCTGAATGTTAAATGGAAAATCGAAAGCATTTTACTTAAATTTAATAATTCCCAAATGTTACAATTTTAGAAGTTAGTACCCTGAGGATAAATTAGATGATTGCAAGCCTTGTTGATGTGTATGCAGGCTGATCTAATCAACCCATAGCATTAGTTGAGTTGTAATGGAAAGAGAGAATCAATGTTAAATAGGTTCTACATTAATATACATTGTCTTGTCTAAATATTTATTTTTCATAAAGTATTTGTGATACTATTGCAAAGTTTTTAGATACAGAAGATTAAATATACTGGAGGCTAACGTACAAATTAAGGGCTTGATCCTGGAGGACTTAGTCTTGCTTGCTTCAGTGGGGACTCTTCCTATGAACAGGAAATGCATGAGAGTAAGCAGAGGGTTTTAATGCACCGTTATGAGAATTCAGGCACCTTGTCTTGCCCCATCAGTTCCTGTTACACAGTAAAACGATAGCACTGTGCTTGTACAGAACAATTACTTTAAGACAATTCATTTTTACATGCATCAGTTTTATTTGCTAAACTACATGTGTGTTTTGGATTTGCCCAGTGACTACATATTCCTATGAATGCACAGTAACCAGCCAACTGTCCCTTCTATTTACATTTTTGATACTGTGCAAAATGCCTTTCAGCTAGTTGATTTTACTGGGCAGCATTATTTTGCAAGAACATTGTTGTATTCTGGCTTGGGGATGGTAAATATTCGTGCTACAAAGAATCTTTCCAGTGAGCTCTCCTGCTTCTGCCAGGCTGGCAAGGTGAGGCTGAGCCGGGCTGCAGCGGGAGATGCCCGGAGAACCAGGGCGCTGCAGCACCGTCTCACCGGGCATGGGAGCTTCACCACCGCGGCTCCTCCAGACCGAGCGGGGCAGCACCCGGGGCCAGGCAGGGGCAGGTCCATGGGGGAGCAGAGCTGCGGGGCCAGGCTGCAGCCCATGGCGAGCTCCTGGGAAAGACGCCTTTCCTCAGCCTGCTCCAGGTCTTCCCTGCCCTGTCCTCCAGGAGGACACAAAGTCTCTGCAGAGTGGGGACTAGAGCTGTCCTCAGCTGGGATGTAAGTCTGCATGTTACGTGCTTTTGCGACACGTTTCGCATTTATGGTGTTTCAAGTACAGATGGTCAAAGGGCCTAAAAGTTTTGAATCTGCATTTCTATAAAGTGACCCTGGTTATTTTTCCCCATTTGGAGAAAAACAGATTTTTCTTTAAAGAACTACACTGGGCAGCTTGTTCCAACTGTAAATGCGACAGTGTCGAGGTGGAGTTGCTGTCACGGCAATCTTCTGATAAGTAGAACAAGTGTTTATAAACAGGTACCTGACAAAGTGATCTCATATATTACAGACACTGCTCTTATGTCTGAGTCCATAGGATGCTGGTGTCCCCTTTGTGAGACTCTGTCCTGAAATATCTGTATTTAGTCTTGCTGGGAGATGGCAGTTCAGGAAGGCATTGGTGCAGCAAGGATCATCTGTGATACAAAGGAGCTGTGAGAGCAGCAGGTCATGTAGGTGGACATGGCTGAATTGGGGAAGGGAGACATACATTACCTGGTCTTGTTTAGTGATCCTATCTCAGATATATAGTGTTTGCAACTACCTTTTCTTATAAGAGGGCACTTTGTTCTGTTATTCTAATTGCAAGTCAATGGGAATTTCATGGTTATCTTCCCTAGGGGAAGGAAAAGGCTTTATGTTACATGTAGCCTCATCCCGAACTGGTCTGTGGTCTTTCAGTTGAAAAAAACACCTTTTTTAGACAAACTCCTCACTTAAATCAGTTGGAATATTTCTGGAAAGCAGAAGAAAGACATTGACTTTGTGTGTTCACACGTGAATAACCTCAGAGTCTATACAAAATAAATGTAATTGGGTCCAGGCAAGTTCTGAAAGTATCGTTAAGGTGATCTTTAAAGCTGAGCTCAACTCAGCTGAAGCTCCAGACTGACATTAAGACCTTAATTAATGACGTTGGAAACATACCTGCTTTTATATGCCAAAGTGGGGGTGTCAATTTATGCAAGGGTGGTGTTACAAGACTCTGGGCAGATAATCAGTTCTGGCTAATAACTCTTTACTAATGACACAGGAAGAGAGAGAGGGGGCCGCATCCATTTCTGTTTTCATTGATGAAGGTGTTGCCTATTGTCATGTGACATTTATTTAGACTTGCTGATAATTACCAGTTTATGTCTAATACCTACTAGATTGGATATTAATACTATTTTTGTAGGAATAAGATTGTGTCAGCCCTTTTCGAGAAGCACTTTTGAAATCCTTCACAATATTACACAGATGTTGTTTCCATACTTAATTCCTGTAAGCAGCAGGGAACTTAAAGAATTAAGAAAAAGGTCTTAATACATTTTCCAAAATCTATACTATTTTTTTTCTAAAAACTTTACTCAGAGGCAAATTCTTTGCTAGATATTTGAATATTCAAATCAGATGTTAAATGAAGTCATTTATGTCAATGTACTCTTATGCAAGTTATATACAGTACCTGCAATCAGGCCAAATCAGCAAGACAACCAAAGGGCATATGTGGTCACACATCATTTTAGTATGCTTAACTTTACTGATATTAATCCTGCTTTCTTTTAGTGTAAGTGTTAGTTAGTAAGGCATGTACAGTGAGCTGGTATATTTGAAGGTGAACAGTGATTTAACCCTTCACCTGTCTGGAAAATCCCTCAGCTCCTCTTGAAAAAAACCTAAAGTGACCCTTTATTAGCAGCATGCTGTATTTTCTAAGCACAAAGCGATCAGGTATCTATCTCAGCTTCTTGGCACACCCATAAATCGACTTGCCTTTTGGATGGAATCCAAAAAATGTCCGATGTCCACTTCTGTCATTTTTACGCAAACCAAAGACTGGGGCAACATGTCACGCACAGACCTCCAGCTTCGCCCTGGGTTTGGTATGTGAACCTGTGGTTTAGTTGAAATAAGTGCAGCGACCTCTAAAGACTGAACTCAGCCCCAGTTAAAGTCACTGCTCACTGAGCCTGGGTTTGGACCAGGGCAGAGTTGCAGGAAAAAAAAGAAGTGATCAATCTTATTTTCAGCATGAATGTTACCCACCTGCTTCTGGCGATTCTTTCACGCTAACACAGCCCTGCTGGCAACTGTTGAGTTACTCTTTGTAGTTTCACCCCCATAAAAATGTTATCAAGGTGGAGTTTTGGCTGCAGCCTCTCACAATGCCTCCTTCAACTCGTACATCCTGGGCTGTGGGAGAATAAAACCCAAACCAAACATCAGAAAACCAGGAAATACTCAGTGAAGATCTCCTTGCAAACTGCAGGGTTATGGAGAGCGGCAGCATTGCCAGGGCTCATTTTCACTCATGGCCTCGGCTCTCCCTGGGTGGGGTTTAAGGCCACGTTGTTTGGGTCTTACATGTTCTGAGAGTAGCTTATAGTCTGCAGGATCTGCCTCTTGTGCTCCATGTAGTTGAAAGTAAGGGGCAAGTACTGTGCTTGTTGTTGTTGTTAGAGGTGGGCTCTAGAACTGCGGTTGTCCCCAGAGTGTGAGTGGGTTCCAAAGGTTGGGCTTTGGGGTTTGTTTGTTTGTAGAGCTTGGGTGGTGTTCGTGGAGTAGTGTTTAGAACGGGTATGAATTCTGGAGTCAGTGGTTTGGGGGTGGGTGCCAGCAGTGTTCTGGACTGGGTTCTAGATTGTGTGATGGTTCTAGATCACGTGTTGGTTCTAGATCACTCATTGATTCTGGCTCCCTTTTTTAGTTCTAGAGCAGGTTCTGGGCCAGCACAGATGTTGGGGGAAGGATTGGAGGCTGAGGCTGGGAAGAGCTCTTAGCATCTAGTTCAGGTTTGGCATCTCACCAGGATTTGTGGGACTTGCTAATGACAGCAGTCTCCCCGGGGTTCTTTTGTTTCCTAGATTGTTTTGTTTGGTTTGGTTTTGCTTTTTTTTTTTTTTTCTTATTCGTGGGTTTTTTTAATTTGAAGGCCCATAGGATGGAGAGCCTAGCATTCCATCAAGGGCAGCTCTCCCAGCTTTCTTGCATACTCACTCATGCTGCCTCCCTGGAAACTGGACACATGACAAGTTCTTACTTGCTGCTGGCCTTCATGGCAACTGCTTGTCATGCTCCTGCTCCTAGGATTCTTGTCCAGCTCTTGTCCAATTGCCCTTGGTACCCACCTGTGGCACCCAGAAGCACTTGAGCCAGGAGAGTGCGGAGATAAGCTGCTTAATTTTTGTGAAATCTCAAGAAAGTATGAAATGGTAGCGATGTTTACTGCCGTTATTCCTTTTTTTAAATTGTAATGCTTGTAATGAAATACAACTTGTGTATGATTTTGAAGTGAAATAGCGTATATGTGTATATACTGTCTTGGAATTAGATTACCTTTTTTTTTTTTTAATTTTGAATTTTCTGTACTAGAAGAAGGGGGGAAGGAAGCCTATTACTTTTTTATATATCATTCAGTTTTGCAATCTTTCATTTATATTTGTCAGTTGCATTCGACTTAAAGAAGGGATTTTTTCTATTTTAGAATATATACTGCAAGGAAGCAGCATTGTCCCCAGAAGTGTAATGAGTATTTTGTAGCAAAAATAGAAAAAAAATGCCCCTACCACAAAAAAAAAAAAACCTAGTAGCGGCAGTGAGGAGTAGTTCTGGTGTGAATGTAAGTTTCTAAACTGTGCTTTTGTTCTCGGAATGTATATGCTAAAATTTCTTTATGTATTTTTCTGTCCAGCCAGCAATACAGGTATGCACAGAAGGCAAATCACTGACCTTTTAGACCAAAGCATTCAGGTACATTCCCAGTGTTTTGTCATCACCTCTGATAATCGTTACATCTTGGTCTGTGGCTTCTGGGACAAGAGTTTCCGAGTTTATTCTACTGACACAGGTAATGTATTTTTAAAATATGGGAATAGCCTAAAAGATTCATCATCAACAAGAATAGGGGGTGGGGGAAGAAAGTAGACTCTGTATTTATTCTACTGTTAATAATATTTGGCAAATCTTTTCTTACCTACTCCTACTGTGTATTGTAAGCTATAATTTTTGTGGAATAATGGCAAACGTAACACTTCAAGTCTATATAACAGGCTTACCTGTTCTTACACTGTACTTTCCACAAGTAAATGGGTCTAGTGAGTTTTTGTGAAGTTTTGAGTACCAGAAAAATTAATTATTCTTAGAGAGCTTACTTGAATTTATTGCTGTTTGGTGTTCAGCGTTGGATATTTTTTTTTGAGGAAATATAGGCAAGCACTGTAGAATAAGTACAGAAGTGAAGTCTCAAAATCTGAAATCTGGTGAAAGAATACTTATGAAAGCCTTTAAAAGCTACACTATAGTAGAAAAATTGATTTAGCCACCAAATTCTTTCATATAACATAAACTGGTCAATATAATAGGTAGCAGTTAAATTAGTCTGTCAGCTGCCACATATCCAAACCATTGAAGGCATGCATGTGTCATGCTAAATAGAAAAGAATCTTTCAATGTAAGAGCTACAGGAATTTAAAAGCCATGGAACCTCAGGGAAAAAAAAAAAAAAAAAAAACAACAAACAAACAAACAACCTGTGATTTTTTCCCTTTCATTATCTTATAATGAGAATAGCGACCTCACTGCAAAGTACTTCTTTGGGATTAATGACCCAGTGTGGTTAATATGTGTGTGCCATCAAGCTTTCCAGTAGGTTATTAATCCCTACAGAATATCCTGCATGTTTGTCATAATTTCTTAAATATGTTAGTTAATAGTGTTTTTCACATTGACAAACCAAAATACATAACAAGACAGTATGGTCTTTTATGAAAATATGTTAAGACTAGTTCTCATGGCATATTTTAGCATATCTGTCATTTCCGCAATTTTAAAGCTATAAGTGTAAAGAAGTTCCATTTACTTCATATTGACTGCCTACAATTCATTATACAGACATCTTGTTAGACCCTTCTCAGTTTAATTTTCTCATTGATGAAACTAAACTTACACAAAAGTGAATTTAGAGGAGATCTTCAGAAAAATTAGCTAGCAGCAATAAATATTCAGTGTATGTTCATGATTTATAGGATGAGAGAACTAATTCTTCTATGTTGAAGGATATATTTTACTTTACACCTGTGGAAGGAACCTATATGATTTTGTCGGTTTTGTCCTGTGTCAATCTTAACTATAAATATTTCATTAAGTTATGTCCTGTATAAGTCAGATTCACCAGGCGTCTCACTACTACCATAGCTAATTATGATAGAGACCAAAATACAGTTGTCAAATAAGCTGCAGATCTGTTTCTTCTGTGTGTCTCCTGTTTGTCAATATCATAATTCTAGCTCTATTTGAAATCAAGTTAATTCAGATCTAGTTTATTTGGCTTTGAATTAAAACAAGAATATAGTAGTGAAATACTTATTCCGAAATTGGCAGAACGGCAAGGGAAAAAGATTATGTGATCAGTAATACATAATGGCAAATGATCACAAGTGTTGAATTCAATAATATTTCAGCACTTACACAAAAAGGGAACCTTTTACCTATTAGTTGTTAGAGGTTGGTTGGTTGGTTGGTTTGGTTTTAACATGAAATTGTTTTAATATAAATCATGGAGTTCTCAACACAGTTAGTACAGCAGAAGCACAATAAAACCTTCCTCCGGCAGTGAGAATGATTTCTAGACAGATTTTTAGATTCAGTAGTGCAGAGATTTGAGTCTTATTTTTCTTTTAATTATTTGTAGCACAGCTGTCAAATTAGAAAATTTGTTTTGTCAAAACGGGATATCTGAGTGCATATGGTAATGTTTGAAATTACTGTATAGAAAGGACAATTCACAGCAACAAAGTAAAAGTAACAAGGCAGTGCAACTACATGAGCAACTCTCAAACCAATAGCCTTGAAGAAGGTTTGTTTTCTCAAACAGAACCTATAAACATAGAATATAATTGAAAGAGAGATCTCTATAACTCAGCAATGTTTATAGCATAAACTTGTGTTCTGAAAGTATAAATCAACTCAGGTAGTTGAATAACTACAGCTATACAACTGCAAAATATATCACATAATTAAATTATTCTCAAATCTAAACCATGTAATTGACAGCTTGAATTTGCAGGAAAAAAAAACATACACTTGGTAAGATGTTTTTGTATATTGCCAAAATGAGGTTATGTAGTCTGAGAGTGTTTCGGTGCTCCTAGCTGTGAAAGTCAGTAACTTTTTCTGACTAAACCTGTCGACTGATCAGCATCTGAGACAGTTAGGTGACCCTGTGGCACAAATTGAAGCCCTGGTGTGCAAAGGTGACCACTAGAGAAAGCTGTGATAGATGCAGAGAGATGCGGGAAAGACTTGATCCCCCAGTCACTCTCCTTTCCGATACAAGGTAGATCTACACAGTGAGTGCACCCTCAGGGTTTTGCCACTTCCAGTCACAAAAGGCTCATGGTCTAGTACTTTATTTCACAGTTTCTCTTAGAGGATTATACTTGCCTAATACATTTTGTCAGTGTTTTCTTTTAAATCAAATTTACAGATTTTCTTTAAATTACATTGTTCTTCTAGTTTTTGCTTCAGGTACTAAAGTAATTCCCTCTTTTTAATTGGTATTCATACTTTTTTTTTTTTTTTCCTGGTTTTCTCCACTTGAATGCAATTACCTTTTTGATTTTCTATTATAAATCAGGCTGTTAACGTTATTTTTCTTAAGTCTTAAGAAAAAGTCTTTTTTTACCATTATTGTTATTTAGTGGCTGCATAGGAATACAATGCCTTTGTGTACTGTGTAGAAAGAGAGCTATGAAATGCTTCCTACTAACCACATTGTATGATTGACTAATTGTTTTCAATTCATGCAACAAAATATTTTATTAAGATGTGCTTAATTTGGGTCCCAACACTGACTTGTGTTATTACTGTTCATGTTACTAGCTAGTAAACACTTTTCAGGTACAGTAGTTTGCTTTTCCTATTTCTTTTTTTTTTTTTTTTGGCCTGTGCTGTTAATCCTTCCAAAATCCTTCCTTCCCTCTTTTCCCCTTCTGTTCTTCCCTGTTCTTTACTCATCCCAAAGCAAAAATGGATGAATGTTCGTTTGGGCTGAGGGATCTGAGGTCATATATTAATGACATCACACAGCACCCTTCCTTGTATCATTGGATGCAGAATTTGGCCTGAATGTTACATGACTAGGCCAAGTAGGCACAGAAGAAATGTGTGTGTGTATCTTTTGTCCTGCCTCTACAAGATCTGCAGCTGGCAGGCTTCAGCAATTCCAGTGAGATGGGTTTTAGTGCTGATGTTCTCATTTTGTAGGATCATGTGTGCTGCTGGCAGATCCAGAGAGCGGCAGGAGACAGGACATGTTTGCTGCCTAGGAGCCAGCCTCTGGCAGGGGGGTTGGGCAGAGATATACTGAGGTTGACCTTAGGTGTGTTTCCTCTCCCACATGCAAATTCAATATGCATGAAGATTCAAATTTACATTTTTCTGAAAATATTGTCCTGTTTAGTTAAGGTTAAAAGGTAATAATCATATTCATGTTTATACAGGCTCTTGAATAGCACATTTTTACCTGCTCAGGCTTTCTTTTCTTTTTAGCATTTATGTCTCTACCGGGGTCCAGGTGTTTGTCCTATATGCCATAGATAAGAGTGTTTTTTCCCGGTCTGACTTCTGAGATTTTTTTTAACATTACAGAACTTGCCTTAAACTTGCCTTAAAAGTGAATCCTATCCTGTTTTCTCTCTGTAAAGTGAATGTAAACATATAGAATTAAAAAAACCTTCTGGCATGATTGCCTGTGAATACAGGATAATAGTTATGGACTGCAATTTTTTTTTTTTTCCGGTGGATTCTATGGTCTACTGCACTTTTAAATAAGCTTCCACAGAATTAAGAAAAAAATAGTACTCTCCACTATAGTTCTTCTTGAAACCTTTTTTCAATAAAGAAAATGTTTCTAAAATACTTTATAATGTATTTAATTTGCCTTGTAAAGAATAAAAACATAATTTTAAAACAATCAATTTTATGTGTTTCAGGTAAAATGATACAAGTAGTATTTGGACACTGGGATGTTGTAACCTGTCTTGCTCGTTCGGAGTCCTATATTGGAGGAAATTGTTACATTCTCTCAGGATCACGTGATGCAACATTGCTGCTCTGGTACTGGAATGGCAAAACCAATATCATTGGTGATAATCCAAGAGGTAAGCAAAACCAGCAAAACCTGGTTTATATATCTAAAAATGGCTGAAGTGAGCACCTTGCATGACAAAATTTTAGGTAACATTAGTATCAAAGTACAGTGTTCCTTTTTCTTGTAGTCTTGATCAGTTCTAGTTCCAAGAATTGAGGGTAAGCAGCACTTGTTTCGCAGCACAAGTAGAAGTAATTTTTAAAGTTACAGGATGTTGAACATTTATAAATACATTTTTTCTTGTCACTCATTCAGCTGGGAAGGAAAGGCTCCAGGAGTGAGAGAAGGGAAATAGGTTTTTGTATGTCCTGTTCGATCTGAGTAAATCTTTTTCTCTCAACATGATGATTTCATTAAATAACTGTATTTGAGTTGTGTAAAACAAAAAAGAGCATACATCACCCCAGTGCGGACTGTATTCTATGCAGCTGTGATCTCACATGTATAGGATCTCACAGCGGTACCTTAGCTATCAATAGAGTGACACAGACAGTGAATTATTAACTTTAACTAAGGTCATTGTAATGAGATGTGTAATGGCCTAAGCAGAACACTTAGGTGAAAGATGGACAGACACATGGGATGAATTAAAGAAGCAATCTTAACTTTTTTACTTTAATACTTTGGTAGGGTGCTACGTGCCTAATCCTCACTCTCATGTACTAGGCATTTTAATTGTTTCCAGTGTGAGCAACAGGGCTCATACCGTATAACCGAACAAGTAAGTCAGAGCAATCCTGCTTCAGCCTAATTCAGTTTTAACTCCTCCCCACCCAAACTCACCTTGCACTTCCCGAATAATTTAATCTCTTCCATCTTGCACTGTTTCCCAGGAATTTCCAAATATTTTTACTCATGAAGATTCTCTCTTCTAACTCATAATTTTCTGTGGAAAACAGTGAAACTCTATGACTGTGTGACCCCACCTTCCTTGTTAGATAACAGGAAAGATAGACAGTGGTCTTGTTATGCCAGTTTTCACTGTACACACACACACGCACAAAATTAATTCCTGATCTCAAAAGCAAAGAAGGTGGCAGACATTCAGCTGGATAAAAAGCCTGAGTGAGCCAGTTCACAGGAGTAAGAGGCTTTTGAGATAGCTGATAAGAGCTTATATGGGGGAATAGAGGGGCACATCATAGCCAAACAGTGGGCATTTTCTCCATTTTCAGCCAAAAAGAGAATGCCCTGAAGAGAAGGGGTGAGAAACAGTATATTCTGTTTGCCTTCAGAAGAGTGTTTGTTAGGTTTTCTGTCATACGTTTCAGGTCTTCTCTGACCCTGTTTAAATACTAGTAAAAACATACCTGCTGTCTGCAAAGGAGAAAATGGACATCTGGAAAACAAGCAGGGTTGTTATATCTGGCATATATTGCAATTATAACTGGCATACAATTTCATACAGTCTAAGCAATATCTGACATCTTCCAAATTAATCACTTTGGTGAACTTGTGCGTTTCATCCTCAATCTGTTACTCAGCTGGAGTTATTTGAATTTGAAAAAAAGAGAAGTTTTGACTGAAATTGCATCCCATGAATGATTTGAAGAAACACAACTACTTAATATCAGAATGAATATATGAACTTAACTTGCAAATTATTTGATGTTGACTGTGAAGACTATTCAAAAATTGCACAAAGTAGAGAAGTTCAGTTCACACAGTTGCACAATCTTCTGGCAGAGGATGTGAATAGCACAAATTATCCCCATTATCCTTCCAACAGTCTGATTCAAGAGATGGGAGCTTTTCTGGGTTGTGGCTAGCAGAATTTTATGAGCATCTTTAAGTGAATATGTCTTTGGTTGAGGAACAAAATCTCTGTGAATACTGTGTACATATTTTGTGATCTATCAATTTAAAAAAAATGCAAAGTCTGCACTATTTTTGTAGAGGTTTTGAATTTGGAAACTCCAAAAAGTCCCTGAAAAGAACTTAAGAGCTTGACAGTCAAGGCAGCTTGTAAATCCTAGAGAGCAAAACTGCCCTTTTGTGGAGAAAACCCTAAATATTTTACTGGTGTGAAGCAATGAACATTTGTAGGTGTGACTTTAGACCGTTTTCAAGGCCTGCAAGTGCAGCCCATCTTTGCAGATTTCTAGGTCTGCCCTGCGAGGTTCTTGTTGGGTATTTGCCAGGCTTCCCTGCTTTGTGAACAAGACCTTAAGGCTATATGCTCCTTTGTGATCTTAACAGATCACATGCTGAGATTTTGTACTTGGTATCTAACTGGAATAGGTAGATTTTGTTATAATCTGTTGACTGTCTTCTCTAATTCATATTTCTAACATATTCGAATTTTGCAGTTTTCAAAGTTAATGCTAGACTATTTTACTGTTTTAAAATAAAACAGTAGCTACCTGGTAAGTCTCTGTTTGCAGTCCTATTAAAATTGTACTTTTTAGGGACATGCAATAACTCCTATGTTTACTATTTGACATTATGTAGTTTTTTGTGATATGGCATGCTTGGAAGCTTTTGTTATGAATTGAAGTCCTACGGCACTATGCATAGGCCTAGACGTGTATAGTAAAAGACAGTTTCTGCTTCAAAGAGATGGTAATCTGGGGGTTTAATTTTTCCCAGAAATAGCTTTCTACAGGCATTTCTGTTCAATCAAATTTTTTTTTTTTTTTTTTGGAAAAGGCAAATAAAAAAAGCTGTTTCTGCTTAACTTCTGATTTTGTCAGAAATGGAAAGCACCAGCAGATTTGTTGGGTTTCGAGTCTTATTACTGCAACTGTAGCTTCCACCCATTTGCAGAATGCTAGATATTTAACTTATCTGATGTCTTTTTGTGTTTGAAGCTTGTGACTTTTTTACCTCAAGATATAGTTTTTTCATGCTTTCGCTGGGCATTATTCATTGGAATTTTAGGTACTCTCAAAGTTGATACTTCTTTCCTATTTTTTTTGGTCTATTTAATAATTTCTAACTCCCATCTTAAAATGACTTCACAGTAACATGCATCCAATGGCGCTGTACCAAATCAGGATGCCACACAAGTTTCAACAAAAATAATCTAAAACAGGAACATTTCTTTCCTCCTTTCATGGTACCTGTTGCCTCTGATATACATCACTCAGAGAAGTTCCTTTTCCCTAGGTTTCCTGCAGCAGAGACTCACTAGCATGACCAAGCTACCCTAAACACTATCCCATTGGGCACCCATTACTCCACCAATTACATTTCATTTAGTTTCCTCTATTTGGTTTCATTACTTTAGGAATCATTGAGCTCTTGAGCTCTGGCTGCCTGAATTTATGTTATAGAATGGTGCTTAAACTGACAAGCCTGCTGGGCACACATGACAAATAAGTGTTTTGATAGTCTTTATTAAGGACAACTTTCTGGCCAATTGGACTGTATGGAAAAATTCTCTAAGTTTTTCGTTTAACAGAAATATGCAACTGAAATAGTAATTATTTACATTCTTTAATTTTTAACTTTTAAGCTTACTTCTTAAATAAATTATACGTATGCAGTCTCACTGTGTGTTTAGTTTCTTCCTAATAACTCTCAAATGCATTGATCAATTTAAACCAAATTTGATTAATTTAAATCTCAAAGATATGAAATTCCTTCATGGGACACATCTGCTGGAAGCTATTTTTATTCTTCACAAAACAGCTTGATTACATTTAGGTTAAGTCCTTTTTTGCTTCTCAAATTAAAACCTGAAATTCAAAAAATATTTTACCATGCTCTTTGATCAAATGTATGGGGTTTTTTCTTTCTAAATTAATTGGTTTTGAAAATATAGAAGCATGGCTTGTACTTCACTTCAGTGCACAGGCCTTTTCTGATGCAGAAATGTTTCTGTGGACAATTTCTGACCAAGCCCAGGAATAATTCAGAACACAGCAGAGGATCTGAAATACTGGTGTCCTTTAAAATAGCCTTGAGCCATGCTGAGTTCACATTAATTAGCATGATTACTGTGGAGGTGTAAAGCCACTTTGGATAGTGTAAGAGCCTTTTTAGTTTTCTCTCCTTGGCATGTGGCTTGCTTGGGGGAGGTGGCAGAAGTGAGAGGATGTAACCCTCCCCTTAGTACCTCTTGATGCTCATGTGTGATCTCTATCCCAAGGTAGGCTTTTGCTTATTTAGAGGCTCCCATCTAATAGCAAAGCACCACTTGGGGATGTGCCATTGTACTTCTGGACCTGTGGTGCTGTTCCTGCATAGGGTGGTAGAGAGCAGTGGAGGTTACTGGGAGAGGGTGGTGTACTTTTCAGAAATACGCTGGGGTTTGCACTTGCCCAGCTCGATGCAGTGGAGGTGGAGGGGAGATGGAGAAGTGGGGGGTGAGGGGAGGGAGGAACTACGTGTGATGGCTGGAGAAAGCGGATGAGAGAACTCATTTGCATACAAATGGTCTCCATCACTTTCAGATCCCACGCTGACTTTGAAGCTCAAGTGGCAACTCTCAGGGTTTGGACATTTCCTAGGTTGAGGGATTGCATTTTACTTTGTAATGACAGAGCCATAGGAACGAAGGTGGGCAGGAGCTTTGGTCACCTGATCTATTCTCTCTTCCCAAAGAAGGCTTAACTACACCAAAACCATTCTCGGCTGATGTTTGTCCAACCTTCTGTTAAAAACTTTGACAACTATGTTTTTGTGCCTTACAAGCCCTACCATTAACAATTTTTTCCAGTGTTCAGCCCGGTACCCAGTTCTTTTTTTTTTTTTTTTTTTTTTTTTTTTTTTTTCCCAGCAGCAGCAGCAGGTGAATTCTGTAATTTCTTTTACATTTATTTTTTGCAACAACTCCACGCAACAACTCCCAATTATTTGTATTACCATGACCTGCAATTCTTTGCTTCTAAATTTAATAACCAAATTATTTGTCTTTTGCCACAAGTCACATTTTTCTAGACCTTTGATTTTTTTTCTGTGTGTGTGTTCTTTTGTTTGTTTGTTTGTTTTTGTTTGGGTTTTTTGTTGTTTGTTTTTGTGGTTTATTTTATTTTGTTCCTGTCCTTTCAATTGCTGTCTTCCTCAAGGGAGACCCAGCAATGAAGTTGAAGCTTTCCCAGTAATAATTTGAGATATCTGTTTGTTTCAAAGCAGCGTGACTGTTAATCTTTTAAGTGTATGAGCCAATATGAATTTCAGTCTTTTCTGAAGAACCACTGTCTACTCAGTTGTGTTATCCTCCTCTGTGTAGCTTGCCTGTGCAATCTTGTCTTTAAACTTTCTCAATTGTATTCTTTTTAGACTGATTCTCTAATTGTTCGGACTCATTTTTAATTCTTATCCTCTCCTCCAGCAGACTTGCAGCAACACATCTCTACAAATGTAATGTGCAGTCTTATTCTATCAAATTGTTCATTAAAGAAAATACTAGGCAGTGCACAGCTCAGGAGTGCCCATTGATACATTTACCATTTTGACAATGAATAGCTTTCTGAATATAGCTTTCCAACTGGCTTTTCATTTGATGTATAGTAGCATCTTCTAAACACGTGCCAGAGTCCTTACTAAAGTCAAAATATATGATGTCTCCCTGAACACAAGTCCTGTTATTCTGCCATTCCAAGAAAACATTGCTCTGACACGATGTGTTCATAACAAATCCAAATCAGCTGTTACTCATCTTCTTGTTTTCTTCTAAGAATGGTGTGTGGGGTGTATATATGTACACGTTCTGCCAGTGGTTTTTCTGTTTGTTGGAATTAAGCATACCACTCTCTAATTTCTCCGTTTTCCTTTTCCTGCTTCTTCAACAACACAAGACTTCTTTTCAGTCTTGCAGAACCTCACCCAGTATCCCTAAAACAGGAGTTATAACTCTGGGATTATTTAGTTTAATTTTCACAGTATCCTCAAACCAGAATAATCAGGTGAATTGAGTTGCAAACTTTTACCTCATTTAGGTATTGTCTAATTGAGACATCAGGTCTCATTGCTGCTTTTACTGATGTTTGTTGCCTGACTGCAGTTGCCCTTTTCGTTGAAGACTTTTACTGAAATACTTTCAAATGTGTGGCATCATCTGTTGGTATTGCTTGCTCTCAATAACAGACCATCTTTTCATGAACATCTTAACAATTTTTTGTGTTCATGGCACAAATACTATTCCTGATGTCATTGCTAGTTGCATCTCATCAACGCTTTGCTATCCTGGTTTTGTCCCTGCTTGCTCATACCTTGTATCGTACACTAGTTCAGAAAAATCTCTCCTATTTTTATCTTTCTGCCTGACTTTTTTCTGTGTTTATAGTCACTTGAGAACTTTGAGTTATGCCAGCTGATATCTTGTTATCTGTCTTATTCTTCTGCTGCTTCAGAGTGGTTTTCACTACTATCCTTATTACCCTTTCCTTTGTTTTACTGTAGACTAAACTTCCATGAGATCTTACAAAAGAATGTTCTGTAACTTTTGAAGCTGTCTTTCCAAAATACTTAAAAAAAAAAATTGTTGCCCATGATTTTTCCATTATGAAGCACATTAAACAATCTCATGTCTTCACCACTTTCATATGAGTTCCTTTACCACTATGTTTTTGATCTGGTTTGCTATATTGCTTATAATCATATCTAGAAGGCCATCTCTAGCTGTTGCTTATATCTTAAAAATTGCTTGCTATGCACATACTTGTATCCATTTACCAACAAACATCTTTGTAGTTGAAAAATCCCATTTCCTCCAATCCTCCTTCTTAATGATTTCTCACCTATACCTACCAGGTAGAGGCCAATCAGATTAGCGAGTGTCAATCCATGTCTTAAAAGTTTTTGTTTTGTCACTGTAATTTTTTCGCTTGGGTGTACTTTATTGAAAGGGACGTGTACAGTGAAGAATTTGTTTTAATATTGTTTGTGCTTATAAAACAGTTTGTGCTTATAAAATTGCAGGCTTTTCTGTAGTCAAGGTGAAGATAAAGCACTTTTTTGCTATTCTTGCACTATATTCATAGAATATGAAGAGACTGTCCTATTGCTTTCAAAATTTCTAGAATTATTTTTTAGTTTTCCTATTTTCAAAACCCAAAAATATATCTGATTTAGAAATTTGTTTTGCTTAATGAAATTAAGGCTTAACTGATAAATCTATCCAGTACTAATGAAATACAGTGTGTGTATAACTATGTTACTACTACTAATACTAATGTGATCTCTTCTGAATTATTGCATTGATCTTCCACACATATGTGAATAAAACAAATTATATTACCTCTTTTATGTTAGCCCATAAAACTAGAAAATGTTACTCTCTGTATGTACTATATTTGCATCTTGAGGATTATAGGGTTGCTTTCATTGCATAATTTTATACTTTTTAGAGGGTGCTATATTCAGATTTTCTGAAGAGTATTAGAGAAATTAAATACATTTAGGAAGGTAGCTGTGTACCAGGGCACATATGAGAATGTCAGCGCGTGATTTCATACTTAAAAAAACCCTCACAGTTATTGGATTTAACTGAGATTTGATTGAGAGGATTCATTAAACACTTTTAACATTGCTAACACATAGAATGTCTTACTTAGATACACATTTTTAATACATATAATCTTTTCAATTTATAAAATATAACATCTCCCCAAGGATTCAAAATTCGATCATCAGTTTCCTGTCTTGCCGAAGAACAGTGCAGCTATTATCCAAGCTATTTTAAAAGAAGCTGTATTTTTTCTTTAATAGCTGCAATTCCTAAATAAATATTTGAATATCTGAAAGACTTTCTATCAATTAACTTTATTATTAAATTAAAGCCATAGATTGAGACTGGGGAAATTATTGGGGTTTATTATATTAATAATCATACCAAAAGATAAAACATCTGTATTTCATCCACTGCTGCACACATTTTTTGGTTTGAAAATTTAAACTTTTTATAAGTGATTGCATGATAATTACTTATTTAAGTGGATAATGCAGGTGATTTGCAGTTTGAAAATATGACTTGATGAGCATCTTTATGTTGGTCGATTAAAAAGTAATGTCATAGGTAATAATTTCTTTATACTGTAAACCTGAATTCGGTGAAAATTTGCATACATGCTTGCCTCTGCACACTGAATGGTCACACTGATTTCAAGGAGGTCGTAAGTCTTCAAAAAACCCTCTTTGCCTTCGTCCCTCATCCTTATCCTCATCTTGTTGGTTCCCAAGTTTCTGCATGATCAGGACTTTAATTTTCAGTTTCAAAACCAATGATAATAGAGAAGATATGGTTCCACATTTCTAAAGAATATTTGTAGCACAAATATTGGTTTAGAATTGCAATGATTATTTCCTAAAAAGAGTAATTTTGGAAGCAGTTTGCATAACAGCTCATTTTCTTAAAAAAATAATTGGAAAGTAGTTGTAAACATCATATTTGCCAATGTTCACTTTTGCATTTATCATGATAGGTAATAGGGATATCAGAATCTCCATAAATCAGTAATCATGTTAGTAATGGAAATTCTGCTATTATTGTTAATTTCTGTCAAACGGTGGCCTACCATAACAGCTAAAAGTTTGTAGAGCTTCCAAATACAAAAAATACATTTGGAATTGCTGTAGCTAGTAAGTCTATAGATGCCATTCACTGTAGTCAGTTCGTTAAGGAGTGTTGCTCCATGAGGACACTGAGAGTTTAAAAACAGTCTGCATGTGCTCCTGTTTGTGTTCAATAGCACATTTATTTTTCACTTCTACATACATTATATTATTGTGTAAGGCCTTCTTAAAAAAAAAAAGCCAGTAAATAATTCAATATTATTTTAACACTGTTTAACTGCAGACATAACAAATATTCTTTGTTTCTCAAAAATGGCTGGACAGAGTAGCACAATATTGTATATAAAGCAAGCATCCTGTAGCACCATCTGCTGGCATTGAGTTGGAAGTTGATCTTGAGACTGATTCTCCAGAGTACTGCCTAGTAAAATGTTTAAAATATTTTTTTTCATATATTTGGAGGGGGGGAATAATTTTTAGTATAATTTTTATTCTTTTTATTAACATCATAATGAGAAAATACAATGTTAATTTAAGGCTAATGTATGAACTGCAATAGAGATAGGTCAGGAGTGGTTTATTAAGTGCGACTCTAAAAAGAAATAAAAATACTTTTTTCTGTTTTACTAGAACTTTAGCAAGTATGATATTAAATTTTTCTTTTCCTGTTGTAAGTTGAATTCATATTTTTTTATCATAGAGAAGACCCACAAGGCATCGAAAAGTATCAGTAACATGTTTTGAAAAGGATAGCAACCACAAAATATTCTTCTACCTAACATTTATTTCATTATTTGATGTTAATCTTGAAAGCCTCATGAAAGCTTAATGGATAGAGGCCTAGATGCTGTAATTGGTCCAGCAGTTTCCTGTATCTTCACAGGGCACCACTGTAGCCAGTGAAGCAAGTATTGGGACTATCTGCATGAATTTAGAACAGAGCCTTAAATAACACAGCTACAAAAGGTCACTGTCATTTCTTTTTTAAACTGTACCACATTGATACCTCAAAGAGATTTAGGCCTCATTCCTTCAAGTACTCTATAAATCACATACAAATGATGGTTCTAGCCTCCAAATATTTAAACAGAAAAAAATATGAGGTATAACAGGTGGATGAATTCTGGTATTAATATATCTGGAAATCTGCAAAGTAATTTTGTATTTATATAGTGTCAAGAAAGTCATGTTGTAGATAGAGATGAGGACAAGGTCTTCATTGAAAAGAACTTGCAATTACACTCACTGATGGCTCAGAAACCATTTAAATGGTTGTAGTGATTTTGTACTGTTGAGCGTGTAAGTTTGTGTGCTATAAATATTTGTTTTGGCTGAAAATATGTCCTACGGTGTATAGTGTAGCATCTATATGCTCATTTTCAACTGGCTAAGAGAGATTGTGTTTCAGGATTTGTCAGAGTAAGTACTTGGAAGCAGCATTGCAGAGCAAGTTTTGAGGCGTAATGCAGATGCAGGTGAGGGCAGTGTGCATGTCAAGACTGGAAACAGAGGAAGAGTTTGGATGCTGCTTTTTTGGCAGTATCCAGCTTCAGATGTCGCTAGAACTATATGTGTGAAATTCTCCAGAAGGATAAGGCCCTTTAGTGCTTCATGATGGAATGCAGACCTTTGAGTTCCAGGAAAAACAATGCTATATTTACAACTTTTAACCAATAGTTGATGTGGTAAAAGGAATTGTATTCATATGGTAAATGAATACAACCTTAATGTGCACCATATGCATAGTGATGAGATTATATACTAATATATCACATTTATTTACCGTGTTTGGTTGCTGGGAAAAATAACCATTCAGTTCAATGCCTATACCACGTGAGACAGAACAAAGTAATGCAGAATGTGTAATAATTTATAGTCTAGAATAAAATTACCGACTTAAATATTGTAAAAATTATTTGGTCAACACGACAGTACTGACCAGGTAGTGTAGGTTTCTGGATCTGATCTCTATTAACACTATTATCACAGAGGTAAGCATATATATGTCTATTTATATATAAAATATTTTTAATATATACATATAGGAATACTATATATAATTAGAATTATGGCCTGCTTCATTGAAAAAGTATCTGGTTTAACATATTTACTTTTGAAAACTCAACTAATTTATGTATGCTCTGAACTTGATGTATGCTATCAATATGCCCAGTTACATTGATAGGAAAAGGTGGTAAGCATCTATCTAGTGCAGTACACTACTGTTGCATTGAGTTGAAATTACCTTTACAAAACCAATCAAATAGCTAAAGCACAGTCTTCTATACATGCTGTTATGGAACAGTATTATTTTGCAACGATACATTTTTATTACTTACAAATAGATTAATTTCACATAGCATTTTAAAAGAAAAACAAATAAAAATCTGGCAAAATGAGCTGATTTCTCATATGAAACCTCTTATCTCCTAATTTCTGCCCAACGTATGAAATACTCTGTAAGTTTCAGCTAGCAGTCGGTTTCAACATCTTGTAAGGCATCTTTTATCTTACAACACTTCTGCAGTAGGTGCTACTTCTGACTAAAATAATTGCTTGTTGGGTTTTTTCATTTTCTGTTGAGGTTTTTTGTTTTTATTCTTGTACTCACTAGGTAATGGGATAATCGTAACTATAAACCACAAGAGAGAAAATAGATTATTTTTAGCATAAACAAAAAAAGCCCATTCATAAAGCTGTTTTAGAACATTCTCAGACAAAAATGACGGTGATTTAAAACTTCAAAGCTTACATTTAAGTAGCAGTTTATGAAGTCGGGATGGTGCAAATATTAAAATATTAGTGTACACTGACCCTGAATATTCACCTGCAGATACTTTCCAGGGGCTTCAAAAAGGTCTGTGTTCGATGGGAGGAGTCCTGCTGAATGACTTCCAGGACTTCCAGCAGATGAATCCCCAGTAAGAACGAACTCGTTCCAGATAGCTTCCCACTGCACATGATGTAGGAATTAAGGGGCTGGGGATTATTGACTTTTGAAATCTGATGCAATATCCAATTCATGAAGGACTGTTAAATCTTTTTCTTTACTGTGTTTATTTTGCAAACATAGTGAACATATTTGACATTGGCATTGGATAAATGTTAGTCACTTATCACATAGTGTGACTGCGGGAAGGCGTGCAGTAAGCCTTTCCTGTGTTATATTCAATGAAATGAATTCTACAAGATAAATCTAACATTTTTTTTCTTCACTGAACAAATATAACAGCACTATAGCATCTTCTCTGTTTATGCTTTCAGCTTTTGCTTCAGGATAGAATGATATTCTTTAAAGATAGTGCTCCTCTTTCACAAAATACGCAGTTGAAGTGTTTTGTGCAAAACCAAAACTTGCATCTAGGCGTAAGGTTGTACTTTTTGTTGTAAAAACGTTTGGACAAATAGGAAGTAGTTTGAAGGAAATGCTGATAAGTGTCATGTAAAGAACCGGACGACAATGAAGTTCTGATATAATATTAAAAGATTACATTGTTAAATAAAAATGCATGTTTACAAAGGAAAAATTATTCAAACTGAAGTTTTAGGAATACTTCAGTACTATTGTGTGGTATCGCTTTAGTAAGATTTCACATCCATCAAAGAACTAGCCTTTTTGTGCCAGTGAAATGAGTTTTAACCAACTGACTGTTATTTAAATGTTCACTTTGTGCGATCTCTAAACAATGTTAATATACAGACTTCATATAATATTTAACAGTCCTCACTTTGATGTAACTAAACTCTGAAACTTGCTATATAATCAACATAGAAGCCTAGCAGCAAATGAGTTTTCTCGATTTACTTACATTTTGCTGAAAGCACTTTTGTTCAGATGTCATATATTCTGTAAGTACGTTTGTACTGCTCAAATTTATTTCAAACCTTTTATTGTTTTTCTTAATTTTTCTCATATGAAGCAACTTCAAAAATTGTGAAATTTGTAAAATTATTTTTAGAAGACTTTTCTTACATATATAATTTGGTTTGGTTGATGACAGTATTCAAATCACTTATTTTTGCAAGAAGTATGTAAAAGGATAGATAGATTAATTGATGCTTCATTTAAGTCCGATTTTATATTGACATAAAATCATATAATTAATTTGCCATTTAGAAGTGCCCTACAGCCTCTTCAATCATAGAGTAATAATTTAGAAATGACTATTTGGCTTTCCCTGATTTATCATAATTAACTGGCTTCTCAGCATAAAACATAAAAAGGAGCATACTCAGATATTTTATCTTTTAATGTGTTGCATAATATTACCTCACTCAGAAATAATAGGCAGAGTATCTTGTATGTCACTGTGAGTTTTTCAGTTGATCTCTAGTTTGATTTCTTTTTAGGAAGATATTTTTCTTTAAATGAGTTCCTATGTTTGGCTCAGCTCTTACAGCTTAGTGTGGAAAATACAGAAAGTGGTCTTTTGAGGAATTTACTGATGGATTTAAAATGCCATGATCCTGTTTTGTTTTGTAACATCACCAAAGATGCAAAAAATAGTGGAGAAAGACCCAGCGATACGAAACCATTTCTTGTGAGCCAGTAAAGTGTATCTTCTTATGGATGTCATTAAATTAGAAGAAAGTTTTGATTTTGCTATAATCCTGCTGTTCCTTTTTAAACGTAGTTTCCAAACGCCTAACATTTTTTCACTGAAATATCACCATAAGCTGACATGATATCATGTGCTCTTCTTTTATCTTCTGAAGCTTAAATACTATGATTTAAAATGTACTTTAGTCACTTAAGGAAGAGTGGTATTTTATGCTGTTTTCTATGGGAAAACAGCTTTGCAGAAAATATTTATTGGAATGTAGGAGAGTTCTTTTGAGCTAATTTGAATGGTTACTGTAAAGGTGAAGTATTCTGTCCATTACTGGGAAATAACTTTACGCATCCCTCCTGTGACTTAAATAAATCATTGACAATATTTATTGCAATGTGAATGTGGCATTAAGATTCTTAGAGAATTCAACGTCAAGTAGCAATCCAGCAATGGTATAGACTAAGGATATTATTATACACTGTCCTGAGAAAAGCACATCTGTAAAACTGTTGTGTCTTGGTTATTAGTGCTAGGATTTGAGCTATCTTTAATCTCATTTGACTTGTTCATCTTCCTTAAGGATCTCCATAAAGATGCACTGGGTATTCTTTTCAGTCCTTAGTTAGAGTTTGCATCAGTGGTCGTAAACCTGCTTAGCGGACAAAGACTCTCTTCCCTTTGAAGTCACTTCCCCAGCTTTTCAAAAGGTCTGCAAGCCGGTTCCCCTGAAACAATTTAGAAAAGTCTGAAGTGGTGCCCCTTAAACCAGCAACAAAATAAAATTTTCTCTTTGCATTATTGAAAACCATGACAATCTTCTGAAGCAATAACAGTTTAAAAGCTTTTAAAGAAATCTGTTCTGCTCTACGACCAGCTTTTAGGTTGACCCCATTATTTGGAAAATCAGAGGCTTGGAAACCCTTAAATACTTGACATTCTTATCAAAGGAGTCAGCCTGACTTTTCACGGGACTCCTCTTTTACAGTATTTATTCAAGTCGTAATTTCTTTAAAGATACCATTCAGATTTCTTCTGTGTTTTGTTGCGGTTTTTTGTTTGTTCATTTGGGTTTGCTTGTTTGTTTGGGGGGGGTCGGGGGGGGGGGTGTTTTGTTGTGGGTTGATTTTTGTTTTGCATTAAAACTTTTCTTTAGAACATACGTAATTTGGTAACAGCCCATATAATTTATGAAACACAGATCCTGCCACCTGTAGATATATGCTCTATTATGTTTGAAGTCCGAATTCTAAAAAGACTGCGAGCATTACTTATGTAATTTTACTTTTCTGTTGACTATGATAAATATATATGCTTAATTTCTACTTCTTGTTTTTCTTGTTTTAAGAATCTCCTGCATTTTATGTATGTAGTTACTGGCAGCCTAACATAGGTAAAGCCTACAGTAATGTAGTTGGTGTAAGTGATAAGTTTACTGTAAGGATTTTGTTTATTTCGTTGGGACATTGCTGCTAATAAGTCCTTCTAACTCCAACATCTTCTATTTATTATCTCCACTACAATGTTGTGCATTTAAAACTTCTCTGATTTCAAAAGTTTCATTAACATGTGTAGGACATAATTAGATTAAATCTTGGTTGATCTATGCAAGTATTTGTTAAATGCAATTTTGGAAAGCAAAAGGAAGTAAAATAAAGTAATAAAACCAGAATTCTAGACTCTTGCTAATGTAAGCAGCTCATTTAAAACAAAACAGTCTAACAACAGCTTTAAATGCACAAAGCTTCCTCCTATTTTAGGGTGTAGTGACAACAAGAAGAAAGTATTGGGTCAACAAAATTAAATTATTACTTGGTGATAAGAGCGTTACAGTTACCATTCTGTTTTCCCCTAAAGCTGCAAATTTGTGGCTTGTCTACACAATGTTCATTTTTGGATCTTCTAAGGTGCCTGTCTGTGTTTAGGTGAGAAAAGTTCAACAGAGCACATTTTCTCAACAAGGTTTGTGAGCATTCATAGGATGAGTCACCTGAGAAGTACATAGCCGTCACTAAGTCTACCCTTACGCTTCTAATTTGTTGGGAGTTTTTCCTTTGCTTCTGAACTGTCTGCTGTACTTCCTGGGTTTGAGTGTGGTGTGCCAAATATTATACAAAACAAAAGCAATTGCTGTTAATTATTATTTAGTAAGAGATTAGGGACAATTCAGCAAGTTGTTCTGTTAGGAGATATCTTAATATGTTCCAAAGCATTTTCAGATTTAATATACTGATAACATATATCCATATTTGTGGGTATATATGCACATGTATGTAGAGTATATATCTAAGAAGAAACAGATTTATTTAGTTTTCAGAATTTTGTATTGTGGATATAAATAACAGATTATAACAGTAACAGAATAAATCAAATTTTGAAAGGTCAAAATCCTTGCTTTGATACTTTCTCATAGATGATTACCAACTTTTTCTAAAAAGTCATTTGAATGTGGCAGCTACATGGACATTCTGGGAGGTGTTGCAAATGGTCTGAGTAAAAATGTAAAATACTGAGAGTAAGCTAAGCTCTTCTTTATGCAAGCCCAGATCTACACTTCTGTTCCACAGAAGTCTCTCATTGTACACATACAGTGTCTGGGTACCTACCTGCTTTAATATATTCCCATATTTTCTAGTAAGACCCAGTGCCATTGTTGCTAGTAGTGTTAAGGCTCTACATGGACAAACTAATGACATTATGCTATTTTTATATTTTGAAAAGTTACAACCCCAAATATAATTTGGATTATGTTTGCAAAACCATCTCCTGTTTTTGAAGTGAGGAGAGTTTGACATTATACTGCTTTACTGCCTTGAAATATTACATATCTTACATATCATCATTATTAGAATTATCGATATTACATATCTTACATATCATTTATTGTGAAGTGGAATTATTCCTTGCTGCTTAAAACTTCATCTAATCCTTTTTGAAACCATATGATGAAATTGCCCAGGATACATTCTTTAGAGTTTAAATGCTTCATAAAATGCTATGAATTAACTAATTATATGGTAATACAAAAATTACATGATTTCCATGAAATACAAGCACTCTTGAAGAGGGTGATCCAGAGAATGACCCGTGAGTGAAGTTAAAAAACTATTTAAAGAGCTTTATAGCATTTGTTTACTCTTTTTGTGTCTTGACCCAGAGAATTTTTTTCTTTAGACGTGCCAGTGGTACAATTTCTTTTTTTTAATGGTATCCATATATGTTTGATTACAAAGAGAATCTCAGAAAAAATAAGTTTTATTTGTTCTTGTTGCAGGGAAATGTCTAAAAGGAGCAGCAGTAATTCATAGTGGTTTTGGGTGTTTTGATTTTGCAAACTCATCTGAAATTCACTCTGATTACATTCCAAGCTGCACATCTTACAAGGAACCAGACATCAGGCTGACGTTTCAACACTGTTACTAGAATAAAATAAAATCAGTCAATGGATGTTTTACTTCATCTTTGGGCACCGTAGGTGTCTCCGCTTGGTACCTGTCATAGTGACACCTCTGTGTTTATGGGCAGCAATTGACTTCGATCTCTTCCTCCACCAGAAGAATAGAAGGGGGAGATGGAGAGAGGAGAAAACGCAAATCTGTGCTTTCCAATTTCTGTTTCTTTTTACTATTCATCTGACTTTTATACTGTTGTGCATTAGTAAGTATGCAGGCTGAATTCCAATAGGAGATTGCTGCTGTACTATGTAGATAGGAGTACAGAACAAACATACGCAAACAGTAGCATAGAAGTGATTTGTAGGGAACATGAACTCAAAGAGCAAGGAAACTGAAGACACTTCAGTGATTGAAAGCAGTGATTTTAGACATAGATTGTAACCAAGGATTGCTTTTATTATTTTTCATTGAAGGTGATTTTGCAACTCCTCGAGCTATTTTGACAGGACATGACTATGAGATCACCTGTGCTACCATTTGTGCTGAACTTGGCCTGGTAATAAGTGGTTCAAAAGGTAAGGTAGCTGTTGTCATTTCTTTCTGTTCATGAAGCTATAATCCTAATGCAAAAAAGAATCTAGTCTCAGGTGGTAGAATTTATTAACTTTATGGTGGTTTTATTTCAAACCTTGTTTTAGTTGCTACAGAATTTGAAGCCTCTTTTTATTCAGACATTTACAAGAACTGCACCACTCAAATCAGTGTCATCTCAAATTTGCTGAGTATTACTGTTTTAAACAGTACTGGTCTCAGTAT
This sequence comes from Streptopelia decaocto, assembly GCF_964273445.1. Classification (NCBI taxonomy): domain Eukaryota; kingdom Metazoa; phylum Chordata; class Aves; order Columbiformes; family Columbidae; genus Streptopelia; species Streptopelia decaocto. The sequence goes on along the minus strand of NC_138658.1, from coordinate 22,944,097 downwards.
GGACCCCTGAGGAACACCACTTGTCACTGATCTCCATTTGGATATTAAGCCACTGACCACTACTTTCTGGATATACACTTTTAGAACACCTGCCTGTGTAAATTCATTATACTTACCTCTGTGTCTTCATATTTTGAAAATGTGATTTTAGGATTCAGTACATTTATTTTTGTGCTTTCAAAATTAACTAGTACCAGTTTTAAAAGGAAATGCACAAAAGAATATCTGTTAGGTCTCTAAGTAGTTTTGCTCTAAAATACCGTAATGCAAAGCTTTTAAGGGGTAAGCTGTTCATTTTACTCTCTGACACCCTATGGCTTAAAGTCATAGGCTTTCCACTTAAACATGGTATCATAATAATCATTATAATGTATTATAATGGTGATTACCTAACTAAAACTAATTGCTTATTATTTGATATATGATGTCTTTAAATTAACATGTAAATCAGTAAATAGAAATTTATTCTTTCTCATTAGAAGGACCATGTCTCATACATTCTATGAATGGAGATCTACTGAGGACATTAGAAGGTCCTGAAACATTAGAAGGTCCTGCAAGCTGCCTGAGACCAAAACTTATTCAAGCTTCAAGAGAAGGCCACTGTGTCATATATTATGAAAACGGTGTCTTCTGTGTATTCAGTGTGAATGGGAGACTTCAAGCCACTATGGAAACAGATGACAAGATAAAGGTGAGTGTACTCAAATGTGTGCTAAGGACTGTCAGTTCTGCTATCAGGAAAAGTTATCAATGTTGGAGTTTTGTGGCGCTTCTTTCTATAGCTAGGCCATAGAAATATATGGTACTAGACCATAATGGCAGCATTCTGGAAAAAATGTAGTTAGGGGGATGAGGTACTCCTAATAGTCCTGGTTTTAATTTTAGAATAACTCTGTTCATATAGTAAAGAATACCCTGTAGGCATTTGGACTGAAGAATACAAGTATTACTAATTGCTGACCAGAAGAATTCGGGCTACTTTACTTTTCAATAGGAAGGCAGGATGTTGTTGGACATGCTGTTTTGGATGTTGGCTTTCTCTTTTTTGGCATCTCTGTCTATATTCCTTCATCTTAGCTTGAGATAGAATGTGTTGTGCTGAGCTTCAGGAATTTTATAGGCATATTTCAACTCTTTAGCCCTTAAAAGTCTCTTTGGCATTTGCTGAGCAGGCAAGTAGGTTCCACATCTTTAGCTGCAAGAGACATGGAGCAAGTCCAAAACTATGCAGGAAGCATTTTAAGCTTATGGTTTTATGGAAATTATTTGATAATACAAACTGCAAGTCTTTTGACAGTCTTTTGATAGTCCCCTATGAAGCAGAGCAGAACCTGCCAGCTATGCTGCAGTAATGCAGAAACATCAAAAGAATACTTTTGTTGAATTAAAAATATTCCCACTTTTTCCTTGAATGAGAAGGGAAGGGGAAGAGGATAAAAGGAAAGGGAAAGGGAAAGGTGCTCAAGTAGGGCCACCTAGAGCCAGTTGCCCAGGGCCATGTTCAGATGGCTTTTAAATATCTCCAAGGATGGAGATTGTACAGCCTCTCTGGACAACCTTTGCCAGTGCTTGGTCATCCTCACAGTAAAGAAGTGTTTCCTACATATAACTGTTTAACTATTTAATATCAGTCAGAGGAGACATTTATTGTTGTAAACATATAGCAGTGTTACACCTCCAAGCTGACTTTTGTGATCTGATGGAACAGCTCAGCAACTCATCTCTTGAGTTGAAAAACCTCAAATGTTTCTCCTTTATTTGAATTAGATATTTAAGGAAGAAAATGTCTCTTTGTCCTCATGTTCATTTTACAGAATTATTTAAATTCTTTCAGATGTTGTGCAAAATTACGAGCATTTTAAAATTTGCACCTGTTCTTCTCTTGACTTTATTAATATTAATTCTTAAGAATGCGTCAATATATTTGAAAGAATATTAGTCTTTGTTATTTCAGTTTTAAAATTTGCATTGAATAGTGAATGCTCCATTACCATGGAAGTTTCCAGTGTAGTTCAGTATATTCCACTTAAAACCTGCAAAACTCTGTTGTGTATGATATTCTGATAATCCAGCATCCCTGTTTTCAAAAGGTCAGATACGTTGATGGAGGAATATGCGAAAATAACTCTCTGTGTAGGTCTTTCTTCCATACTGAGAGTGCTGTCTGCGGGCAGGGGAGAGGGCATTTGATCTTTGGATACCATGGCAGCCACAAGTGTGGATCTGAGGCTGAGGAAATGAAGTAGGAATGTGTATATTTCTGTCCTAAGCCTTTTTTCCAAATTAGTGTAGATTATTGCTTCAATTTTTAATCTTCCTTCAATTCTCTGAAACTATACCTTTGGCTGTGCTTGTACAAATGCTTTTGGGATTTTCAGGCTACTCTTCATCCCAGTTCTTTCCATAAAGCAAGTACACATCACAGTGTTTTCTCTTTTTACAATAATAATGTTGATAATCTGTCACTTTCAGTTGTGATTATGTTGTCAGCTAGGCCAGCAAATCTGTAAAATATCTAGAAATCCCTTGCCGGCTAAAACAATTTCTGTAGCGTTTCAGTCAGTACCCCCAGCTTTAAGGACATTGCTAGGGGCAATGGAAGTTCTGCTCTCTGTGGGCCAGAATTACATATGTACAGAGGTTTGGTTTATATTTTGTTTTGTTTTGTTTTCCTTCTCTCCCAGTGGTCCCAGTTGGGCTTTATGCTTAAACAATCTACACCGTCTTTCGCAGTGCTTCTGCACTATATCATGCTAGATGGCAAGTGGCAACTGCATGATTAAAGTAGAGGCCTTTAAAATGAATAGTACCTACCCATAGGCTGTGCTGATAAATGCTTTTCTTTGGCTTTTGCTCAAGGAGGATAGAAATGGGAAGGAAGGGGTTGTAAGTGTTGAATCTCTAATGTAAAATTCTAGTTTCTATTTTCCTAGGGTTGTAAGTGTTGAATCTCTAATGTAAAATTCTAGCTTCTATTTTCCTCTGTCATTAGGGACCTGTATTTCAGAATGTTATCGACGAAACTAGCCATTTTCAGTAGTGATGTTTGGAACACCATTCTGATTTTCCTTCTTGTATTCATGTGCTAGAAAACTGCTAGAAAAATTTCAGATGCTCTGGGGAAATTCAAAGTCTAATCGATGCCTTCCACCTGTTGTTATTTTAAATACTGTATTGCTCAGTGGAGCTTAAGCATATCACAGTACATCTACCTTGTAATGTTTAGATATCTTAATGAATAACTTAACTCTAAATAGTCTGCTTGTTCTGAGAAGGGAAGTTATTTTACCCTAAACAAAGACTGTATGCTGTTTCACCCAGAGGAACCAATTTATTTTCCTTTCCTGAGTCTGTTTTGAAATGTGGAAGTGCCCACAAGACTCCTGCTGCTGTAAGCCAGGGCTGTCACAGTGTCAGCTCTGCCTTTTTACAAAGCACTGCCTTTCAAAAATCTGAGATGTTAAAAGGGATTTGTGCAAAGTTCTGAGACTTTTCAAGGAAATACAAGTCAGAAATGTAGCTTTTAGAACACTGATGAAATCGTGTGCTTTGGGGATTATTTGAGAGTCTGGAGCTCATGTTGTGAAAAAGATTAGTTGCAGAGTTGTTTCAGTTTCATACCTAGCAGAATCGTAGATAAACTACACTGGGGAAAAACAGAACAGTAAAATTGATTCATGTCATCTTCTATACCAGTTGGAGTACTTGGGAGTAAAAGCATCCTTTCATTTGTTAAATCTTGAAGGGCATGTCCTGAAACTGAAATGTTGACAGGGTGACCTTTTTCTTCCATTCATTCCTTCATTCATGTATATACATATATAGGAAAGTGGCTGAGAAATTTATTAATAAACGATAAAAATAAATAAATCAACATCTTGTCTTCATGACAAGCCAATGACTTAGTAAAGTTGCATAGGTATTAGTAAGGGTTCAAAGCCTATACTTTATTTAATCAAAAGATCACAAACCCCCCTGCATTTTGCAGGTAGTGGAAGAGTTAAAGATTAATGGCTTTAATTTGCCTTTTAATATAGCATTTCTTCAGTGAGAGCCTCGAGTATAAAATTCAAGTGAACCGTGACCATAAGGTTAATGGATTTTCATCAGCTGAATTTTATAAGTGTAGCAAATAATTATTTGTCACGGTCTTCATTGCAATTTGAAAATACCCTTAGGAGACTGCCATTGCTAAAGAGGAAAAAAACCTCAATATTGATCTTTGCTTCTAATGAATAATTTTTTTAATAATTGTGTGTGGTATGTTAAATCTCATGATCATCCTTTCAGTGCATGCAAGTTCTAGATAATTTTCATAGTCTTATCTCAGTTTGTTTTCTACCTCTATCTTATAGAGTTACTATACTCTTCTAAGACAGAATCTAAACGAGTTTTCAAGCTCCTTGGGGCTGTGCTGTGAGAGGTGCTCAGCATATTTTTGTAGGCTGGTAGAAGCAATCACAGAAACAAATTATGATTGCAACATTTGATTTTTTTTGTGGTAGAATCTTCAGCTCAGAATAGTCAACTCTAACCCTGGTTAGTATTCAATTTGCCATAGTTAGATATGGTTGGAAAAAAACCCCATATATTCAGCTATATTATTTCTAAATTTACATGTATTTGTTGTCATCATAATTCAAAACACATTTGGAATAGGTTTATCATCTATTTTTTTCAGTGTTATTTTGTTCACAGTATATGCTTGTATTTCAGTTACATTAATCTAAAAGTTATTGTGTGAAATAAAATTTTAGCAATGTGATTCATTCTGATTACTCAGGAGTTGTTGCAGTAAACACTAAAATTTGATAATATAAATGTCACCTAGAGAAACTCTATTTTAATGTACCTGTTGCACTTCATATAATTCTTAAAGGCTATATTTGGCATCAAAGTGATAGAGGATAGCAATACAAAAAATACAGATGTGCAGTATGTCTGACTTCAATTGTTTCTGTTCACAAAGCAGCATCTTACATAGACTGTATATTTTGGTTTCTAGGCTTGTCAGCAGCCTGCATAAATACTTTAATGTTGCACGAATGTAACATTTTTGTGTTTTAGTTTCTACCATTTTTGTGGTGCATGCACTGTATAAATTCTGTATATTATAACACCGACAGCTTCCTTTTCCTGGGGAATTTAAAATCACAGTATGTTACAACTTTTGCATAATGAAAAAATATAGAAGCAGGGATTGCAAACGTCAAAATACTTGCAGACTTCAGCACAGAGAGAAATGTTTCCAAGATCAGGTCTTCAGTTCTTTCTTCTGTTTCCTAAATTTAACTCTTTGAGCTGGAATTTTGCTTGTAGACTATCATCTTGAGGCAATTTCCTTGCCTTCCAGTGACAGTGTTTTTAGTTACAGTGGATCAATGTATTTGTAGAACGTGTATAGAACATTGCTCTGAATGTCCTCCATTCTTACATTGTTCTATTGAAAAGCTTTGTGGCTGCCTGCCTTTAGTCAGGAAACTAAAGTTTATCACTAATTAGTCCTGGCATGAAGGATGTGTATTTTGTTGAAAAACTGCCCAAATTTAGCTGAATCACAAATCTCAGGGTAAATGCATTCAGTAGATATGGTTTAGCATCTGCATTCTGTATTGAACATCTGTAGCCCAGGGATGCAGAGTTTTCCCCTGCAACCAATCACCCCCTAGAGCAAGGCGCACAGAAATGCCATGGCAAGAAATGAGATGAGGTGATCCTGGATGAGGAAGGGAAAAGGGTGATGGGGAAGACAAAGAGAAAGAAGAGCAGAATCGAGGACGGAGTCAAGGACAGGATTAAAGAGATGTTTGCAAGAGCAACAGGAACAGGGAACTAGAGATGGGAATGCAGAAATTTGTCAGAGACTGGGAGAAGACAAGGCAGAAAGGAGTGAAGGAAAAATTGGAATAGGAAGTAGGAGCAATAGAGCAAAGGATTAGGTAGAATCAGGAGTTTAATACTAGGTAATAGTGCTTCATAGTTCCTTATTGTCCTCTTGATAACAGAAAATCATCCAGAAAACAAAGAGCAAAGTTTTTGTCATGGTTCTGTGTGCTCAAATGAAGAGGATGATAGTCTGCTGCTGTGCCGAGTATTGCATACAAAAATAAAAGTAGAGAGCAGAGAAGGGAAAAGCAGAAGTCAGCTGGGGAGAAAAAGTCAGAAAAAGAACTGAGAAGAGGCAGCAGGAAACAGGAGGAGAGAGTAAGGGAAAAGGTTTGGGCTTAGAGGAGTTATTAATAATGGTCCAAACTGTAGTTTTAATGGTCTTGATCTCACTGCTAGCTTGTGCTCATGTCATTTCACGTGACAGAATTCATTCAGCTTTTTGGTTTGGGTGCTTTTTGGAAAACTGTATGAACCCTTCTGTTTTGCCAGATAGCTAGAGAATGAGCGTCTAAATTGAGGATCTAGTATTGTCTACTGCTTAAGTTTATTTTCTGCACAGCAGCAAGACAGGGTCTCCCTTTCAGAAGAAGTTTTATACTCTACCAGGCTACTGTAGTAGTGATTGCTAAGACCCTTACTGAAAAGATTTCTAAGATCTTGGTATTACTGTGAGAAAAGTCAGCAATGGGGTTTTCCAGGGACTGCTGTTGGGAGCAAGGTGTTGGGAAGCAGTTTTATTCATGTTTTCTGAGGGGGGATGCTGAAGGAGTCACAGATTGATGAAGGCAACGAATGAGGTGAATGCGGAACTGTGATTCAGGATACCCCAGAATATGGCATAAGCAGGCTCCAAAAAGAGATTAAGAAAATTCTTGGGGAGCACGTCCATAAATGGATACTAAAGAGAATGGAGAGAGCTGTACATCCTGATATTTCTGATTGTGGGTGCTGAGAAGCACAAGGGGAAGGGACTGTAGAGTGGCCACCTCACAACACCTCTAGTGATACAACATGGATCATGCTCTGTCTGACCCCATGTGGTATCTCTTATTTTAATAAAATTTAAAGTTCAGTTCTCTGAAACAACATTTTGACTTATTTAACCTGACAAAATCTCTCTTCAAGAAATATTTCTCATGCTTCCAGTATTCCTAATATCTGGTAGTATCATCTGGTACAGACATCAGGTAACTGAGGAAAGTTGTGTTTTTTCCCCTATACTCAGTATGTATCATTGTTCTTTCCCATAGCACACAAGAAATGTCAAAATAGATTGAAGGCTCCTGTTTCAAGAAGTCTTCACCGTGAAAACAAATTATATCCAATCTTTCCCTGTGATATGGATCCCAAATAAAGATTTCAAATGTAGACTTGCCATTAGTTCCTGTGATCCATGCAAAATCAGGGTATAAACCATTGAACTTGTGACAGGAGGTTTCAGGATAGATGGTGAAAGGAAATGCAGTCCCTATTGAGAGAGGTGGATCGTTATCTTATTAATCCAGAACAGGAATCTAAAAATTCTGATCTAAATTAATTCTGGTGATTTGTATAACATTTCAGTTCCCTCCATCATTCAGCTCTTTGCCAGAGAGAAAAGGAGGATAGTTTCTGCTAGGCTAGTATTAAAGATACTTAGGGGAATGCCATGTACTCTATTTTAATGTCAGTGCTGCTGGATCTTGTAAATCTAGTTAATTAGAAGAGTAAATTTATTTAGCTGACCTCATATTAGATCTTTGGAATACAGAATAAATCACAGGTGAGGTAAAACTTAACTAGTGACATCTAATGTATTAAAGAGACTTGTGCATAATAACATTAATTCTGTTGCTATGTAGAATAACATAACAATAATGTTGCTTCCCCAAGCTTCTATTGATAACAAGTCTCCCTAGACATTCAGCTGTCAATATGAAAATTCTTATGAAAGTAAAAGAGGCGAAATAAGAGCAACACCTATTTATCTGACAAATATCCATGTGATTTCCCCTTAGGCAATTCAGCTGAGTCGAGATGGACAGTATCTGCTTACAGGTGGAGACAATGGAGTTGTCATGGTATGGCAGATGTGGGACCTCAAGCAGCTTTTTGCATACCCGGGATGTGATGCTGGAATCCGATCCATGGCCCTGTCGTATGACCAAAGGTTAGAGCAAAGTCTGGTCTTCACATGAATTTCAGAGAATATGTACTTACAATTAAATTGGGGTTTTTGTTGTTGTTGTTTTGTGGCGTTTTTGTTGTTGTTTTGTTTTGTTTTTGTTTCCTGATTTTGATTTTCTATGGATGAGATCCTGGTGATTATATTGAGAATTCTGTGCTTGCATAAATTTCTTTCTAACATGTGAGATTTAGGTCAGATCATCTTTTTTCTGGATTTAAGCTCTTAGGGGAATGAAGAGAGATTCAAGAAATCTTAAGTTTGGCAGGCTTTCAAGATAGGTTCAGTTAATGGCCTGTGCCAATATACAGTGTGGGTCACATGGAAGGTTACATATGTGCTTTTCATGTTTCTTCTTTCACTTATGATACAAATCACAGTCCTGATTCCAGACTTTCATGTTAAAAATAGAACAGTTAGAACAGCTGCACAATAAGATTCCTTCCACACATCCGTATTTTGCTAAAGCAAATATTAATTTTCATTTTTAGAAAAGTTATTTTATCCACATAATGCTTTATAGATTGGAGATTCCTTCTCCTGAAGCCTATCAGTTAATATTTTTACTGCACTTTTACATTAAACTTTCCAATGCAGCTGTACTTCTGTCCTTCCATGTTTTTATCACAAAAGTATTGTTTGTTTATAAGATGGAGGTTTACCATTTCATTTGTACACTTTTAGCTTGCAGGCTAGAATTTTGTTTGGTTTGGTATATTTGTTTAGTGGAGTTCCTGTGTGTTTTTCAAGCAGGTTTGGCTCCTTAAATCCCTTAGGAGTGTCTACATTGTGCAGTAAAGCATATTGCTGAGACTCTGAACTGAAACTAATTCTTACTGAAATCCATACTGAATGTTTTAACATTTTCACTCAGTCTACACTTCTAAAACTTACATAAAATTAACTTAAAACCCAACCCAAACCAAAACAACAGCCCCACAACAAGCCAGGAAAATCTATGGACTTCATTCAAACTTTCAACTTTGTGTTAAGCATTATCCAAGATTATAGGCATTTTGGAAGAAACAGTTTTCCATTAAAAAGCCCCTGATGTTGAAAGTATTTAAAAAACTGGAGTTACAGCTGTCGAATTTTAGACCCCTGAAATGTATAAAATTTTCCAGTTAGAGCATTTTTAAACTGTAGTCAATGGCATGTCCACATAATTGTCACATGTCAATAAATTGAAATTTAATACAGACATTATAAATTTATCCATGTGCTCAAGATAGGAATCTATTTGCTTTGGGTTTGAAGACTCAGAAACTCAGAAGAGACTTACTCATAGTATTTGACTGAGTAATTACTCAGTAATTACTCAGAATACTTTATTTGGCATGCATGAATGTGTGTGTTTGAGTGACTGTGTAAAAAAGTCTTAATGTAATACAAAAGCACTCAAAATGGTGCTATTGAAATGAAATAGTGTGATGCTATCAAAATGCAATGTTTTGATGATTTCATACTTTGTATTGAAATAGCAGCTTTTTACTCTAAATATATATTTTTTTTCATTCTTTTTTCCCTAAAATGCCGGAATTTTATATGTCCTCATACTTTTGACTTTCATAAAACTCTAAGATGAGACAGTAGAAAGGACGATACGGAAGCTCTTGTAATTGTGTGCTGTGTCACGGTCATCACTTTTCAAACAGATCTGAATTATCTCTAGTAGTAGGTCAACGATCAGGAATTTAGAAAGAAAGAGTTCCTCAGTGGGAAATTACAGTGATTTACTTTCAGGAACCTTCAAAACAATCAAAGCTCTTAGATTGCTTTCAAATGCAAACATTAACATTTCCAGCTGAAGTCCTGTGCCCACATCCAATTCCTTCAGGTAGATCCTGTGCTCAAATGGGGAAGGCGAAACTGAACTGAGCAGTTCTCCCAGCCTTCCTTTGCTTGGCTGCTGCACCAGGGCTTCATCCCACTCCCATACCTCCCAAAAACCAACCAAGCAAGCCAATATATAAGCCCAGGAAATCTGAAGAGGCCTTGCAGGACAGTGATGCTGGTGCACCTTTTAGAGCTGGTGCAGATGGCAGGTTTAGTTGAATCCAGCTTGCTGGAGTCCTTGGAAGCCCAAGATGAGCCCCTGAAGCCTGACTTTTCTGATACATGGAGCAATTCCAGCTCCAGCTGTCTCTGGTGGATGCTGATTGTTGCCTCAGGTTCTCATGCCTATATTGATGTAACTCTTCATTGTGTTGACTCACATATCTGAACGTGAGGTGGTTTACTAACGAATATGGTATTGTGCTTTCCTTAGGTGTATAATGACTGGCATGGCATCTGGGAGCATAGTGGTTTTCTACAATGATTTCAACCGTTGGCACCACGAGTATCAAACCAGATACTGATCTTCAAGAGACCAAGATTAGCACTGATGTGGGCAGCTGTTGTCAGAAGGCAACTGAACACAGCACGCTTCCCTTGGTGTCTTGCCACAGCATTGCTCCTTATAAATAGCTATATTACATCTGAATGTAACTTAAATTTGCTGGAAGAAGCAACCTATTTTTTAAAGTTAATTGCTATTTTTGTAGACCTTGCTTGACTTTTTTGGGGGAAGGGCAAAGAAGCAAAAAAATGGCTGCTGGGTTCTGTAGTCAAAAATCTATATTTTTAGTCATAATGAGAAGTCTATTTTGATCCCTGTATGTAAAAGAAACCTAAAGTAAAGATGGTTAAACTTCACATTCTAGCTATATTATGAAGAAAACAATTTTCCATCTGAAGCTTTATCTATAGCCTTGAGGAATATATGATTTTAACATAATGGAAATGAATTATGATGTTTGGGGAATTTTAATCTGTGCTATCTATATTACACTTTCTCATTCTTTTCCAAACGATTGTACTACATCAGCACTGAAGTTTCTGGGAAGCAGTCGTAATATTTAAATTATGGTTAATGTAATTTTAAACTTTGCAAATCATTTCCATCATTGTTACTATTCAAGCATGTTTCTAGGCCTAGACAATTAGTTACTTTTTTAGTTGTATGTTTTGTGCTGTTAGGAGAGAGAAATTGGGAATGGAGTTTGTGTTACATCAAGTGTGAATCCTTCTAGCTTCTAACCGGCATCTCCTTCGAAAGCACACCAAAATGTGGATTGTTCCTCAAAACCTGAAAGGCTATTTGCAGACTTTAAACTCAAATTAGAAACCTACAGAGGCATGTATTTTTTAATCGGTGCAAGCACCAAAGCACACTGCTGCTGGCTGACTGTGCAAGTACTGAAAAGGTGGCTGTTTGCTGATGTGCAGCCTCAATACAACAGCAGAAGCACCGGACTTGCAGGCAACTTTATTTTTTTCCCCAGGACTAAGCCCTGCAATACTTAGCACATGCCATGTTCCTTTTCTGCCTATAGCTCAATATCTTTTATATTTTGCTATCACCAAATCCAGTCAGATCCTGCCCAGTCATATTGAATTACCTCTTTCTTTTAGGAAATGAAAAATAATTTATACTAAGGAACAATAAGTTATTTTGGTGTTGCACAAATCTACTTTTCTACAAGATTGCTGTGCAGAATTCTGTGAAAATATTTGTGTAAAGAACTGTTATTGTTTTGTAAGTCTGTATTGCATAAAAATCTTCTTCGTATGTTGTGATCTATATGAGTTGAAATTTACATTCCATATTGGTATTGATACATACATTTCTCTACCTGCCTACTAGAGCAGTTCCTGTTTTTCTAAGCGTTTAACTGCTATTTCTTTCAGTAAAGATTTGGAATGAGAAAATTCAGTTTGAGTGAAGAAATTAAATAAAATTACGTTTGTAACAGAGAGCATCAGTGGAGTACCAGGTTCTTGTGATTCAATGTATATTCACAATAGAGGTGCTATGACCAATGCATTTAAAGTACTCTTGGTGTTTATGCAGTGGTGACTAAGTTTTCTGTGCTCTCTACATTTTTATACTGATATGGTTATAGTGGTATCAGTCGAGTTACATTTTTATGTTTTGTGTAGCAGAAGGAGGACCTGATTAAGCAAAGGCTATAGCTGTAATGTCTGTGGTAAGTGCCCGGTATATTAAGCAGTAACATTTTTGATGCAAAACTTGTACTTCATGCTTCAATAACATTCATACCCTTCTATCAGAAGATTTTGAAGGGAAATTGCTGTGCTCTTGAAGTGTGATTTGCATTTTTCTCAAGCCGGAGGTGGGTTTCCTAGGCTGGGTGGAAGGAAAAAACAAACACATACAAAGGAAATGTTGCTGTGGCCAGGTGTATTATGTCAAATGGAAATCCTGAAGGTCTTTATGATCTCCTGCTGCCTTAGGAAACACTTTATTACTGATAGAAGAGATAAATTGTGATCCTAGAGCCAAAATATTTCATGTGGAGATGATCTGGTAGATTGCTTGTTTTAGAAAAGGTCCTGTTGATCATGAGATGCTTTCCCAAACTGAAAGCTTGACTGTACTGGTCATGCCATCCTGTGCCGAACCCAGCCAGCGGGTGATGATGGGCAGCTGGGTGATGGCATGAAGAACTCCCTGAGGAAGCAGCAGCAGCAGTGGTGCAGCACGGTGTTTGGCACACTAGGGGTCCTGCAGCCCCTCCATGGAAAAGTACTTCTTCCCCTTCTGCTTCGTGGGCAAGCCTGTGAAGACACCCCCCCATTCTGGACAGCTTGGCTGTTGGCTTTGGTGAGTAGGAAATACCCCCCAAACCTACCCCTGGCACTGCGCTGGGGGAGCAGGCGTGCTCTTGGGATCTTTGGCTGGACTAGCCCATGTCATGCTGCCTGTGATAAGGTGGCAAAAAAAGGGTTAAATTTCAAACTATTCAGGTATTTGTTAGTCTGTTGGCACAGCACCTGTGTCAGGTCCACTGCCTGAACAGCCTTTAATCACAACAGGTGCTAGGCATTAACCTTCAGCTGGGCTCAGCTAGCTGTTATTTGCAGAATATTCCTGAATAGATGGAGCTGAGTCCTCCATCTCCTCAAAATTCAGAGGAAGCATTTATGAACCATGTTTTCCTACATGACACTCTGGGCTTTCTTCTGTTCTGGTAAGTTCTATTGGACATGCTGTTTGCTGCAGTTCACGGCAGGTGCTTTGGGAAGCAGCATTTGCTGCTGCTGAGAGCAAGGCTGGTCAGCAGCCGTGCTGCAGGTTTGGTTTGCGGGGAAAGACCTGGCCCAAGTAGCTTGAAATCCCTTCTAAGTTTGTGGAAATTGATGATGTAAATGGTATCGGGTCTTGCAAGATATGGTGGCGTGATCAGAGCAGTGGTTTCTCTGCAGGAAGTTTGTGTTGTGTTTCTGCAAGCAAAGGTAAGCGAATGCAATGATGCTTTGAGAATGTTTCATCCATTCTTGGCTGTGTTGTGTTGTGTGTTACCAAAAAGCCTCTACACCTGGAAAGCGTCCCTTATGCAAGGCATATGTGTTTATTATTGTTTCTGGTCCTGGCGTAGTCTTGGTTACTCCTCCACCCATCTGCAGCACTTTGTTTCTGCTGAAGATCACAGCTCTGCTGGTTAAGCACTTGGCAGAATAAACGTCCAGAAGAGCAGATCTGATACCAGGATGAACTGCAGAGTGAACTGTGGATGTTCTGTTGCTGGAGGCTGTTATTTACTAGGAAAGGGAGAGTTTAATACTCCCATGCTACAGTGGTAGCTGGTTTTTACAAGTGCTGTCAGAAGTTGGTGTGATTTTGGTGTTCCTGCTTGCATTTTTTTAATCTTCAAAAAATCAGTTTTACTTAACCAGCATTTTGGGTAGTTATTACTTTTGTGTATTTCTGTTGCTTTCCAGTAGCTGTTTGAATGTAGCTTGAATGAAACAATGAGTAAATGTTAAATATCATTTCCCATTTTCAAACTTTTAAAATCAAAGATAATTGATAAATATTTATATTAATATGAAAGTGAATAAACAGTTCAGTAAATTTATTCTATTAATCTGTAATAACTAGACCAGTGACTACTGGGGTGGAGAGGGCTGTGGTGGAGAAACACAGGGAACCCAGGCTTAAATGAGACTTTTAAAATTAAAATTTCCTGCTTGCTGCATAAACCTTTTGTTTTAGCCCAAAATGATCAAAGCCCATTCTGTGAACTGGAATTTGAACCCTTTTTTGGAGAGTGCAGAGGCAGTGGTATATCAAGTTAATGCTTCCTAGCTAATTGCTTTTTATGATGGGTAGATCAGGAAAATGAGAGTCTCCTCATAGAGACCAAAGGTGTGTTTTCCGGTGTTCAGTGCATGGGGCGCACTCTACTATAGTAGAAAAGCCTGTGTTTGGTTTTGGTTTGTTTCATATGAAAAAAAAAAAAAAAGGCAGGAGGAAATAAATGGAAAATTGGGAGTAACAAGTAGGTTTAAAACACTTTCTAGTAACTTACATATATAATGAATATGTATACTTTAAAAATTAAATATAAGTATTTAATTTGGGATAAATTATGCTACAGTCTGTTAATTTTAGTCATTGCTTCCTCTTATCTTACCTTCCTCAATTATTCTGTGAGATGGGGGGGAGAACTATATAAGCATCTAAAACCAGGAGCTCTTTGCTTACTTAAGTAGTCCCAAGTAAGATTTACTCACCTAGGTAAATATTCTGAATGACCAGCTGTATGCATGAGCCAATACTTGATGAAAATAACATCATAATAAAAGTTAATCTACCTTAATTACAGTAATTGTCAAAATACATTAATAAGTCCAAGAATATAGGGGTAATTGTCTGTAAGGGTAATTTTGATGGGAATCCCAGTGACCGCAGTGTTATGCTGATGGACAGCACGGGAAGATTCATTTTTGGGATTTCAAACCTAGACCTGCAAGAAATGGCTCCACTGGGATCCATGGACAACTACTCACATTCAAAGGAGTTAAAAAGACTGGGGATTTTTTAAAAGAATTGAAAAAACTATTTTAAAAAAATCCTGGCATGGTAGCAGTTGTGCTGTTGCTATTGAGTGTTTGAAAAAAATGGCATTTAATCAATATCTATCAAAATGGTACATGAGTTTCAGCTACTTTTATGAAACAGAAGAGGTGACAGTTCTGTTTTACGAAGGTATAACTTCAGTTTACAGTGTCTATAGTAGTTTCTTTCCCTTTATAGCAGATAGCATGGTTCTGGTTTACAATTTCATTTCTGCTTTTGACTTCTTCCAGCAACCGATGGTTCTACAGAGAGAATTAAATGGAAGTGTGGTAGATAACAAACCAGACGTAATACTTATGAGCCTTCATTAAGTGTTTTAGTGTTAACCAACATATCTTTGTATTAAACTGTGATAACCTGCACAGCACAAACATATCACCTATGCACTCATAGATTTGACATTTGTGGAACTAAATTAAGGCATGGAGTGGTGATGTAACTTTCCTGAGGTCATACATGGAGTTAAGACCTTGTCCAGATATCTCATGTTTCTATCTGATTAAGTTGGCCACATGATTGACTTTTCCAGCTGTCATTACTATTTTTAAACAGCTGTTTGGGCGTAGTCGATCAACTGCCTTTTCTCTGTGAATAAAAATACTTGTCTAAGAATGTTTAGAGGTTGATCAGTCATGAACTTAATGGACATGAATTCTGGGTATTTATGTCTTAACTCTTCTTCCTAGTGAGACAAGTTAATAGTTTTGAACTGGCAGCTATTTACCAGGCAAATTATCATCTTTTCTTTTATATATGCATGAGGTTTTGTGAAACACAACTTGAATTAGTAGAGATACCTGTCAGTTTTGTCTTTGTAAAATAAACATCTAGGCCTTGCACAGCTGAACAGCCATCCTCTTAGGAAAACCAGAACTCAAACCAACGTTCATCACTGTGTTCCTCTTTATTAATCTCCCAGTTCAGTGGTCTCTGTCTTCTGTTGGGGGCTCCCTTTCCTTGCCATAGGTGGCTGGTTACCCCCATTCATCTGAAATTACACATAGTTTCTTTAGCTTAGTCGAAGAATTACAACATTTGCATGGCTCCTAATGGACTCGCCTTAGTTTCTGTTCTGAGTAAGGTTAGAGGGTTATCTTACTATTTTTGCACAGTCCCAAAATATAAATGTACATTATTTTATATGAAGGTTTGTATACTTACTCCAGTGAACTCCAACAAAGTTAACACACAATGACTGGTTATAACTCAGGTCTTTTGGTCTTGATCTAGCGCAACCTTTTTATTAATAGCTTAAAAAAGTACCTTTCTATTTTTTTGCCCTGGCCAAGATGCTGTACCTATGTGCTGGTTTAACTGAAATGGAGTTAATTTTCTTCATGCAGTTAGGAACTCTTATTTGTTGTAGCTATAGCACAGTCATTGTTTGGATTTAATTTGACATTAACAAGATATGACCCTGTTAATGTTTTCTTCAAGTAACTTTTCAGTGTGTTTGTGTTTGTTTGTTTTGTTGTTTGTTTTTTGTTTTTGTTGGAATGAAGCGAATGTAAGAACTTACTGGTATCTTAGCCATTGTCTGGGAGACTGAGGCCTTTGTGGGCTTTCTGCCTGCAGGTGTGAGGCAGCTGGGAAGGGGGACATAGATGGGACAGACCTTGACTGACATCCAGGCTGATCAATGACAGTATTCCATGCCATTAGTGTCGTGCTTTGTATTTAATGGGAATTGGGTTTTCTGGCTCATTAGACCTGTTCCAGTTCAGCTCCGTTTGGGAGTTCCCTTAGTTCGGCCTCTTGCCCTTCTGCAGTGGCCTCTGGGCCTTTCTGCCTTTTTTGGCTTTTTATCTGTCTTCCCCCAGGATCAGCTGTTCAGGACCAGGGTGCGCTCTCTCTCTTCCCAGGACTGGCTGCTTGGTGCGGATGGAGTTTGTGAGGAATTACACTGAGTATCACTTATTTTGTATTTTATTTTATATATCGTAGCAGAAGTAATAGTATTATATTAGTATTATTTTGTTATTTCATTAAACAGTTTTTTATCTCAGTCTACAAGTCCCTTTCAGTTCTCTCCACAACTTTCCCAAGGTGGTTTTGGGAGGCAGTGAGAGAGCAGCTACTGTGGTTTGATTGCTAGCCGGGGTTAAACCAGGTCAATATCTTTCAGGTGTAACCATAAGTTATCAGTTGGCACTTCTTACTCTTTAATTGCCTCTTCAAAAGGTAAAGCACTCATGTTCAGTCACGTATTATCTGTGTCTTCCATAGGAATCAATGACAACGTTATGGGAAACCCTCAAATTAATTTTTTGAAATGTTTTTGGTAGGTACCTAACTATCTGTTTAGTCTCTCCAGAGAGAATGAGATTTTCACTGACAAAATAACTGAGTTCTCAAACAATTTTTTTTTTTTTTAATGAAGAAAGTTTATTGCAGGTCTTTCGTTTACAATTCTAGTAGAAAGTATAGCTAAGAAAAAAATGAACTATGACCAATTCGTAAGAACAAGCAAAGGAAAAGAATAAGCTGAATCCTATATTGAACTAAGCATTATGGTAAAGATAAAACCTCATCTATCTGTGACTACAGATTAAGGATAACTTCTCCCCAGTCCCTGTTTCCAGTGCCTGCACCAGGTGTAGAGGGGGGAATAGCACTGACAAACCTCTTGACAGCTATCGATGGTGGTTATTCGTAGTAGCTTCTCTATCAGCTCACCCTAGAACTAGGAACTGCTCCATCCATCCCAGCTTAGAGAACATGCAGCAGGCTTTTGTTCACAGGTCCAAAGTCATTTTATCTAATAGGTAGTCTGACCCTCAAGAAAGGTATGGATGGGATACTTGTGGTTAGGATAGAAAATGGCTTGACCAGAATACTTCCTTGCCTTCGATCTTCATTACAAACAAATGTCCAGTGCTCATGTTTACATCCCAATTCACTTTATTTAAATTCATATTATCTAAACACTACCCTGCAGCCTGCAAGTCCAATAACAAACCCGACGCAAAAAAAGAAGACCATCCTTCCCTCTATCTCCAGTGTTTGTTTCACGATATTTTACAGTTAGTCCACTAAAAATTTTTTTGTGAAAATTTGCTTCTTCTAGTTTAGTAGAAACTTGGCTAAAAACAGAGGCATCAGAACAGGTGAATATAAGTTTGTTTCCCTTGTCTTCTTCTCCCGCTTTTCTGAGAATTCTCACAAGCAGAACAGAAAGGGGCCTGCTTGTAGAGGTGAGGCCAGGTAACTGTTCACCTCTCACTTCGTATATAAAAATATGGTTAGCTACACGATAAGTTAGTCTATTTAGAGCTCAAGGCTGTGTGAGATGCAGTGAATTAAACTAACACAGATAACCAGAACTGCCAGAATCTTTCCTCTACTGCTATTCTCAAGGGCAAAGAGCACTCAAAACACACCTTTGCTTGGCCACTATTACAAAATCAGCCTCCCACGACAGAGCCCGCCTCAGGCTCGCCATGAGAGGGTGCATGCCAACTGAAAGCAAACTGTCACATGAAATGAAAATTGTGGCGAGAGTGCAGGGAGCTTCAGTCGCATTTGGTTCCATCAGTCGTACGCACCAGGTTGATTCCCAGAAAACTCGGGAGACACTGAGGCGGGGAGCGTGGGGGACTGGAGTGGCTCAGAAGCAGCAGGGAAGAGGGTCTTGCACCCAGCCACACGAGGATCGTCAGCTGCAGCAGTAATTGCAGAAATTTTCTCCATTCCAGCTCTACCGGAGTCCTGACTGCGCTTGCTGCAGAAAATCTGACTCTCTTTATCTAGAGCTGTGTTCTAAAAACAAACAAACAAAAAAACCCAAGGCAAAATATGAAGAAAACAGTTAAATCAAAGCCCTGTCATAACTTCAGGGTTAAAACACTCTACAAGACACACTAAGTGCATGCATTAGAGCCAGAAAAAAGGAGAAATAACATTAGGATTATGGTATAATTAATTGTAGTGTTTTGTGGTGCTGGCTTGAGAAAATTTATCTTCCAGATATATATTTGCCATAACTGTGTGAATTTAAAATTGTTTTGCAAGTCTGACATGGAAAAAAAAATAAGTGGTTATGATATAGCAGGAACTCTTCATATTAGCTATTAGCAAAATTTATGTACCTGTGTTTTTGCAGACATGAGGAATCACATGATACTTAGTGAAAACTTAATGCATATTCTGTAACAAACTACATGGAACAGAAATTCATCTGGTTTTGAAAAATAACAGATGAAAACCTAAAGATTTTTTCTATCTTAAAGATGACATATCAGCTTATTGTTGAGAGTGGCAAAAATGCATCATTTCTGAATATGGTACCTAAAAATTAGTTTAATGGAGAAGAGAGTCACAGGTTAGAGTGACAACTGAGAACTCCAGTAGGTGGATTATCTGGAGTACGTGGTGTGTCTGCTGATGCAGACAACTTTCATACTGAAGGATACTGCCAGTTATATGAAACCACAGTGTAATGTTTAATTGTTAGTGGAATGTCTGAAGTGACTTAGAGGGAAATCTAGTAGTTCATGTGTCAAAAAAAAAAAGTTAAAATTGCTTTCTGAGAGTTGGAAGGAGAGCATAATGGGTCTTGTTTCACAGTTTGAATGCTGATACTCATCATGATAAATCCATATATTTCTTGGCTTAACTATTTACATTGTAGGAGATCTTAAAATACCAGTGGTAATATAGAATATGTTATTATGTTCTGCGTAGTTTATTTAGTTCTGTAGAATGGTGCAAGGTACACTTTGGTCATATACAGCTTGGGCTTTCTACAGTAATCCACAAATGTGTGACACTGGAACTGAGGAGCAGAGCACAAATACAGAACTCACCTTTGTGGCACATCTTACATATGTATGTGTAAGTATTATACGACACTGTTACGTGGAATTTAGTATTTCAAGCTGAGATGTGCTAATTGTAAAGTAAGATCAGGTGTTCTGCCTTTTCTGTAACAATTTCTGGTTTTGAGGATTTGCTTTTCTAATGTGACAATTTTATGTATTCTTAGTGGAGTTTGTCTAATACACAAAAATGTGTCATTTTAGATACTGGAATAATTTTCTGGTACAAGTTAAATTTAGCATGTATTTTTTTTCAAATGTGTTTTATTGCATCAAAGTCATCAAGGACAAGGCAGCAATAAGGTACTTATCCTCTATTCTCCAAACTAATCATATAGCTTGGTAGTGAAAACTTACTTCGTTATGGGGCACCTAAATTCAAATTTACCTTTTACCTGACTTGGCAAAGAGACCTAGACTCGTATCTCCAATTTCTCAAATCGAGGAGTTCTAGAATTTGCATGTATATGGATGGTGGGTTGTTCTGAAGTCAGTCATATGCAGGCTTTCCTGCTAAAACTGTTCTGTTTGTGTAATGATGGGGCAGTGAGGTAGTGAGCAGACACAATACCAGGCTTTTTCAGACCAAAGTACTGAGTAGAAAAGCTCCCAAAAGCAAAGGTTAAGTATTTTGAATTTAGAGTGGTTTGATTTTGGGTTTCGTGGTGTTTTTTTGGTTTAGTTTTTGTTGCTGTTGTTGGTTGTTCTTTTTAATTGAGGGACATTAGTCTATGTGCATACGGGTACAAGGAGGAAATTCAACAGTATGTGAATGAATTCTCTGCTACTAACAACTGACTTTAAAAATAGAGCATGCAAGGAAATGACTAGATGAACCGTGTCTAGGCTTTTGAGATTAGCTATGATACGCAGTAGTTTTATCATTATCAAAGTAGCTGCTGTGCAGGCAGCCTTGCATATTTCCTATTTTGCTTGCTGGAAAGAGTTGTGAATAAACAAGTATTTGCTATTTCTGTGGCAGGACAGGTTATTTAAAGGGGAAAGGAAATGCTTCCAGTTTGTGTTGATGGTGATTTTTCTCCTGTGCTGTCCTCACAACAGCCTCTGATAGTTGTTAGAGCTTGCACATAGCAATACATACCTGTGAAATGAAATTTAGGATTTTTTTTTTTTTTAAGGATTGAAGAGGAGGCTTCATTTTACTGTTGCTAAGTAAGAACAGTTTGTATTAATTTAGAACTGATTATGTTCTGACTTGCTCTGTGATATGATAAAGGCTGAAGTGATCATTAAAATGTTTATTTTAATTGGAAACAATTCTTATTTCAGTGGTTTGGGTTTGTGGTTTTTTTTTTTTGTTGTTTTCATGGAATTCCCATCTTTTTCTAATCACTTTTGGATATTGTACAATACACCCATGCACAAAATTACTTCCAGGGGAATAGACCAAGGTATGTCTGTGCAACTGAAAAATAGCTAGTTGTATCAGTGTTAGCTTAGAATACTTCAAACATGCATCACTTAATACAGATAAATATTTTGTGTTTAAAATATTTTCCTTTACTGTTTTTCTGTGGCTGTAAAGCTCTTTCCAGTTCAGACTGGGTGAGTTATTTCTCCTTTCTTCTTGTTACAAATGGAGAACATGTATTTTTTTGTGCAGCAGAACAAAGCGTCGCAGTTAGTACGTACCATTGCCTTGGACCTACTCAGAGGAAAGCAATGCAGGCGTTGGGAAAGGAGGAAAAAGGAAGGAAGCAAGGGACAGAAACTAGACTTACTTTAAGCAGAACTAACACAATTGCAACAAATTTAGATTTACAGAACATTTTTAAATTGACCAAAAAAAAAAAAATCAGTAATGAATTAACAGCAACATGCTTTAGGGGCAGAAAGAGTCTCCTGTGCAAGAACACTGAAGCAGGTATGTGCAGTTTTACTTATCTGCCACATGATGGTATTATCTGCTTTGGCCAGAGGACAATATTGTAATGAAGTGATGCTAAAGGGGATTCCATTAAATATGCAGGTGGACTGATAAAGCAATGTACTGCAATACATGAGAATTACAATACTGTACTCATCTGAATCTGAGTGGTTTTAAGCAGTGAGTGCTAGTACAAGTAAGTGAAGAACTTGACATGAAATAACTAATGTCATTGTTCTAGATAAACCAGGGCAAGAATAACAAATCTGGGGCTTAATCCTCATTAGATTAGTGTTTTGAGCAAGAAGTTGATTTTCCATTCAGCAATAACTTGGAGCTGCATTCAGAACTAAATAATGATGCATTTACGTCCTTCTATACCTGTTAGAAGGAAATAAGGCAGGAAAAGGGAAAATGGAAATAAAGGTTTTAACGAGGTGCGATTCCCTGACTGAAGGACTGTCAGCAGCCAACAGAATAAGGAAAAACCCACACCAATAAGAAGCCAGAGGCTACGCTGTGTCAGAGATCTGAGATAGGCTTAAGTGGCATGCAAGCTGGAGAGGGGCTGAGAGTTAGAATTGAAATTGCTTTTATTACATATAGTGCATTTATACCAGTTTTCAGCTTCAGGCTTATCCATAGTCTCAACAGAATAAAGAATGAAGCTCTGAAGTCCCTCTCAAACTGTCAAGTCAAACTGTCAAATGAAATGTAGACAACAGCATGAACCTGAAATCCATTTTCTGACTTCTCTCATTTTTATGTTACCACTTTTCCTACATTTAAACCTTGGGCATGGTTAATACACATAAATGTGTTTGCAAAAGCACATATGTATGCAGAAACATTATTTAAATTTACCTACTTTCACATGATTAAAACAATTCGTTGTAATTTAAGTGGGCTGGACTTGGAGAGTACTAACGGGGGAGGGGTGGAGGTGTGGGGATCACTGTTATGTTACTATCATAGAAGCTTTTATTTTTCTTCTAGTAACTGAAGATTCTCTTTGTGTGCAGTGTCCATCCTTGCATTGGACAAGAATGGACCACACCAAGAACAGGACTGCAGATCAATCTCTATTGCGGTTGCATATTCTCTGCAAAAGTGACCAGTCAATTCCAAGTGCAATTCTGAGCACTGATAACAGCAAACTCCATTTCTGCTGCCATGATTCACACATCTGGCTTCTGGAATTACTGTTTAAGTAAGTTCAGCCATGGGTCATCAGGGCTCCTTTGTGACTTCCCCATTAGGGAACATAAAAAAAATAGCAGGAGTTAGATTGGGACAAAAATAATGTGATAAACATTCTATACTACAAAAAAAAATTCTGAAATGGAGTCTGGTTTCCTGACAAGCATATTGTGCAACAACAGTACATTCATGATCAAGCAATACTTGGTTGGGTGGAGGGGAAGAGCCTACTTAACTAACTAGGTGGTCAGTAAGATAAAAAATTACAGTTTTTATAATGAAAGATTTCAAATCATTAATAAGCTTCAATTCAACGTATAACCACTTAGTGTTTACATGTTTCTGTTTGAAAGCTTGTTTTTATAGCTTAGCTAGCACATTGTGATAGACTTGGTTGCTCTGAAGCGATGATGAGACAATCCACACTATACACAAATAAAGACTAGAATTAGAGACTATTCTAGCTTTGCTTTTGCTATTCTTGCACGACACATGCTCATAGAGCACTGTTATGAAAATATGCAAAGTATAATGTCAAAGTATAAAAAGGTTCACTCTCTTACCATGATGACAGAAACCCCAGCAGATGTGTTATTTTGCTTGGGCAGAGTGTTATTAAAGTGCTGCTTCAGTTTACCTGTTACTTCAGCTTGCATATTATTCTCCTGGGAAGCATCATCCTGTATATGAATAAACACAATATTCAAGTTAGGGAAAAAACAATTAACGTAACTGAGAAAAAGGTAAGTTTTCTATTATCCTGAGGTACTTCCTGCTTTTAACCGTGAGTTAGGTGTTCAGACAGGCAGCCCAAATGTGAATACCCTCTGCTACATGAGATATAGTTCAAATGGGTTAAGAGAAATTACAGAAAAAGGATCAGCAACTACTGTTTTATGTATGGACTTCTATGTCTTAAATTGCCATGTGATGCTGTATACTTTCAGTCCATTGATTTGTCTCACAATTATAAGCCACAAGTTTGATTCAAACATGTTAAAATAACATGCTTGAAATCATGCTAAAAATAAATTAAAAAAAAATATTTTGGCATTCTTTTAAATTAGCATTTTAAACAATCCAACACGTCCTAAGTGTGGAAACATTATGTAGTACCATAAATATGTTTGAGAGGAGCTGTTATGAACAGACACACTTGGTATAGGTGCCTTCTCTTGTTTCAGGTAACTCCAGAGATCATATTCAGTCCCTCTTTCAAAATGTGTGTGGAAATAAACATTGACTGTGTACATGTAAACCTACTATTTATTACTAGTGAACTGATTTTAAATCAATAAGCAAAGGACTTTGGTGTTCCCCATTACTACTGTCCAAAAAGATGAAGGACCTGTCAGCCATCAACTTAGTGACTGTGTTAAATTATGTTTTATTTTCTAATTTAATTTCTCTTGTGAAGCTTGAAGTGCTTAAAAAAACCAGGAAATTGTGCTTTAAGTAGCACTGCAGCAAGTAAGATGCAAACATGCACAACAGTCCTTCTGCATACACATTTTTGAGCTGACCGTTTTCTACACTGAATGTGAGATAACAAAAGAAAGATGCCCAAGTCATACATTTGCTTGTCGTGTTATCTTTAAGCACCGTCTAATCTCAGTCAAGAAGTGATACCCTTCGCTCTGTTCTGCTGCTGAAAAGTATTCACTCTTGCTCTTCTATGTGGAAATGGGACTAGTTGTTCAACAAGCAGAAATGGGCATAGTAGAAGTACATTGCTACTTACAAAAACTACACTTTAAGGGTTAGATATACAGATTTAATATCAAATTAGAGACAAGTAAAATGTAATTTACTCACTGACACCCAGGGATGGCTTAGGATCTGTGCTGCTGTATATCGGGCTTCAGCATTCACATGTAGCATCAGGCTGATTAACTCCTGTATATATTAGAAAAAATAAAAAAGGAAAAAGAAAAAAAAAGAGTTTGAGGAGAGTGGTGAAGGACATTAAAATGGAAAATATTTTTGCACCAAGTTCTTCTCAGTGCAGTTTTATAACTGCCTGGGTGAAAAAAACCCAGCTTATGCTGACACCAGAACCAGTAATACCAGTGTGACTTTAGTGGAACTAAAGTCTTGCCCTTCAGGTTTAGAGTGTGCTGGACAGCTGTATGTATGTTTCACTGAGTGTTTTGAAACCAGATGAAAAGGAAATGTTCAAAAAATCAGCAATAATGGTCCAGTTCGTTTTCTATATGTTCATGCAGAGGACTGGAATGAAAACAAACCTGGGACAGGTGAGAACCCCTATGGGCAGTGTACATGCCCATAGTAACAGTAGAGTAACAGTACATAAAGAGCGCAAGAAACTGCATCTGAAATTCAAGAAACTGCTGAAATTATTTGAAAACTCTGATCTCTGTTGCTCCGGAAGAACAAAAGACATTTAACTCATTTCACCAGGTAAGGTTCGCCTGGTATGGGACAAAGCGGACAGATAGAAAAAGAAAAATGCTTAATTCTATTAATTATGTTTTTTAATCCCCAAAAGAATTAGTATTGTGGTGTTCATAATCTTTTACAGGCACTAGAGCAGATGTCTTTAGCTTTATCAAATACTTCCGTGACTATGCTGCCTACAGATATAACAAACCCTTAAGAGCTCATTGATACAAAGCAGTCAGTAAAATACAATTAAAAGCCCCAAAATTCCAAACCAAGCTTTTTAGATTGTTTATTCATTCAGATTTCTTCTTATGCAACTAGCAACTCCTTTTACTGGTGTAATTCATGATTCTACAAGCCTATCAAGACAAATATGTTGCCCTCCTAAATGAACAAATTAATGTACTTGGAGCCAAATTCCCCCTAAAATAGCCTTTTATAGCCTCCAAATTGTCAGCCTTCATATTCTCATCAAGAGTATTTCAAGGAAAGTGTTCATAACTCCAGTTTTGGGAAATAGTTTCTTCAAGCAGGACATAACATACCTGAGGGGTTCACAACCAGCCAAGTTACTTAGTCTGTGTAAGTCTGAAGTGAAAGGGGTCACCTTCAGTACCAAGATTGAGGATCCTGCTTGTTCAGAATGCAAGTCTGGAAAAGTATAAGATGACTGGAGCTGGGGAATGGTGGCAAATGGATAAACAGCCATTGGGAAATACAGGAAAAAAAATGCAATTTCTCATTGGCTGCATAAGAAATAATCTCCACTTGCTAATTAGAGGCCTCAGATATCATTCAAAGCACACTACTGAATTAACCTGAGAAGTGGGGCTTAGAATTTGGCACCTTTATCATACAGACTCAACTATTTTAAAGATGAATGCCAATAATAACACAAGAACTACTAGCAGCGGCAAATAAAGCTGGATGCACCTCTTGAAAAGTTCTAATAAATGTCAATTGCATTCAGTCCACATACCAATAATTTTTCTTTTTTGAAAAGAGTTAAAAGAGGGAAAATTCAGAGAGACACACACACTTTACAGCTGAAGTGCTGAACCTACTATAAAAATCCATCATTAAGTAAACTGAATAGTCTGTGGTGTTCGCACTGTTAAGCTAACTGACTAAAAAGGCACAGCAGCTGGAAGAGTGGGCAAGAGTCTCTTCTGAATTTTCTATTTTGCCTTTCCAAGAGAGCGCAGTCTTTCCAGTGGCTTGCAAGAAATACTATTTCAGGTTGGAAAATGTATCGCTACCTTTGCTGAATCAGTGATGTTATCCCAGTAGGGAGAAGGAAATTCCAGCTTCCCAACAAGTATCTGATCAAAGAGGTCTTCCTGAAGGTTATTTTCACTGTAAAACAGCAGTAATGAAAACAATCAGGAGAAAAGAGTCAATTTGTCACATGAGTTTTTAACTTGATTTGGGGATGGAACAGAATTTATGTTATATCAACTATAATACTATAAATATATATATATACACACATATTTATAATACTATAAATGTTGAAACCCCCAACTCTAGTCAAAGCAATTACCATTTGTTTATATAATACATCTTTCAAAATGTTTTCAAACATGAACTAACCACATGGAAAACCCAAATACCTAAACTAAATGATATTTTTTCCATAGACAATTGCTTATATTGTATTCTTTGCAAAATATTCAGTCTGGTAATTTTTAATTAAAAACTAAGTGTTTTGCTGTAAAGATGGAAAAACAGACTGCATGAATAACTTACAAGTTAAGAGAAGAATTCACTATTAAAATCTGCTAACTGCTTCTCATTCCTTGACAAAAAAAAAAAATGCTGAGGCACAAAGCATACCCAATTTGATTTTTAGTAGAACTCTGACATTGAGTAAGACAAAGCATGTTTGCAAACCCCATCAATCATATGATACTTATAAAAAAAAGGATTAACAAGGTTCAAAGTGCAACATAAGCACATTCTTCACCTCACCTCAGTTTACCATTAACCTTCACTCTCAACACTACAAACTAGTAAAGCTGTTGTGTCCAAATAGAAACACTAGAGGGCAAAGCATACACGTTCATTGAACTGGGATATACCTGGCAGACAAAAGGAATAGAAACTGTGCTATCACACCACCATGTTGCTACACACAGAAGTAAAACAGTTGCTCCCTTAGAAAAAGAAATAAGCAAAATGGATCCCCAAAAAAACCTGACAACCAGTACAAGTGAAAATAATTTTTAAAAGGGAACAAAAAAGGTAAATGAAATGTGTCTTGCTCAGGAAGAACTTGGTCCTTTACTATTTTTCGCTTTGACATACAGGGACTCTTACCTGCGAAAAGGCGGAAATCCACATAACAGTATGTATGTGATCACACCTGCAGCCCAAATATCCACCTTTAAGCCATAACTGAGAAAAAAAAAAAGACTGTGTTACTTGTGGTGGATTAAAAAACCAAAAACATTCCAGTCAAAAAATCAATTAGATTTACATGCATATATATTGTGAGTCTGTTCTAAATTACTTGCTGATGATATGGAAAAGTATTTTGTACCTAAGCATCATTTTACTCAGTGTCATTCGCAGTCTTTAAGAAACTGTGATAATATCACTTTTTTTTTTCTATTCATAAGCCTCAAGGCTCTCCAGGATCTTGTGAATATACTCAGATTCAATTCAGTATCGAGGTTTCTCAATCCAGAATTCCTAATGACAAAAGACAAGGATGTGCTTTTTTGTCCCCATATTGGAGTAGCTATCTCTAACATTACCATGTGTTGCTAAGCAACAAGCAAGATACCAATTCTCCAGTCTCTTGCGTGAGTACCACAAGGAAAAAGAACTGCACACAGAAATTAAAACACTAGAGGTCAAAAAGAGGTCTTTTTATTTCTATAGAGTAGATTCAGTCTGTCAAAATCTAAAACATGCAGATGAAGTGCCCTTTGACGTTTGAGCTCACTGCAGCTCTGAAATACTTCTCAAAATAACAAATGCACTGCACAATGCTTGAAACAATACGACGACTCTCCCTCCATTAGGAAGACCAAATTCACAATTGTCACAGCTAAGACAAGATTCAGCTAGGATGGAATGGAGGTATATAAAAGGAAAGCTGACATGACCATTTTACAAAATTGTTTTGTATTTATGTAACTACCCATTAAATACAGAAAAATTGGGTTGTTTAGTTAAACCAACAGCTACCAAATAGCATGTGTCACCCAAACAAGGTCACTTGAATCAGTATGATCTAATTAGACCTGCTGTGAGCACAGGTTCAGACTTGGTGACCTCTGAAATCTCTCCCAATATAAATTATTCTGTTTCTTGCCCGAACACTATATTTTGCTAACCAGTTTTTCCCCACGCAGCTGCTGTGACTGGTACCGTGGGCTCTGAGGGAGGGAACACAAACCAGTAAAATCCCGTCCACCAATGCTTGTCCTAGGGAGGTGGTAAGGTGGCAAAGGTGAGTCCTGGGAGCAGGGTGAGCAAAGAAAGTGGCCTCTTGAGGAATCGAATTATGCCTGTTTTCTCACAGGTGGCTTGGTTACAAAAAGATCAAGGACCATCCTATTAGAGCATTCTAGTTCTTCCAACAATTAAGAGTTACCTGGCAAAAATAACTGGTTACAAGACAGATATCTTAGTCATGCTCACCCTGTCTCTGCAATGATTTCTGGAGCCACATACGTGGGTGTACCACAGACAGTATATAAAGGTCCTTCAACCACAGTCGCCAGTCCAAAGTCTCCTAGCTTCAAAGACTTGGTTCCATCGGGATATTCACATACCTAGAATCAGCAAACAAAATAAAACAGAATGAGGAAGAGAACATCTGCATTTTTTTAAAATCCTTTAATTTGTTTGGAAAATAACAATCATCATGGTGAGAAGGTAGGGAAAAAAGTAACTTCCACAGCCTTGTTGGGAAAGAAAAGAAAAAATGGTATGGTTGCTGATTGCCACAGTGCAGCTGGAGCTAGGGCTCAATGGAGCTGTCTGCCAGCGATGTAGGTCAGACCATGATACAGCCTTAAGCAGCTAAAGGGATAGGAAAAAAGCCAATTCTAGAATGCCGAGAAGTTCTAAATATATTAAATAAAAAATATAATACTATACTTCCAATTGTTTAGGACCTAGAGTTTAAAATGGGAGTAAGCAGCTACAATCAGATTTATTTAACGTCTCTCACTAACTCAGCATAAATCTAGCCACGTAGCAAACCTGGTATTTCCTAGGCAAGTGAGTTCCCTACATTCAGTACAGGAGTGAGAAAGCTGACTGTGAAGTGTTAACCAAAAGCCCCATAAAGAATCTAGCACATGTTAACCTGAGTCATTTTGTTGACGAAAGAAGTTCAACTTTAATAGAAACAAGAATGTTAAACAACAGTCATAGCAAGAGTAAATCAAACCAGACCAACAGCAAAAGGAAACATCCCAAATTAATCTTGCTTTTGTTCTTGAAGTAAAATGTTTATGTGAACATGATTTCAACAGGATCTAGTTTCTAGAATATAGGCCTGCAGAATCTCCAAAATGGCTGAATGTATTTGGTTTCCTCAAACAACTGAATACTGCTAGGGCAACAATAGCTTTCTTCCTTCATTCCCCTGTGTAATTCATATAATTAATGGAAACACTTGTTATCCTTGATACACCACCATCATACTACTATTACTCTTAAAGTTTGTATTTTTGAATGCATGACTAGTAAAGATAATGTAATTCAGACAGCTGGATGACCCTGTGCAAAAGAACTAACTACTTGCAATAATAGGCAGCAATTTATAGGAATTATTTGCATTTACATTCAATACCAGTATGTTATCTTAACGTGCTGCCATTGCCAATCACAGGGAACAAGATTTGCATCTGTTGAGTAATCTCTTTAGGCTTTCTAGGCAGGAAGGACATTTGTGCCTATTTATAACTGATTCGATCACTAATGAGAGCTTAAAATTGCTTTGGATTGGCTGTGTTTGAAGATGCACTGATAATAAGCGAGACTTCCACCTTCATTTTCTTCCTCTTAAGTGCCATGTTGCTGTGACTACCTTTTCTAGGAGAAGCACTCCCCCTTTTGCTAAACATTCTAATTTATATGAGGGCTTATTTAAATTGCTAAACACTGTCAGTGGAATTAGTTGGGAGAGAATTGACTATTAATTGGAAAATATATTCAGCTTATAACCCTATCCTTGTAACAATTCAAAATCTGGTCTTGGATAATCCATGACTCCTACTCTAGATGCAACCTCATGAAACAGGACTGACAAACACGGCAGAAGAAACACCTAACAAGTGCTGATGAATGCTGCTGCCATTCCCCATGACAGTGGCTAAAGCAGGGGAGGTTATGGCCCTGGTTGCTCAGCGCATGACACATAATATCTAACACCCAACACATAATACGTAAGCATAACCTCTGTGTAAAAGCAAGATAGTGCCCTGTTCCCATTCTGTGCACTGTAATCTGAGCAGTTCCCAAAACAGAATTCATGGTAATTCTTGTCAACACAGTTATTTTATGTCTCTGCTGAAAACAAAAGTAGTCAGTCCCCTAGGAGAAAATAAATGCATAGTACAGATTTAATTCATGGCTACAATACTGGTAAATCATCAGAAAGATCTTCCTGCTATGACAGTGAAAGGAAAAGCAAAAAAAAATTGCATGAGATAACCATAAGATCATTCAAAGAAATGGCACACAACCCACCTTTGCTCCCACTTGCAAACTGTAATAAATAATTCATCAATACAGCTTTAAAACTCATTGTTTTGTGAGGCAATACTCCAAATGGCAGCCAATCAAAATGTAAATAAAGATAGGTCTAAGGACAGGTTTGAGCACAGCTCATTTGGGTTATGGTGATTGCTATCTTATGGCAGAAGATTTATTTCATGCATACTTATTCTAAATTAGTATTCCTGCTGTTCTCTGCTCAGCTCCTTGACATTTATAGACAAGCATTTGCATTAATAAGAGCAAAGGAAGAGAAAATATCAGAAAAATAAATGGGACATACCAGGAGATTTTCTGGCTTGATGTCTCTGTGTACAATGTTGAGACCATGGAGATATTTGAGTGCGCTGGCCAGATTGTAGACCATTGCACTCCCATCTCGCTCTGTATATTTTGTAGAGGAAGTGATAGCATCAAATAGATCTCCTCCCTAAAGTAAAAGATAATATAATATTTCACTACAGCAAAAATAATTAAGATTATGATATATCATAAAAAAGCTGTGTAGAATTTTTCTTTACAATAGGCATGCTCAGATGCCTGTTAAACAGTAAAAAAAAAAAAAACTATTTTGTGGAAAGATGACCTTGTTACCAAGATACCAGACTGGGACTTGGGCCATTTACATTCAATTCTCAGCTGTACTCAGGCTTCTGGTGTCATGAGTGTGGGCAAATCACAGCTCTTCTCTGCCTTTATTTCATTTTATTAATCTTCCTACCCTTGGTTTCTCATTTATTTTACATCAAGGTACAGGAATACAGTTTCCCTTTTCTTCATTTTATCAATAAACTATCAATACAATACACAGCAAAAAACAATCCTTATTTTGAGTAAGATAATATAAGTTAGCCCAATAATAAAAAGTCTAATGTAACAAATACTCAGCAATTGTAATGAAGCACAAATTGGAATTTCTGTAGATATTGCAGAAATATAAAATAACTGAATAAGACAAACATAACCATAATACCTCAAAGTGCAGGACCTACAGGTGATTTCTGAATGTGCCAGTTGTGCATTCTCTGATTATGGATGCCCTGTTCCTATTGGACTATATAACTACATGTGAGTGAGTTACTGATGCAGCATTTCCCGCCATGGCAACCAAATTTACGTGGGTGTCTCTATGACGGTTACCCTGGATACATCTGTAGGAGTGATCTGTCTGGACTGTGGGTGGCATTCCAAGCATTTCAATACACGTGGAAGAGATGCAGCAATTCAGAAAATGCAAGCCAAGATGGCGGTGTATTAAAATATTAAAAAAAAAATACTCTCTTAAAACCTAAAAAGCCTCTAATATAAAAAATAACTTCTAGAAAGAAAGAGAAACGGGTAGACTACAGAAATTATGAATTCAACTGCTACAGACTTTCTTTAGAGATTTCCCATGCTGCCAACCATTCTAGAGGTGGCTCTTGAATCTAAGACTGTTTCAGACAGAAATAAAAAGTGATCCTACATATTATTTGTATTTGACAACACAAAGGATTAAAAAAAAATAAAAGAAAACAAAGTGCCTCCTTAGTCTTACCTTGACCAGTTCCATCACCAGGTAGAGTTCTGTTGGGGTGTCCATTTCCTCTATAAGCATAATGATATTTGGATGCTTCACTCGACGCAGAATAGACACTTCATTTTCAATCAGGTGTTCCTGTTCAGAAAAGAGGATGAAAGTTCATCTGAACAGACATGAAATTGTCAATTCACTTTTCCTTTGATCAGCTGAAAACTCGTAACTTGATCAGTGAACACTCTTTTTGCTGTTTAATTTATATAGTGGAGGGCTACTGTCAGATACTGGATTTCAACTTGTATTTTAGCCTAACTATACATCATTGAACAAATTTAATTTAAAATGCCATATTTCGGACACATAACCAACGGGATATCTCTAAAAAGAATAAATTAAAGAAAAAAGACCCCAGAACATGACAGCAATTCAGGAAGTACAGATTATATTCTTATGTGGGTATTATGAGGTGAAATTAAGTTCAGACACCCCCCTCCACCCTGAGCTGGATCACTGTAACCTTTGTCAATAGTTAACATGTTCTTGATCCTCTCCAGAACTTCACCTCTAATTCAGTGTAGGTTACTCAAGGACAGATTACCCAGGATTATTTTCAAGGACTTTTTAAGTTGTGGATTATATACAGGAAAAATATTATACCTGCTTTAGTTTTGGATTTCGGTTCGTTTTATATGTATGTTCAGATTTACAATCTGCTCAGTTAAGTCATTGTGGCTCCTACAATTTAACAGCACACAGATTGAGTTTAATTTCCCCTTCCCTATCCTCCTGAGGAAGTATTGGGTTTCAAGAACAAGTTAGTTTCAGAATGTTTGGTTTCTAGAACATCTTAGCACTGGGTTAACACTGGAGAGTGAAGAAAATCACATGCCCCCTTTCGAGGGAAGAATAATTTGCATTTTCCTCTGTAAAAACTGGAATACAGGTATTGTATTTAGGTTCACTGCAAATTAACTCTAGTTTCTTTACACTTTAGCAGATAACAAATCATCTCACCAGACTTAGAACTTATTAATGTTTATTGCATTGATCTGTAGCATGCACTTCATGCAATTGTGAGCAGAGCACCAGAAGGAGATGTGATCCACTGTGCATAGGCAGTGACTGACGATCTTACACTACTTCACCTTCTATTTCCAGGGTTCTTTACAGATGCATTGTGTTTTTACCAAAGCTTTATGTGGCTATGTAACTCAGAAACCACATGCCATGTGTTCATCTCATTTTGTGAGAGTATGGTGCGGCATATATGGGTTATATAGTTACACCTTTGAAATTCAGTTTGAAAGAGCATCAATTGTCATTCTGAACAAACATATGTCTGCTCCAAGCAAACGTGCTCTGGAGAAAAAACAAACAAACAAACATGAAGCAATTTTGTTAATGCTGAATCCCATCAACAGACAAAAGTGAACAGCCACAGCATACTAGGTCTTATGGATGAAAGCCTGTAAATTCAAAACCAGCATTAAGAGTCCAAGCAAAAACTAGAATCTTATTATAGCTTTTTCTACCTAAGAACACATAACATATTAAATTTATTACATCTGTTAACTATGGCTAAGGCAAAATAGCTTTACCTGGGTTTTTGTTTGTTTCACTTGACTAAATTATTGTCTTAAATAAAGCTCAGGCATAAACAATATTTATTTAAGATAAATAATCTGTTTCAAAAAATACTCCAAAATGTAGCTGAGCTACTGTTTTAATATCTGTCCTCAAAATGCTGACTAGCATGTAGTTAGTTATTTTCAACCACCTCACCTTTTTTGCTATATTTTGTCATATTAAAAAAAAAAAAATAATCTCAAACTTGTTAAACATTCTCCTGGATAGTGCAATATAGATTTCAGTCTACATTAATAGGATTTAATTACAGAGAAATTATTGTATAAACAACATTTAAGCTGCCTGTTGAAAATACATTAGTCAATTGGATTCAAGTTTTAGCTGATCTACAATAAACTGCTATAGAGCAGAGAGTGATGTACAAGCCATGCATATTTGGGCCAGACTGGTGTTTTTAAGGCAGAACTTATGTTGGCACGTGAAAGGGAGTGAGGAAGGACGATGCTGTAGCAAAATTAAATTATTTTCTGTTGGAATTCTTACTGGACAGTTCTACCACTGCCCTAACAGGTAGAAACATCTCCCTTGCAACAGTCCTCTACTGGTACATACACATACAGCTCCTTTCAAAAGACAAGTATACATCCACAGGATTGATTTTTTTTTTATTTGTCTGTTTTAAAGCAGTGAAAATGATAAATAGAAAACATGTCTAAATTCTGCTGTATAAAATGGATTTTCTGTCTCTGAACTATTCCAATTTATGACACCTAAGCAGTTGACTCAGACAAGTAATAAAAAACCATCTCAAGCTGCAAGCTGTACACATCACCCAGAAGTTTTCTTTTGCAGTGAAACTCACTGGGTTGCCCTTCCCACAGCCAAAGAAATGGCAACATTTTAATCTCAAAAAAGGCAATTCTAGCACTGTTTTTCTTGTGGTTATACATTTTTAAGATTCCTTTCTAAATTTTCCTTTAAATAAACCTAGACAATATAAGATAAAGTGATGGGGCATGGGAACACTCATCTCCTAGCACCTCATACACAATTTAAAATCTGCATAGATAAAACATTTCTGTTTTGAGGACCTCTACTTGAAGCAAGTCATCGCAGCAGGTAATACACTAGTGTACAGTGCTATACAGCTCCTTACCACACAAAGACCGTCATACAGACTTGCTACATCTTCCTACAAGGTCACATTCAGCATTTGGATCTCTGAAATACACTTCAGAGCAGTTACTCTGTATAACTGACAAAAAAGTACCTTAGAATTAAGACCCTGACTTGGTTGCAAAATTATCTCCAGAACGATTTCAGTGTGCTCATTTACATTAAAAAATAGGGTATGTACATCCAAAACATCCATCTTTTCAGTCATCCTTAAGAAAATGTCATATTTCCTACTCTTGAATAGACTTTAATCCAGAATTTGATTGATAACTAATACTCTGCCCTTAGTGTTCTTTGAGCTAACACTAAATTATGATCCATTTGATTTAGAAGTTCCTTAAGAGCACTTTGTTTTTAAGGTATTGCAAAGCAGTCAAAATAGAAATATTCTATTTGTTGTTACCTATTCCAACACTTAGTCTACATTGTTGGCTGTAGGTTGGGGTTTTTTCTTCCTTTTTAAAAATTGCTGTACTTGGGAGGATGGTGAAGAGAGGTCTGGGACACTCTCAGATGTTGGATTTGATTATGTAACATGCTGTTCTGCCGAAGAGACAATTTTGGACTTTTTGAGCATGAATTAAAAAGTGAATTAAAAATTGAATTAAAAATAAAGGAACTCTTTAGTTAAAAGATCTTTGTTATACAGGATGGTGAAAATACACAAACTGAAATAAATGCTTGTGAAATTTTCCTTTCAAATCCATGTTCTACATACAAAAGGAGCATGTACAGCCATAGAAAGTTGAGGCAGAGAGGGATGGGAATTATATAAACACACAAAGCTGCAAATTTCCTCTCTCATATTTTACAGATCAAAGTCTTTGTAATATATTTTGTCTATTTCTCTTCTGATTTCATTTTGGACACATATTAGCATTTTCTTTGTTCGTCCAATAAAACAGACAAAACATTGTTTGGTTTTTACTCTGTTATCTAGCAGACTAACACCACTTTTATTATTTGCTTCTTGGATAAATTGTCATCCTGCTAAACAGATATTCTGAAAATAGTCAGAAAACCCAAACACTCCCACCATTTATGACTAACGAGCAGCTGCTAGTGCTGTTTATTGCTGTTTTTCTTATGCATACAAATTGTTGTACACTACCTTTCCACAGCATTTAGCCTTGTCTATGATCTTCAGTGCAAACTCCTTTCCTGTGGATCTAACGAGAAAAAGATGAGAAGCATTAATTAGAAACTGGTCAATAAATTGTGGCATTATCTGTAAGAATATACAGCATCGTAACGGAATGCCTTAACCCATGGAAGCTGCTGATGGAAAATTCACTGAGTGGACTTGATTTTGTTTTTTTTTCATTTTCTCAGCACCACTTGTGCCTGTTGTTTCCCTGACTACCACAAACTTGCTCACTTTGTGTATTAATTCCAAGCTCCACCTGCGACTGATTCATACTTCTGTGACATGGCGCAACTCTCTGGCACTTCTTTAATCCAACATCCAAAATTTGTCTTGAGCTTTCCACTTAATTTTGTTCAACTGAAGACTTTAATGATAAAAGCATATCCAGTTATGTGTAAGTGAGCAGAAGAAAGATTGATACCGCAGTGGAAAAATTCAATAGGATTCAGCAAAGCTAAAACCCCATAGAGTTCATTACAGACTTGTATAAAGTCTTGCACAATTTATTAGGCATTAATTTTGATTTTTTGTATTTCATTCTTTATTTTTTTAAGTATTCTGTGGAATTCTAGAGCAGTTATCTAAAGTGCCATGTCATTTAAGAGGGTGGTTATATACCAAGTAAAAAGGATGACCATTTTCAGTAAACACGTTCCCTGAAAGGAACTCTAATTTGCCTTTTGTCCCTGTAAGGCATAAAAGTGTTCTCAATTTCTCCAGAAGGGGAGAAAATGAGAGAAAAAAGCAACACGAATTATCTTTTTAAAAAATATTTTTTATTATTATTTTCTTTAAACAAAGAAGACATTACTACTTATATTAATGACAAATTAAAAATCACAAGAAAATGCCGTAAGACCCTGTTGGCTGCTATTTTGTGTTGTGCCAGCACCTACAGTCCCCAATATGCATCAGAAAATCACTAGCATGTATAATAAAAAACACTGGAAGCAGTTACAAAAGCAAAAGTCAGGCATGTTTTTAAACTTCCTGGTTAATTTTTGCTATACTTTTTGCATTTGATACAACTAAGTAAAATTAGTACCTTACAAAAAAAAAAAAACCTGAATTAACGTCTCACATTCAGTTCAGCCATTATGGAAAAAATACAGTAGAGCATCTCTGCTCTGAAAGTGCAGCTGTATCTGCAATGTTGTCATAGTTACAACCTGATCCAGGCTTTAGATAGAAGTGTTATCTAAATGGTATCTGTTAAATGCCATCCTTTTATATTATAGACCTGATGTAGCATCTATGAACACAGTGTGTAATTCCGGATCACAGTTTATGCATTATACTAAATTAAGTGCATTATCTGAAAGCCTGTAAACAACTAATCAGCAAAAACCACTTGTGAAACCTTCAGCATTTATGCTGTGTTGAAAGAGGAGTTAACAGTCACAAAGCCAATTCATCAACCAGATTCAAATCCCTCCTGCAAATGTCCTTTATTATAGCATCTAAGAAAAAACTCTGAATATCAGCCACATAGTTTGATTGCTGATATCACTGCCAGTCTTGTCTGACAGGTGCTGGTATTCTTCTATCTCACTGTCAGCGTCCATCTGTTGACTCATGTCTTTATATACAGACATATAGGCACTCTTTGCAAATGAGAGATAGTATAAAAGGATCCTGGCTCCACAACTAAAGCTTCTAAGAACAATGCTATTAGAAATGAAGTATAATAGGAATTAAAAGACAAGAAATTATAGCTGGCATTTCCTCACTCACTGTTATTACTAACAACTATTGCTGCGTATTTATTTCATATACCATTTATTTAATAATGTTTCACTAAATATGAAGAATAGATCACAGACAAAACTAGATTTTTAAGTTTAATTTTGTATTTTTTTTTAATAATTGGAAGGTTGTTTTTCTAGTCTAGTCCCTTAATTCCAAAAAGCACAGATGACATTTTGAAACCCAAGTAACTTAGCAACTCTCTTCTCATTTTCAGTGACTTAAGTCATTGACTTAAGTAATTTCCAAAATGCACAGTTGATTTTCCCAAAAATAATAAATTATGGTATTTTGTGCTTTTAACCTGTTGCCTTTCATGAATGTTGTTCAGTCTATAGATAACAAAGGATGTGAGGCCAGTTTCAGGGTGCATAGGTAGACACTGTGAAGCATCATGCATTTAGTTTCATTCAAGCCGCTTATG
The DNA here is from genome assembly GCF_964273445.1 of Streptopelia decaocto. Taxonomy (NCBI): domain Eukaryota; kingdom Metazoa; phylum Chordata; class Aves; order Columbiformes; family Columbidae; genus Streptopelia; species Streptopelia decaocto. Next base: position 22,905,467 of record NC_138658.1, on the reverse strand, counting down.
TGTAGCTTCTTGCAAAATTAAAGGAACAGAAACTGGTTTATAAAACAACCTTGGCACAGTTCTTGTAACAGACCTGCAGTGCTTAAAGCAGTAGGGACATGATTACACACTGATGTAGTAATGGTTGTCAGGAACCAGAGCCTGTTGGTAGAAACTCTTCAAAAAGAAAAAAACAAACAACCAAACAAACACAACAACCCCCACAAAATCCAAACAACACAACCTTTGATTCTAGACATTAACACTGTGAGAAGCATTATTTTAAACACACACACGCAACAGGAACTTTTTGGAGCAGTAACTGTAGCATACTCAGATCACATTTAGCCTATTTTTTTCTTTATCAGCTCTATGCTCAGCTAGTATGTCTCTAGGAGCTGTCACTTCAGTCTTTTTCCTTACTCTGTAAACCTTGCATGCTTGTACATCACTTTCTCAAAAAGTACTGAAAATAACAATTTTCATTTGCTGCTATAAACTAGAAGGGAGTATTAGACATTGTGTTACATACCACCTGTCAAAATTATTCTCAGTAATGGAGATAAATATTCCAGATACAGTATCAACAAACAATTCTTTTGAGGAAAAAAAACCAGTAATGGCTGCAGAAAGTTATGGATTTTAAGAATCATTCACTTCTGTTTCAGTAGTGGAGGCCCCACATCCAGCCTCAGTACCAACCCTTTTGGCTCATTTGGATGGCAGCAAAAGTTTCTATCTGTGCATCTATGATCTGCTAAGACTGGAATTAGATGTTTCCATTCATAATTATCTTTCCTTTCATGTACAGAAAACCAACAAATGAGGATCAAATAACAGAAATTGTTTCTGTAACTTCTATGTTTGTTAACAGACATTTGCTGAACTTGCCCAGTATTTGTATACAAGTTGAAGATTCCTCATAATATTTAAGAAGCTGACATAACTCTCAGACTGATGAAGACAGCAGAAGGTGGTTCTAAAAAATACACTGAGAAAGCGACAGTCAAATCATCTGCTCTGTTTGCACTAGCAGCAAAGTGTGACACAAAGCTGCAGAGGAGGAGCAGTAACACAGCACAGGTCTCTAAAGGCATCTTGTCTACCCCATGGGAAGTCAGGTGCAAGAATATTGCAGAGTCTGGAATATCGAAGGGCTGATTTGCAAAGTGGCTACTCCCCGCACAACCTCACAGAAGTAAGCACAAGGGAGTCCACAGCACAGGCTAACTGCCACCAACCACATGCCTTTAACAATACTTTGCTCAAAGTAACACTGCAAAGCCGTGAAAAATCACATAGGCAGTAGAGATATGATATCCACAGGGTTGCTGAGGTAGAAGGGGGCTCTCTGAAAGGCTGTTTAGATGCCACATACAATTTCCTGCCATCCACGACAGTCTGTTGCGTGAGGGGGATTTCTTGAAGGTCTGTGGGCTTTCCTTAAGAGCTTCCACTAGAAGGTGATACCTCCTGTAGTTTTTGGGATAAAAAGTCATGTCTCTCTGCTGCTTTTGTTCCTTTGCTGGAATAACACATAGGAATCCCTGTGTGTTTTGCTATGTCTAGTTCTCCTCAAGTGTAGACATATCTTTGCAACTGCTCTTTGCTTTCATCTCATCACATTTGCTATCCAATTATTCTAATATATAAGGCTTTATCCAGTAAAATACATAGCAGTACTGAACAGTTTCTTGCTCACCGTTCTATGCACTCCTTTACAACAGCAAAATTGCCATCACCAATCACCTTCCCCACTTTGTACTTCTCAAGAATGGGAGATGACCCTGAGCACTTGTTTCCATTCACACCTGCAAAAAGCAAGGTCAATAATGCAAGTTGAAGAGAAGTGTCAGCAGAATGTAATATATTCCCTGTGGTTTCCACAGATACAGAACAGAAACAGTCACGAATGCAAAACAAAACTTTAACTAAGCTGTTTTCTTCACAGCTTATTCCCTTATTTTTTATCTCAAACATAAGAAAGAGCAAGATAAGACTAATCAGAGTTGTTTGACCTCTTAACACAAAAATCAAATACTAGGTTTTTGCGTGGATATATTCTAAAAGTAATGAATGCAGTTGAAGTCCTTAGTCTAAATACTTGCTGAACTCAAAATACTTTTTCGAAGCATCTTGTGCATACTCAAAGCAAAAATGCAAAAACGATTAATGCATGTAAAAGAACCAAAAGTTTTATCTGCTGAATTCCTTCGAGTTCCCTTAGCTGCTGCTGAAACATCCAAAATGCAAATAAGTTTGATTGCTGCTTATTTCAGTATTTTTAAAATTAAATGTAAGTATTTTTAAATTAAAAACTTGACTCTAAAATGAAAATTTTAAAATAATTTTTAAAACCCCATTGCTTTAAAGAGATAAGGAATGAAAGGTTAAGTTTAACTAAGGTCAGCTGGTGTGCCAAGTGCTTCTGCCTGAAGCGCAGTGTGCTGTTTTGAGGAGGGTTCCACTTTTAATCCAGATACAAACAGATTTCTGGTGATACCCTGCAGGTCATGTTCAAAATCACTCACATTTTTAATAGTGACCATTGGAGAGCAGGGTCCACTAATAAAAAGAACAATATTTATTTCCTAGCTTTACTGACTTGGTGCAGAAAATGATATTTTTTTCAATAATAAAATTGTCAATAAGGTATCAAACAGAACAAAATATTATTTGTGGCCATCAGAAATCGTCTAAGAGTGCTAAACCAACTGTCACCTACAATAAAATTTTTGCAAGGATTGTTAGCAATTATTGGTGTTCTACCTTCAGGGCTCTGGCAATGAAGTGATTCAGGTACACCATTCACATTGGAAGAAGGTCCACCATGTGGAGGCATCTAAGGAAGTACATAAGAATTTATTATTTCTGATGGTAATCACAAGGAGTCAGACAAAAACCAGCAAAGTTAAAAAAAACCACAAAAACCAAACACAACCACCCTAAAACACCTATATAGGGTCAGCTTACTTTTCCATTCCCATCTAAATTTCGTTTTTGCTTTCTCACAGTTCATTATCATTATATCATTGTCACTTGCACCAATTTAAGATCCAGCCCTGATATTCCTATTTAGATAAGTAGTTGAACAGATTTCAGTAAACCTATTAACAGCAAATTCCCTCCAGCTGCACCAAATACCATCTAAACACCACAGAACCAGTTCACATGGACACAGCGTTCACTCATCCTATGCACCGAGATCATTATAATACAACCTGTATACAGCTTCTTGTAAGCCAGAAACAGCCATCTATGGACAACTATTGAGTGGCCAATGCAGCCAGCACGTGTTCTCGTGGTGTAGTCTAACACATCTCTTCATAGCTGTTCAGTTTCCCTAACAGAACTCAAAATACGTTCTTTCCAGATCAGCACTGAAGCATGCTAGGAAGGTAATGTAGAAATGCTTGCATGGCCCTGCTAGTTTTCATTTAAAGAACAGAATTTTGGCATAGGTGGCTCTGAAAATATATGATTGTCAGATTTGCTTGATAATTTAGTAGTCTATCTTTTTTTTTTTTTTTGTGGATGTGAAGATTTATGACATATACAAGAATTTCACATTAAATGTCTGATATGTACCCAGACATAGGTAAAATTTTAGTAACTGTCACACTGTGTAAGAAACAAGTATCTAAATGATTTTGAAGGATGAAGGCTGAAGAAAACTACTTTTGCTGCACTAACGACTTAATTGGTACTCAACCTGAATCTTCACAATTCTACTTAAAATCATCGTGTCCTACTGCCCAGGGACGTACACAACAATTTTTATTTTAAAAAGAGGTGGAGGCATAGGAATGTATGCCATAAATAGTAAAATGTACTGGATGTGTTTAGGCACCACTGTTTTATAAGCTCTCCCATTACAGTTAAGTATGGGGATGCTCCATGAAATTAAAGTATATTTTATATCACTTCCCCTTTCTCAACGTAGCATTTCCTGCTGTTCTGTGAAGTTCCATATCTTGTTTTCTTCATGGGCTATTATAGTAATTCTCATCACTCACCATGTAAAGGATTAAAATGCTTCTCTGCCTTAAGCTCAGTGTCTGTTGAAATGCTTTGCATGACACCAGGAATGCAAATGCAGCATTTTCCATTTCAGCTGACATTGTCTGGTTACACTGCTGAATATTTTAAATCATTAACACTATTGTCAATGAAAGAACTGAACTAACAGATAGGGATATTGTCTAAAGGCTCATGAAATGCTAATGACTGCTTAAGTTTCTAGTGGCAGCTGAGCTGCCAGGTCAGCTAAAGGTACAGTAACCGGAAGCTGTACAACGTAATTTTGCAGAGCCTCTAAAACAATGATGTTTGCTAGCATTTGGCATAGAAGTGCCATCAAACAGCAACCAGTCATCACCTACTCTGCTTCTTGCTAATAACTTAAACTATGATAATGCTGCTGTCTTTCTGAGCCACCTATTTATTTAATAAATACCAGGAACAAGGACATTTAGGTTAAATGATATTTGTGCAAAATCATGAGTCTCATAACCAGTCAGTCACATTTTCTTCAAGCTTGACAAGAGATAACAGATCACTGCGAAGTATTAGTTATCAGCCAAATATATTAGTAATCTATTCTGGGTTTTCAGTGACTGACAATACATGGGAATATATAGCCCACATTTCCAAATTCCATCATCCTTGTAATCAGGTCAGAGCATGACTGGGCACATCCCTGCTTACCACAGTATTTATTTACAAGAAAGAAGCAAACAGCACCAAGAAAAAAAAGCCAAAAGGAGTAGGAAAGGGAAAAATCTAATGCTGCTGTTGTGGCTGAGGCGCTAGATCAGAACCTGAACTAGTGGTTTCACCTTACCTCTGCCACTAACCGACCTCATGGCTCTAGACTTGAGGCCAAACTCTACAACAGAGATCTTGTGTAATTCGAGTGCTGTAGGTCTGTGTGTCAGTTCCTTGGCAACAAAACCAGTTTGTTCTTTCCCCACTGTGTCAGAGCACACTAGGAGTAAACTCTTAAGATATCTGTGAGGTGCTTGTCTAGCCAGAAAAGGTGAGAAGAAGGTCGGAATTGACAATAAGTGACACAGAATAAAGTTATTTTATTATAAATTTTCTAATCATTAAACTACCCAGTGACATGTTATCTTTAGAATATCTTGGTATCCCAACATCTGCAGGTATTTTGAAGCTGAAATAAAGATTTCAGATATGCAAATAGATCGACTGGTTCATGAGGCATTCCTGAAGTAGCAAGGAGAAAAGGATGCATGTTGATTTAATACCTCACTAGTGAATATGGATGGCATCTACAATCACATGCAGATTAGGTTTTGCAATAATTCGTCCTCCTGTATTCTGGTCTATACAGCACTAGTGATCTCTTCCAATACTGTTCACCTTACACGTGATAAATTCAGAGTGCACGGGCCTTAGATCTACTCTCTCAGATACATATACAAGTCTTGGAAAACTCAGACCTGAGACAGACTTTAATATTTTATTTTTAAAAGCTCACAGAGCAATTCAGAGCAGAGATGGATATCCAGCCCTTTGAATAAAACCATCACCTCAGGATGTGGATGCTACTGGCTAAGAACATCTTACACTGACATTCACTCCTGTTGCATTTAAACATTACACAATACAGAATATAATAATTATTGCTTTTACTTCCCTCAAGCTGTCTCTCCACAGGTAATTTTTGTTTCAACAGCACATCCAGAGCCAAATGCAAAATGCAACATAGTTGTTAGAGATACTGAGAAAATCTCAGTGAATACACAGTTCTCAAAATTAGTTGAATTAATTAAAGATACTGTAAAAGGTTATGAAAGTTAGTGGGTGAAGAAAAACTGTCTGTTTTGTTCAAATGAACTATTTTCTGCAGAATAACCATTTATCCAGGTTCACAAAGGTATCTAAACACATTTATCTATATTTTATATTATTTTATACAGACTGACTGTGACTTAAATAATCTGTTTTTTGTCAAGATGACATGTGGTTTTGTGAGAAACACATTAAATCTCTTATACCTATAAGTTTAACACACCTACTTTAGTACCCAATGTGCTTATTGCATCTCAACATGTTAACTAAGCAACAGGTATTTAGCATTATTCCTTTCACCCCTACTAATATCCAACTCATTAAAAACTCTATTTTATACTTTGCACTGTAGGATTTTTCTTTTAACTACCTGAAGTATCCAGTGTATAATGTGCCAGACAGCTCCACCCTGACAGATAACATGTGCATCAGGTTTTCTACTTTTAAGTTAATGATAGAAACAGAACAAACAAACAAAAAAACACGTAAAAGCCTTTAAACCATCACAGAGTCCAAGAGCATGGACTGAAATGGGTATGCAAAATATAAGGTGATGTAAGCAGCAGGGATGGGTTGGCCCAAGATTCCCTTAAAATCTGGATCAGTGTGTAAGTCAGTGATTTGGGAGTGAAAAAGCAGCAATCTGACAGTCGTTTCAATCATGCTACATGTACTGCTCCAGTAGCAAAGATTTTTAATAAATCTTTTGAGTCAGAATGCTACCATATACCTAAAAAATGAAAACATAGCGCTTGTATTTAAAATAGAAATGTGGGAGGACATGAGAAAGTAATCCCAGATAACTACATGTCTGGTGGGATTTTATTTTTTGTCTCGTGAGAGCGAGAGGAAGGCTCTACAGATATAAACCTGTATTCTATTGAAGTGGATGTGTGCCTTAGCTGTCAACCTTTGCAGCCAGCTTAATTGCCCCCAACAAAAATGTTGGTGGAAATATTCTGGGCTTTTTTTCATATTGAAGGAAATACATAACTTCTTGGCAGCTACATAGGATGGTGCCTTCTAGAGCACTCACCAAAATGTAGCCAATTAGAATGTAGTGATTGTGTTAGCATTAATTTGAGCCCACATGGTATGGCATTTATATAATGTCTTGCATTTTATTTCACTGCTCTGGCAACACTGAAAAACCAAATAAAGATTTTTCTAAAGAGAATTTGAGTTGCATCATATTATATAGAGCTTTTAGAAAACTGATGGCGATGGTGAATGGACTTAACACTAAGTGCATCACCAGCACAAATTAGCCAACTCTTTTTATCCACTGCATGAGCAAGAAAGATGCTGAATTGTAAATTCAACGAAGGCAGCAGTTAAATAATTACTCTAAGAACCATTATTGCACCTGTGACACCTGTGAGCTTAGATAATTGTGTGTAAATATTCTTAACACTGCTAACAGAAGCACATGTGTACAAAACGGAAGAGATTAAAACCTTGATGAAGATAGGCAATAATCCTTCAAATCACTTAAGCACATGTTTAACTTTAAGCACATTAACATCATCATTGAAGCAAAAGGGACTGCTCAATAGCTTAAAGTTAAGCGAGTGCTTAAGTTATTTGTTGGATCAGGTTTTTAATGCCCTTTCACTTTGCTCATTTGGTCAATCAATTGAAAAAGTAACAGTGAGACAAATTCAAACACAATGCTATTTGGCATAACTGGCATTCTAAGAAAGGCCTCAACTGTGGAACTTCTTTATTGTACAATTTTATCTTCTTTTTAAAAAGATGACAAGACATGGTACTTAATTTCAAGAGCGGAAGATGAAACATATCCAAGTAAGCATAAGGAAATCATGACATCACTTTCCAAAATCTCAGATTTAATCTAGTCTCTGGATTATTTTTGTGCTATGAAGTGTACTGGAAGAGCTAAGAGCCAAAGTAACCCAAACAGCATTGCATATCAGTGTATCCATAAAGGCACCAAAGATAATGGTTAAAGCTTTCAAGTGTCACCTGCCTTTGTCACCTGGCATTTATTTGGGGTTGTGGGGAAATTCTGTAGTGTTTACTATTCTTGAGCCACAGCATAAATTTCTTACTTCAATATAATCTCAGACTCCAGTACAGCTTCTTTAAACACTTCTGCAAGACTGGGATGTTGGACAGCAGGCTGCCTTACTGTATGTACTAAACAACAGCACAAGGGCACTCTGGTTGGAAGAACTAAAAAGGACAGAAGGAAAACCCTTCTCATAAAAGATAAGCTGTTCCTGAGGAGTGTTTCCTGCAAGTTGTTTTCTTTGTCTGAGCGTACCACTTCTGCTTATTGAGTGTTGTGAAGCAGAAGGAATCCTTGGGGACTGAAGAGACTTCACTTTAAAGGAAAAGTGGCATACAAAAAAATTGCTGTTGCTATCAGTATCTTTTGCAAGTTTACTGCCTTGATGACTGGAATTATCACTTAAACTTCAAAAAGCTTAGCCAGGTTCTAATCTCTAGTCAAATATTTTATTTTGCTCTGGCTTTCTGAACAACACAGGTTTTAAAGGACAGCTTGTGTGCAGCTGCTCTGCTGGCCTGCTGGCCAGCTCTTTACAGGAAACAAAAAAAAATCAACCTTGATTTCTTCCCTTTTCCTGCTGCTCCAAGCTTATATAAAACCATTCTTAAGTGTTCCTGTTTCAGGCTCTACAAAAATAAACATGTATTTTCTACACAACAAATTGGCCAAAATATTGCATATTTCCCAAGCCAGAAGACTCAAAAATATACTTTATTCTTTCACTGGCTGCCATGGTATTTATATCTACATTCAGCTGTAGTCATGGCACCTTCTTTATACAACGTGTCTGCACAGTGATGCAGTCTTAGCAACAAGGATTTATTTTACAATAAGCAAAACCAATAACGTAAAAATAATAAAATTGGTCCTTGCCTGGTCCTCTGTTTTCCTCATCAGTTTAGCCAAGATCAATCCTACAAAAATAACAATGATTTTCTTAAAAGAATATAGTTTTGCATAAAACCATGGTACTGGTTTTATGATGATACTTCATCTAGTTATTACTACTAGAACATAATCAAGAAGTAAGGGTTGCTGCACAGTGCACTTGATCCCCTTGGAATTTATCCTGAGATCCACCAGCTAACTTTCCCTATCTTTAGTCTCAGGAGCACAGCTGAACAGATGCATCCTAATGGGATTAAAAATAGGTACTCACTACTTCAGCAACAAGCCAGGTCTGAGATGATTAATTTGGTTTTGCTGTTTTATTTGGTCATATAGGGATGAATTAGTTGACATGAACACCCATTAGTATCTAGCATGAATTATGTTCTAAAATGAAAAAGTACAACAGCCTATTTCAGTGAAATTGGCAGTGAAAGGGAAAGAGGATATGTCCATTTTACTGAAAATTGCTTGTTACTATCAGAATTATCTCTATCTTAATGGAGCTTTGATCAGCTAAAAGCAGACAGGACAGTGTGGGAAAACATGAAACAACTTAGCTAATTTCTAAACTTGTAATTTCATTAAAGAAAGACAAAAAGCATTTTTTAAATATAGTACAGACCAGCCGAGAGCCTCCAGTTCAATGATTTTGGTGTCCTCTACTGTAGATTTTATAGTAGAGCTGTCCAGACAAAGTTTAATACACACAGTTTCTAATTTTTAATGTCAGGACTATTACTGCTCTTTAAATTGCGTAATGTTGGAAAAATCAACTTATGTTGCTTTAGACAAAAAGAAGCTACGGGATGGTATAGCTCGACAACGTAAAGGCAGAAATCAACACTAAAGTGCCTCAGTGAACCAAACAACTGAAAATATATTAGAAATAAACAAATAAATCAAAACGTTTTCTCAGAATTATCGCAGAAACCTGTCAGAAACCAGTGCCATACTCCTTGCAAAACAGACAAAGACTTGATAACAATTAGCATGTCAAAACCCAAATCTAAATCCTATTCAAATCACGTCCTTTAGCCAGTCTTTTAATTGAGAAAACAGTTTTCCACAAAATTATGCAGCCTCTTCACAACTGCTGTGTTCACCAAAGGGAGCTATTACTTGATCAGAATAATCAGTGTGAACCATCCAGTGTGCTTCCAGAAAGGCTGCAATCAATGATTTTGTAAGAAAATTCTCCTTGAAAGGACAGCTGCATAAATGAAGCAGTAAGATGCTCAACTGTGCTCTGGACTGTTCCTTTTATTTTACCAGGCAAAAGGCAGAGAGCAGCCTCTAAGAACTGTGAATGCTACCAATTTTTAAGTGGGAGAGGAACAAAATTCTCTTGGTGCAACACAGAGAACAATCTGCCAGACAGGAGGCTGCTCCCAAAGGAACCCCTCACATGATTTGAGGCAGGACACTGCATTAAGTGGTGAAATTGCATGCCACTGATGAAGAAGCATGCTTCAGACAAAATTTTGGGCAATGCTACAAGACTATAAGGTAACCAAAAGAGGATATTACATTTATATAGGCTGAGGGAATATAAATTTGTTAGGGGGTTTCTGCAGTCCACAAAACAATGGAAAATATGAAGGGCAAACTGGCATATTCAAGCCACCATCATCCTCCCCCTTCCCTGCGCTGACTGTTATACCCCACCAACCAAACCCAAAATACAAAAATCATACTTCAGATCTCTTCTCTACTTCAACTCAGAACTCATACTAGCAAAACTAGTATTTGTTTTCATTTTTTTCTTCTTCAGCATCACTGTAATACATCATTCTGTGAATAATGGAATTTAGGAGTTTTGGTAGTTCTGGCACTTACCTTGAGTCCACGAAAGCTGCCTGGGCTTGTTGGTGAAGAACTGGAGGACTTTGTTGACTTTGGGGTGGACAATTGACTGCTTGGGGTTCCATTAACTGATCAAAGCAATAAAAGCAAACAAATGGAAGAAAAAGTGAATAAAAGTCAAAAACCTTAATTTGCTTTAAAACATAACATACCTCTCTGACAAGTTATCACTCAAGTCTGCATTCAAAGACCAGAACAAATTCCTCAGTATTTAGGAATAAATTATAGGCTTGCATGCCACACAACTGTGCCCTGAAAATTCATGTGGCTGGATATGGGACCAAGAAGACACACAAATACTGCATTGTCACTCTAGAGATGAAAAAGGCCTATTCTGTCCTTTGCCAGTGCAAGAGATTTGGGCAAATAATGACCACAGCCTCTTTAAACGATATAATTTATTGTGTTATCGCATTAAAAAAACATGGAGAGAAACAGTGTTCATAAAGACACTTGACTATCTCTCCTATTTAGATCTGTGCCTCATTTTCTATGTAAAATGTCTCATTGAACACGAGTTGATTTGTTTGTTTTTTCAAAGAAAAAAAAACAACTAACAACCAACCAACAAGAGAGCTGTTTGGATTATAAAGAACTTAAGCAGTAGTTCAGAAAAAAAAATGATTTAGGGGAAAAAAAAACAAACCACAAAACAAAGAAAAACCTCAAACCCAACATTTGAAAGCTAGTAGGTTGTTTCTGAATTCCCAAGAAGTTCAAGTGTCTGTGAAAACAGGCAATATTCTCCCTCTTGACTTCAGGGGTTCATTCATTTTAAGTCTATTTTTTCCAGAGAGACCCGATACAACATCTGTTACATCTTTGGTGAATATAACTTAGGTAGTCCTTGTATTTTTCTGGAAAAAAAAAACTTATGAATTTTGTTATGCAGACAAAATAGCATACCGTTCATCATACACAAATATGATGAAAGATGTGATGCAACATTATTTCCTCTCCAGCTCAACCTCATTTTTCCAGGAAGAGGAAAATACTAGGCAGATATGTAAGAGCTACAAAGGTTTCATAGCTGATTCATGGTGCAGAATTATTTTTTCAGAAAGAAAAAAACAACCCTCACAAATAAAAACTTAGCTTCAAAGCAAATAACAGTTACATCTGCACAAAACCTTTGCATGTTCAGCTGTGTGTCATGGGTTATGCAAGGCTTTTTAACCAGCTATTGAATTTATTTTCCAAGTGTCTATTAACCTAGTACCCTAACATTATCTGAGTGCTGAAAGTTCCTTCTAAATACTATTTTTAAAACCTGGGCAGTCTATCTGCCAGTAGGCCAGGCTGACTGTATTGCAACTTCCACAAATCCCTCTATTTCACACAAATCTCTCTCTTTGCTGTGTGATGTTAAGACATAAGTAATTAGCATTTAGCTTGAAGTCTGATAACTTGGATTTACATTTCCAGTTCTGTTACAGGACTAAGAGCTTAGGCTTTTCTACTAAGAGTATTCCATATGTTTAGGATGCTTTTGTCTTAATTTCAACAAGGGTTGCCTGTAAGAACAATAGGTGAATTATTTAAGTGTTTTATTAAGAAGCTAAAAGGATTTAGGAGCATACACCCCACCTGCAGACTACTTTTCATCACTTTGTTTTAGATAAACTTCTTGAAACCTGGCACATCAATGCTTCCTTATTTTATAAAGGATTTACAAGTATGGTGATGTAAAGGGCTAGCGAATGCTCTTACTGTTTTCTGCTTTTTGCATACACAATTTTGCTCTAGCCATTAGAAAAAATACTGAGCTGTCAAGTTCACGACCAAAAATGAGATATTTGCTTCCAAATGACCAGCTACCACTACACAGGAGCAGAAAATTGTTGTTTATTCACAAATTATTTTTATGCAGCTCAGAGAAAGGTCACTCTTTCCTGAACACAACCATTGAGGCCTACAGTACAAGACATCCTTATCTGTCTCTAAGTCACTACCATCCTTTTAAGCATCGACAGAACCATTAAACTGTACTTGTGAAATCAGTTGGTTAACATAATCTTCTTCCCTCTCATAACTAAGGAAGAACATTCTAGCATACACTGGCTGTACTCCAGCTCTTTGCTAATATCTTAGGTATTGGTGTTCTGAGCCAGGGGTGTGACTAGGTGACCTCCAGAGGTCCCTTCCAACTTTTGTCCTTCTATGATTCTACAACATATTGTATGTTCTGCTGAGGAAAAGAGCTGTCTGTAGATACAGCTTCGCCAATGGCTTCTGAGATCCACTGCACAGGGGTTGGTAGACAACTGCAACAACTAGCTGGAACTGGCCCTGTGTACATGTAAAAATTTGGCACCTGTAGGTAGTCAGCCAACTGCTATTTCAGACAGCAGAACTTCTAATTTAACTCAAAAAACACACAATCTGGTTTGTTTTTTTTGGCACAAACTTGTTTACTGCCATTGATTTGCTGATTATTTCATGTATATGCAAAACTCACCTATTTTCTAAGTTCTTTTGAGGTTTCTTTCAACATGTATAGCAGCCTGCATATACATTAAAACAATTTCTTCTCTCTCATTCTTTAAATACAATTCTTCACCATATTGGAATGTTGAAAATTGAGAAACCTATGAATACTTTTAAAATTGTTAACTTCTAGTATGGTCTGAAGTCTCAACTTATTTACCAATCAAAATGCATGCTACTTGTAAGAGATTCAGTGTTTTAGCAATACTTGCACTTTGAACTGAAGGTGTTTTAGAACTTATGCTGAAATAACACAAGAAAGAGAGAAAGGTAAGAAAATGCAAATAAAACAAACAAACAAAAACCCCCATCTTTTTGCACTGCTTGAACTCTTCTGTTATAAAATACTTCAGAAAACACATACAAATGTGTTGCTCCTCAGAATGCTCCTCTACAAATTTAACTTTGACACCATTAACTGATGTCTGACAGCTATAAAGCATCATTTATATTATTTCACTCAAATGATCTACTTCACTGAAAACCCTACATCCATTATGTCTCTGATTCATGGAATGCAAAATGCATGCTTCAAGCTTGAAAACATTCACAAATACAGTGAAAAGGGTAAATGGAGAAGGAAGAGACGCACTAGTGATATACAGCCATAATAGTAATGGCTCACCTGGGGATTTTGCTGAAGAATGAGCACTGGAGTAGTGGCCACCCCTCTTTACTGTACTCATATATTTGACACAAAGGAAAAAGACATTAAGGAAATAAGTTATTAAACAGCTCAGAACATGCATGAAAGAAAGAAGGGTAAATAAAGATAAGTAAAGAATACATGAGAAAAAATGGCAAGTAAATAGAAAGATAAATACCAGACACTTGGATAATTTTTTCAAATTAAAAAAAAACAAAGGGGTATCTAAGTAGAAAAAGTAAGAAGATGACAGTCCTGATTTCTAAATTCTTTGCATAAAATTCACCGTTGATATCCCATGTGATTTCATAGGAGTTAACAGGATTGCATGAAATGTCAATCAGTTGTGAAACTTCCCTTTCATGCTACATTTTGCTTTGTTATTATTGTGATCCTTCTTTAAAACTTTTCAGTTAAATATTCAAATTAAATCAAATTAAATTAAATATTCCACTTTGAAATAACTCGAAGACATAAAATTAATTTAAACAGCATCAATTAAACAAAACAAATACTGATATGAAAATGAGAATATGGAACATGTTGCAGTTTTGAATATATGCATAGGAGCATACATGCTAGTTACATTCAAAACAGAGCATCGTATATTTACATATTCAATGGTTTGACTTGAGGGCTACTTCACTGAGTCAGAGAGAAAAAAAATCAGTTCAGATTTGTTGTGTTTAGAAACTAAATGCAGAGGTAAAGAAAGGGAGAAAACAAACAAACAAACAAACAAACAAACAAACCCCACAAACAAGCAAATCCCCAAGTTTCTCCCTTCTGCATAAAAGCTGATTGGAACACACGGTTTTCAGCCAAAGTGCTGGCAAAACCACAATGTGAACCTTTCTTTGAAATTACAGGAAGCACAAGAAGGAAAAAAAATTCTCTGTTAATGGGCAATAGCATTCCAGAACAGCCCCTAAAATTATTTGAAACAGCAAAATCCTGTAATTCCAACAATATCTGGATTATATAGGAGAAGCCTTTCAAATTCAAAACACTTAAGGGTGCACTCTAGTTCAATGAATGTCAATTTAACCACATAACCATGCTGTAGTTAATCGTCTTCAAGAAAATCAAGTGCCATGCTGAAAACATATCCCAAATGTACAATTAGCACAAATTATTCCAGTATTCATAAAATGAAACTTTTTGTGCCTGTTAATTAAAAAATAGAAACCACATGTCTTTCCAGGATTCAAAAAAATTGAAAATTTACTATAAATTAGTATTAAAACTAGGAGACAAACTGAAAAAAAAAAAAATTCCCTCAGGAAACAAAGCATAGCACTCATATTTGAGACAGAGCCAACAGTTTTTTCACCCCATTTAACAAATCCTGACTTTCATGTATTTGATGTGTTCAGCTCTTTTCTAGAAGTAGTACCTGAGGCAGGTGATTTGCTTCGACGTGAAGTTCCTGGACTTTTGGACCCAGAATGCCTTGTGCCAGATGATCGGGAATAAGAGGACTTCATAACACGGCATTCTACAAAGCAAGCAGATAGAGTTTCAACAACAGTTCAATGTCTAGGCTTCCTCCAAACACTACTGTTGGTGTTTATTATCCAGAAAATGAACATCACTATTTTCTAAGCATGCTTACTCAACTGAATGAAACAAACTTAGAAAAGCGTCTCAGAAATTTAACCTACATACCACACAAACATTTTTGAGCCAGTCAAATGCTGTATGTAACATTCTGAATGTAATATTTCTTCATGTATTCAAGAGATTGGATTATTGCTATAATTCAAATTTGTACCTAGGCACAGCTGAAAGTGTAAAGAAGTCAGCTGATGCCAAAGTTCTTCTGAAGTTCTTCTTCAGTAAATCCTGCACATTGTAATGACAGCTTCACATAGGGCAAATGCAGATCAAGCTCAGTTTATCTTCTTTTGCAAGAAATTGATGTTGTGACCAATTTTTAAAGAGGTGAAAAATGTCTATCACTTCCAAAAGGCTGAGACACTAGATTACAGCCATTTACCATCAGCTAGATATCACTAAATAAAGGACAACCTAAAGGGAAAAGGAATCAATAGTCATACATGCACTGACATTTTGGAAACATTTTAATTCCCACAGTTAGCATCCACTGCAAATAGCTTCCAATGGAATCATATAAATTCTCCTCCAAATTTTATCCCTGTTATTCATCACTATGAAGTCAAAGCTATCATTATGATGCCACGTGACCATAAAAAATAAGTAGAGCTGCATGCCCTGCCAGCCAAGGGATGTTTCACTCTGTATCTAACATGCTTTTCTCCATTAAGACCTCCAGAGTTACTAAAGGAAGAAGGGATGACCAAAGCTAAAGAGACAAAAGGAGAAAAACCCCTCCATCACAGGGTTCTCAGGAAGGAAATGAGCCCAATTAGTCTGTGCATGGTGTAAGGGAAAAGCAAACTTAAGGCCTTAAAATCTGCAAGGGAAATTCTGATTTTGCCCAAACTGTGATTCGCAGTGTGACTTAATTCAACCATGCTCTTCCATCCCTGCATAAGAATAAAAGTACATCTTAGCTTGTCTAAAATTATGTTAAAAAACTATCCTTCTTGTCACCTCCACACTAGCTGAATCGACAAAATGAGGCAGTTCTGGAAAAGTGGCATGCTGGCAATAACAACAGAATGGGAGCCAGCTGAATCCTCCATCCATCCGAGTCTATGGACCATTGTGGTTAGATATATAGCTATATCTCTTGATGTAACAGAAAATTTTGTAATGGAATTATGGCATTTATAAAACTTAAAGAAAACAGCAGGTGTGTTTGCTTTCAGTGACTTGAAAGCAAGACAATAAAACAACCCCCTCTTATGCACAACTTGAAGCTCTCCTCAATCTGACTATTTTTGCCAAGGCAAGTTTTCATTCCCACAGATTCATTTTTTCATAAAAGAAAATCAGGGTGGTTCTACAGCTGAACCAATATAGATGGAAAAAAGAGAAAAAACCAACATTCATACGATTTGATATCCCAAGCCAATTCTAAAACTCCCTGGTAGAGAGCTTTTTCCTTGAACTTATATGACACATCTTCTCTTTACAGAAAAACAAGCTTCATAAACAAGTTAAATTCATGATCTGTCAATGGCAGAGAGCATGGGAACAAACTCCCACTTTGTCTCACCTCATTCCCCACCCAACAGCCCCTATAACAGGCTCAACACCTGATCTACAGCAGACAAGACTAGAATGTGTGAATTTTCTAGCAGGACAATTTAATACCTGAAATGAGCATGATTACATATGTGATTTTTCAAAAATCTCATGAAGACAGCAATATGGAGACCATCTTACAGTCTGCAGATGTCAAAACAGAACATTTTTAATAAATTTTAGATCCACTGGATCCATGACTGAACCTTTTAAAATTCAGTGCTGTTTTGCATGCAACTCTATGGACAGGGTCTGTTTTCCAAGAAAACAGATCAGATTTGTTAGTGTATTTTAACAGACTTACAGAATCCTGATGATGGCTTGGAAAAACATTTTAATATGTAGGAAAATATATTCCACGGTATATTTTCCTAAATCACACCACTCTTGAAGATTGAATAGGGCGGGGGGAGAGTTCTCAAGGAAGGTAGCTATGTCAGTGGGTTTAGGATGTATAGTCTTACCGCTGTGATCCAACACAAAGTCGTCCTGAGCATACCGGTATTTCTCAGGCCCACACGCAATGAAGACGTCATCATCTCCAAAGAAGTCCTGCAAGCATGTCACCTTGATAGTAAAATATACAAAGCAAAATAAATAAATGCAGTACTTTCAAATGATAAATCTTCACTTAGTTAGCAACAATTCCTAAGTTTGTGTTTTCCTTTTTGCAGTGTTACCATAACGTTCTAATGACAGAAACACTCCAGTTCTCAAATACTTCAGCTACATCAGTAGTGCAGGAAACCTCAGGGTCAAGAATGCAAAATGTTGCTGCCTCTCATCTCCAGATCCACCTTCTCTTACATTTAACACCTGTATTTTTGCCTAGAACTACACATGCATGATTATGACTGACAAAACCAGCTATAAATACTATGCAAATATCAAAGCTTCTTGTATTCTTACATTAATTGATTATGGGAAACTGGCAAGTTAAAATGATTGCATCTACAAATTTATTTTTTATGCCCTGAGGCATTTAATTTCCATGTTTTAATGCCCCCTTTTATTAAAAAGTAGTTCTTATTCAAGAAAAAAATAAATACAGAGTCCTGTCCATGCCCTTTGCAGCTCTGTCTGTCCTTAACTGTCCCACTAATGATGTTACAATATATTTCAAGAAGGATGGAGAGATCAGAAAGAAAAATGTTTTAAACAGTCTTTAAAAACAGAAAATTAAAGACCTTGGAAAAACCTCACTCCTCAAAGTCAATAAAAGTCAGCTTGTGAAGGAGGAGGTATCCTCTTTAAAAACAATTAAAACGAAAAATGCCACAACAAGAAAACCCACCAAACTCTTCCTAACTCCTCTGCTACCTGCAAACAGTGTTTGCAGGTAGCAAACTATTTTAAAATGTATAAATTGATTAAAATTTTACTGTGTAATTGTTTCCCTATTCTTTTTACCATTGCACACTTAAATGAGATGTAGGAATAAAAGCTATGTAGAAGCTAAGAAACTTACAACCATTTGGTAAAACCATGTAATAAAGGAGGTAAACCAAAAAACTACTTTTAGGGAAACTGGCTTTTTCCCTTCCCAGATACCTGTCAACACCATTTGCATATTTTACCCACTGTGATAACAGTAAACATTGGCAGATCTGCAGGAAGAGTTTCCACTGCCTGCAGTATTCTGAGAAACAGAATATCAATGACCGGCAGCCCTCTGCAAGGACACCCACTGTGGGCATTGACCTGATGCGCGGTTGTCACGGCAGCTATCCCAGGACCAGCCAGTGACCATACAGCGAGATCCTCACCGCAGTGCCACATGCAGCACCCAGCAGCTGAGTCACTGTGTTATGAGGCCAAGGGACTCCAGCCATCATCAAAATTTTTCATGTTACCATTGCACTGACAATCTTCTCTCATTGACAAGAGATATTTTCAGCTGTAACTGAAACTGCTGCTTCTAGTTAACTGAAGAGGCAGTGATAACTGGATTCAAAAGGTGGTACAAATTTAAGAGAAGTTTTCCTAACATGGGATTCATTCCTCTCTACTTAATAATTCTCTCTATTAATAAGAGGATGCACTATCATTTCCGCAGATTTCAGGAATCCAGCAACCAACCTAGGCCCTCCACTACAGGAAAAGCTGTGAGAAAGCTTTCAGAACGCTCACCCCAGTCACACTGCTGGACATGGGCAGAGATGAAGAACAAGTTCACACGCAAAGTCCTCCAAACTGGGTGGAATTTCCACAAGCTCTGCATACCCATCACTGCTCTACTCATGCCTGCAATGCCCTTGCAGTGCTGTTTTGAGCAGGTTAGAGTTAAATGCTGTGGTTCAGCAGAGCCCAAAATGAATCTTTCTGTTCTGATTCAAAGCCTCCCCCTCACTCCTTAACCTACCCAGTCTAATAACTGAGCTGAGAGTAAAAGAGGAGAGAATGACCGGTCTTATGTCAGGCTCTGGGAAATACAGAGGGACATAACTGCGTACAGCAGCATCCTTTTGTTGTTCACATAGTAGTTCTACAAAGGAAGGGCCAGACCTGGGCACAAGAGATGACAGAAGTATTCTTAGAAATGCACCTTAAAATCTTTTGTAAATGATCATTTGGTAGGGGAATAAAACACTTTAAGAAAGGTATTAATTTCCATGGGTGGTTTCCCACATGTTCATGCATATAGTTTCCCACAGCAGGAACAACACACAGGAGTAATTGGCAAAATGAGTACCAGTGATCAGAGAAGCTGCTGGAGATGGTGCAACAGCAGCTGCAACTCGGAGCTCAGGCTAATGCCAGCCTCTTGGTCTGCTCACACACTGTACCTGACCTGGGGGACTTCCACCTGTCAGTCACAAGCCAAGACATATTTTAGGTTACTGTAAATGATAATAAACTACACTTATAACTGAAAGCCAGATAAATGTAAATATGAGAAAAATATACACAGATTCTTGCCATATTTCAGCAGTGAATACTGGAAGTTTTCCTTCTCCCTACAAATAGCCCAGACTGGTTAGGTATACAATATACAAGTAGAACTTACAAATCACAAATAACAATGTTATGATGAGAGGGAAGTATTTTTAAAACCAAGTTCATGGAAATCTTCCATTTTCCTAGAAGTACAGTCTAATGGTTATTTTTCTAGGCCTTTATCATAATAAAGTCAAAGAAGCAGCCCCCCCAAACAGAGATAACGCAAACAGTCTCCATTTCCTACAGAATTAAGGTATATGCTGCAATTAATGGTAACAGTGTTCCCTTAGTGTGCAAAACACTGTTGAGGGAAAGCTGAAATGAATGGTTTGCATGGGATTTCGAATGCTGCAGGTCCACTGTGGTCTAACTTGCAAATCACACAATTCTATCCCAAAGAACTTCCATGCTTAGATTATACAGCATTTTTTTATAGCTTTGAGCAGGATTCAATCAGTTTAGAAATTTAAAAACATGAAACTTTTGAACACCTATTCATTATTTTTTTTCAGTTTCATTAGCAGTAGAACTTCTGTACAGAAATAGAATGTCAGTCATTCCAGTAAGTTAGGGATCACAAATTTGGTTTGTTCAACTAGTGTATGACAAATGTAGCTTCTCTCTCCACCAAGTGTCTATACTCTGTCTTACCAGTTCTCTGGTTTGCTGCACTTGGTGCTGAAAGAACTGTTCAGTCCCTCAAAGTATTTCCCAAACTGCCTTTCAAAGGAAAGCTGCACATAAGTGAACCATAGCAAACCCAGTAAAATATGTGGTCATTCATTCATTCAAGTAACAACTCTCTTGCTAGTCCTGATGCTGTGAGCTTCTATGCATGAAGCTGAAAATGTTAAAAGCTTTAGATACTTTGAAGAACTTAAGCATCAAAATGAGATCTGATTTTCAACAGTGGTTAGAGCTTTTTTAAAAATAAGTCATTAGGTGATTTTTGAGATTCAGATCTGTCTACTTCCTTAACATCCACAAAAGCTCTATACAAGATATAGAACACATGCTTTCCATTGCTAGCCTTGCAGTAAAGCACAATCAGAACATCTCTCTCCTGTCTGTGGCTTTAATTGACACAGACAATTGGACTTGTGCTCAGTGCTTTAAAAATACTTCTAATGGCTTAGAATTACAAGCACGGATACAAGGGAATAGGGAAAAGCAAAAACATTGTGCAAGAAGTCTCAGATACATATAACTGGAAGTCATCATTACTTTTTCTTTTTTTTTTTTTTTCAGTAGGGTCACTACAGCATTATCCTGTGTCTGTTTCAACAGGAACAGCTCACTTACATTCCCATCCTATCCTTCATGGCTTTCTGAGACAACGTGCAAACGACTCAGGGCACTGCTGCTTCCTGACAGGCTCAGAAAGGCTACGCTTACCATTAAACCATAGATCAGGACAACATAATTCAAGCAGCAGCACCAGGAAAATTAAATTATAACTGGCTTCGACTGCAAGAAACCCAAACGAGTATGCAAGAGGCTCAATGATTCAGTGATTCAAAACTTGAAGGCATCTTACAAAATAAGTAGTCTTCTCTCATAAAACCTTTCCCCCCTGCCAGCCCAGCTGAGGAAATCTTGGGACACTGAATGGTTGAAGTTTTTTGAAAAACACAAAGACCTTACTAACAGCGTTACAAGTTACTAAATATGCATTATGTTACAGAAGTGGCATGACTACCAGTAGTTTGTAAGACCATTAATGGTAAAAGCACTTCAAAACCACACAGCTGAAAGCACAAAAATACGGTTTACAAGCAGAAAAAACGAAGCACAAACTCACAGAAATGGGCAAAAATGCAAGTCAAAATGTGAAAATGGGGTGTGGGAAAGGGAGACAAACACATGTATTTGAAAAATCAATCTCCTGACCCCTGCTGTGATCCCCGGCTGTCTCCTAGTGTGGTGTTTTCATGTCATATACGCTCACCATATTTACCTTTTAAAACAGGCTTACATTTCTGATAAATATTTATAACCAAAGTAGTTTGCTCTTTCTAAAGAAATACTTTGTCAGTCAGATCACCCTACTATACTAGAATACACAGATTGCATCCATACAGAAATCTCTTTCTTATTACCATGACACAGGCCTAGAAATGTAATTTACATCAACCCCTACTCCCACCTCTGCATCTAACAAAACATACATTCCCACCAGAAGAAACATGAATAATGAGTGATCTTTTATAGACAGAATTTAACAGATATGTAATAATTGTCCTTTATGATAAAGTTACCATTAGAAAAAATGAATTATATAAACAAACTTTTACTCCAACCTCCATTGGAAAAAAATGCTAAAAATTTTGAAAGACTGACATCATGGAGGCTTTATAAACACCTAAAAATTACTGAAAAATTCAATTCCTCTCAAACCTTTAGCACTAAAGAGAATTCTGTAACCATATATCGATACCCTCCAGCCAGGAGCTCACTGGGTAAATTGTATTTATTCCAGCTCTACAAATATGCTTCATTCTAAATGTAGAATGAACAGCTGTAAAGACAAATAGTTTGGCTCAATTTGGTCTGGCTGATTCAATTTAAGTAAGCAGCAACAGGACTGTACAGCTGAAGTCTGAAGAGCCGCACCCTGTGTCTGGGGAAAGCTGCTCTGGATGTCAAATTCTCTACAAACTAAAGCATCAAAACTGGAAAAGATACACAAGATATTTGTATTTAATAATTGAAGAAATATTATATCTACTGACTTAAAGAAAACAGGATATGGTGTAAATATTTTTTAAAAGGAAGCACATAACACAGGATGCAAAAGGAAAACTGGCATGTAGAGTTGCAGCTGGATGTGTATGTGTTTTCAGCTCAGAGGTTGTGATGGGCATTTGAGGCTGAAATTTTTAAAGAAACACAGTAGGTTTTTTCCACAAATGGCTGAAAAAAAAAGATAATAACTTGGCAAATGTCAGTATGACAAATCTAGATACAACTTTCCTGCTACCACCTTCAGTGTGAGAAATCTCCATGTTTCTCCTTGGAAATGTTACTCCTCTTTGACCGGAACAGATTACAGCTACACCATCCTGACGGTTTTGCCCTTTGCCCCTTGCATCAACCTTTATTTCAAAAGTCAAATATTTGTCTATTTTGCCAGTCAGGTCATATTGGTAATCATAATCTTTGTTTCCCCTTTTCAAATAAAGCTAGCCCTGTCACTTCCTCCTCACAGCCATACAGTCTCAGTAAAATCCTTGCAGTGGTGTTGAAGCTTTCTGACCATAGCCATCGGCCTTATCGTTCAAGGGTTTATGCATGTCCCAAAGTGCAAAACGCAAAGAAAGCACTCCAGCAGAAACAGATCACTTCTCTGATTTCTACTTCAGTTCCATCACCAACAGGGGCAGAATTAACTTTCAAAAGGCAGTGTTCCCAAAAAGGAAGGTGAAAAGGACATTCCTATCCTTTCCTACTGAGCACTATGATTTCAACACATTTTCTTCCCTTGGAACTTCCCCTCAGTCTCTGCACTTTCTCAGAAAAAAATGAACCAAGGGAAAGGGGGTGTATGTGTTCGACCAATATTCTTCACTACTTACTAAGCCATCAATATCCTTCATGACTGAAAACAAGACTAGCACAAGAAAGGTTCAGTACTAGCTTAAGGCAGCTATTTGACTGGTTATACTGAGTCACATTTCCTGACACATGTTCAGTAAACAGTGAGAGAATAGCCAGATGGGTAGCTAGAATACATTCAGCAAGCAGACATGCAGAGAAAGTCATCAATAACTGAGCCCTTGGCGTGCCCTTTAAAAAAATACTGTAGTTGCCAGTATTCTTTTTTTAATTAACAGCCTGTTAATTGGGTAGAAATGACAAAACATCAAAGGCAACTTTGTTACGTGATTTAGAAGCAGGCAAAAAAAGAAACTGTTCAAAATTGTTCAAGATACAGACAAATAGGGAAGCCCACATTGTACACAAGAGCAGCAACAAAAACCACTGCTATATCAGATATGTAGTAAACCTGGAAAATCAGGTCAAGTGATAAGATTCCTGCTGGTATAGAAGAAGCACTTGACATCTCAGAGGTTTAAGTAGGACTGCCAAAACTTCTGTTCCTCACCAGCGTATGTTTTCTGTGACAGCTCTACTACAGAATCTCTCTGGGAATTCCCAAACCAAACAAAATTACACAACACAAAAGGATGGGTAATCAAGCTAGTAACCTCCGATGCAATACTTGAAGGAGCTCACATGCTAAGACTGGGCACATCTGCTCAAAACAGCTACAGTGGAACCTGTGGAGTCCGAAAGCTTCCTCAATATAACCATGAGCTTGATAGACTCTAGTCATCTTTCCATAGTTGTAGCTATAAGGGCTATGCAATTCCTGATAGTAACTTCCCCAGTAGGCAACTTCCATGAAGTCATTAGCAGACCAGGACAAAAAAATATCTCCTTTGCGCTCTAAACATACAAAGTATTTAAAAAAGATGGACCCAATTTCAAATGGCAACTAATTTGAAATTGGTTCCATCTTTTTGAAACACCCAGTAATTGGAATTAGGGCAAATACCTCTTAATTTCTGAGGCTCAAATGCACAATTATTTTGTCTGTGACTAAAACATGAGATACAGTAACAGAGATCAGATTATACAGAAAGAATGCAAAACTATTGACTGTGTTACAAAATTTATAAATAAATTACCTGATCTTCTGTTATATGACTGTGCATCTTGACCAGAAAATTTACTTCAGATTTTGAAGACACTGGTTTTCCTTTATAGTAATCTCCTATATTTCTTGACAAAATAAAGAAAATTTTAAAAGTGGGGTTTGTCTGTTTGTTTGCAATTTACTCAGGGGCTCTAAGACCTTCCTAAATCTCAGTTAATCCACTTGTGAACACATGCTGATGGTCCTTTTTCTGTATAGCTAATTCGAGTAGCGTCACCTGTTTTTTGGTCTCACTCTACAAAGTCCCTTTTTAACCCACGTAGCTGGTTAGCTTTAGGCTTGAGAACAGTTCCACTGCAGTCAATAGAATTACACACATACCTGAAGCTATACACAACTGCAGCTTGTGAAAAGTCTCAGGACCTCCTCAGCTCTGCTGGACGCTGCAATAAAACTAGATAATAAATCTGATTTCTAGGTCAGAACTTCCACAAGACATTGTCTGATTCACCATCTGAGGTTTGACATCTAGCACTCTTCTGTCTTTTCCTTCAAGTTTATTAAATTCATTAAACAGTGAGAGAAAAATGAGTTTTCTGTTTTTAAAAAATTGTAAATGTTGAGTTTGCCTGCCTTGGATAAAAGCAGCTTGTTAACCTATTTAGGAAAACAGAAAAAAAAAAAAAAAAAAGAAACAAAGACTATAATGAGAATAATTCTTCCAGGCCAGCTTCCTACATGGCTATTTAATCAATGGCTGTGTCACATTATTTTATTACAGTCATCATTACAAAAT
Organism: Streptopelia decaocto; assembly: GCF_964273445.1. Classification (NCBI taxonomy): domain Eukaryota; kingdom Metazoa; phylum Chordata; class Aves; order Columbiformes; family Columbidae; genus Streptopelia; species Streptopelia decaocto. The sequence goes on along the minus strand of NC_138658.1, from coordinate 22,880,179 downwards.
GAACCTACTTTTACTAATACTCTGTGATGAGGGATAGCACTGTGAAAGGAGGAGACAAACCCTTCTGTCCCACAGGGAATCCAAGGAGTAAGAAAGAAAACAGAAATGTTAAATCTTTGCCTGCTGCCTTGTAAACAGAAAAAGTCTGGCAGTAAGCCCAGGAAATGCCTAATCTAGTGTGACAATGCAGAAAGACTGCAAAAACAGCCTGGTCAGGTCACCACAGCTCATGCTGCCATACAGCTACTGGGAATAGATGACAGAATAGAGCACATACCGCATTTTAGTTTTATGCCAATTTTAAGCAGATTTTTGCATATATTTTTTAACATCTCCAAGTTTAATTGAGAAAACGAACACGTGTAAATGGAAGAACCCATTTGGGTGTGATTCAAGTAAATCATCCTCGCTGCAAGGGAAATGACAGTAAGAAAAATGGGCTGTAGAAATATGCACAAGTTAAAGTGAATTCCCACACGTATCCATTTCTTAACGCCTTCCAGTACTGCAGGACTTTCTGGCAAGGTCCATTCACCAGTTTTCCAAAGGGCAAAACTCATCATATTTCAACTGTTGCACTGATTATGTGCAGCTATTTAGATATCAGCTAAATTACAGCTGAAAATGACTAAAATTCTGCGAATTTTGAATCACACTGTATAGCTCATCTGTCTCTGTAACACAAAACACCCCAGAACAACCCTTCCTGCAGTATTATCCACTACTTCAACAAGAGTAAATAATTTCAGTATATTAAACAGTGAAATGTAGTGTCACACTTCTCGATTTTTCACAAGTTACACCAAGAAACAACAGCCTTAATAAACATGGAATAAGTGGAAATTGTAAACAAATGCACCTTATAACATGACCATAATCCAGTATGTCTGAAGAGAAAAACAAACAAACCCCAGCCAAACAAAAAACCCCACAGTATTTTCTGCTATAAAACAAGGATTGTATCTTTGCCCATAGCTTCACTAAATCACAGCAGCTCAAAAGTCAGCATAACAGATTCTTTCCTTAAGTGGCATAACTGGGAAGTCTAATACAGAACCAAAAATAGCACCTGACTTCACACAACTAACCTTCCATCTTACACTGAGTAGCTAGTCTAAAAATAAAATCTACTTGTATTATGAACACCAAAAGAAAAACTGTACATATAAGGACAACTAGCTGGCTCATCCAATTCAATAAATATTATGGATTTAATGACACCATGTTCCATAACATAACTGCAGTTACTATACAATTTATACCATTTTTTTCCATAAAATTACCCTTTTTGCACTATTATAGAAATGACTGCCCTTAGCTAATCACTTTACTTGAAAAACATGGCATTCACATACTATGGGGAACTTAAAAAAAAATTTAAAAAATCATGTGGCCAAATACTCAATGTACTTTAATTTCTCTCATGCTTTAGATGAGATGAATTCCTGTGGCATGAAGCTATAATCTACTGCAATCCAAGATTTCCACTGTTCATGGGCAGACACTGTTTCCTGAGAGGTTACAGAAGCCGCAGTTCTTTAAATGAGAACTCTTTTTCCATAGACAAATAAGAAATTCAAACGCAGTGTTTGCAATCAGTGCAAAAAGAATTAAAGAAAAGGTAGAAATCTGGAAAGGTCCTTTGATGAATACAAATACATTTTTAAGAATCTTCAAGCTTTAAATGGAAGTTCTACAGTTTTACACTGGCCCAGGTTGCCAAGAGGGGTGGTGGATGCCCCATCCCTGGAGACATCCCAGGCCAGGCTGGATGGGGCTCTGAGCAACCTGATCTAAACATGTCCCTGCTCATTGCAGGGGGGTTGCACTAGATGACCTTTGAAGGTCCCTTCCAACCCAAAATATTCTCTGATTCTGTGGTTTTCGTATGGCTTTAATTGTTCATGTAGGTTTCTGTTAATGCATGAGTCGCTGCAACTAACTTTCTATTGTCTTCTGAGTTCCTGTATCAAGGTTTCAGTCTTGAACTCATTCAGAGCTGTTTCTCACAGCACTGCAATAGGAGGGCAAAAAGTATAGGTATCCTAGAAATCCAGGTCTCTCAGTTCTGTCTCCTTCATATATACCACTTCACATAACAAGAAATCTTGCTAAAATCCATTGAGCTCCTTACAGACCAAAAGGATGCTCTTTAGATGTATTTTAAGTTTTGGTCAAATGTATCCATATTTTAACATTTTTAAACTCTAATTTATAATACCTAATTTAATCAGCATTCTGTCAATTTCAGTACAACAACTGCACTTCCAACAAAGCTTGCAGTTCTATTTTTATTGCATTAGGTTACAGGTTTTACAATGCTAATTGCTTGCCATATATTCAAACAGCATGCAGACCTTTCAAAGGCATTTGATTTTTGAAGTATCCTCCTCTCTTAATTGCAAAATGGAAATAGAGAAACAAAATCAAGCTTTCAGATGCTCTCTAGCCACCATTTCAAACAATGACATTTCATAGACGAAATAAAAGAAATTAAATGTAAAAATACTATCATATATACTGTGAAGGTATTTGGGTCTCGGCAGATTCGCTTCCATGCTTACTCTGCTTTGCCCGTCGTGAGCTATTGAGGTCTGTTGAACTTGTATGCAACATCTGCAACAGTTATGCTGGGCTAGGAACATCAAGTAAAAACAGTGAGGATATAACTGATCAAAGATTAGATGCTCAGAAATGCAAGAAAAATTTCAGTAATACAGGAAACAGAAACCGTACTTTGTAACTAGTTTTCAGAGATCCAATTCAATTCCATTAGCTCCCAACTTTCACCAACATTATTTCTAGGCCTATTGCTGCTGCTTCTGTATTGCTTTACTAAGCAGATAAACAGATGTAAAACACATTTGAAGATGTAGAAACATCTTTGATTTCATGTTCAGAAAACAAATGGATTATGAAGACAGCAGTAAACTAACACTTTTAGGCACTGATAAAGAACAGATATATCAATACCGATATACTAGAAGAAATCCTCCCAGAAAAAAAAAAAAAAATACGACATCTGCATTGGTTTCCCCTTAAAACCAAAAATCAACAAAATGTTTATGTCTGAAAATGTCAGTTCTTCATTTGAATAAAAATCCACAAGTTTCTGAAAAAAAAGTAAAATGGACCACACGTCGCCGTCCCCTTTCCTCCCCCACGCAGAAGCACAGAATAAAACCATAAAACCAACCCCAACCCCCAAAACTGTCAAGACCACATAACAGTAGAGAAAATAAGTGCGAAACCCCATCTCAGTCAATTGACTTTTGTGGCATCTGCTACAGGGCTTGGGCGAAGTGTTAGATACCCTATTTTAAAATCACACTGTATTACATTTTTATTGTCATACCGCTCTTAGCAGCTTGGAACTTGACTTTCAAGAGTTAGGCAGAGGATTTAGGTGACTCAGTACTTTTTTGGAATTAAAGGCTGACTCAGTCTGTTGGGGTTTTTTTTAGGTAAACTGGGAGTAAATTGGGAGGTGAAAAAGATGTATACAGGGTCATAATTCAGCAATATACTACTAAATATTAAAAAACCCTAAAGCATTCTGGATGAGTTTCTGCTGAGCCAGTACATCAGAGATGCTGCTGAACATTGAAAGTATCTGGTAACATTATCTTGTTTTGTGGGCCTCTGTATCAATTATATTAATCTGATAGATGCTTTTGAAATGCATGAGAAAGATCATCTTGTTTTGAAATTAATTGGCTCAGAACTCATTAATGGTATCTGGAAATAAATCTTCAGAGAACAGGAACAATACATCACAGATTATTACTGAAGATCCATTTCAAAACCACTGATTTTTTTAAATAAAATTTAAAAATACATATCAGGCCTCCTTCTGTAAGATCCTTAACTCTGAAGTGTAAAACAGAGCAAACACTATCTTCAGATTATAACATCAACCACAGTGAAACTCAAAGCTGAAGGCTAGTCACATATTATTAGCTCTCCTACCCTCAGAAAACAATACTGGCACTTGAAAAGAATTTTTCACTTTCTTCCATTTATATTTGGCAATACTTGAACCATTACTTTCTTCCAAAATCCTAATACTCATTGAAGAGCAAACAGAAAACATATTTATTCCTGTAATACAAACTCTTCTGATTTTAGGATTACATAAATGTGACTTTATTATTACATAAAATTAATTTACATAATGGAAGGCTAAATGTAAAATTTAGATTTGTATAATCTTGACATTTTGTCTGACCAAATCTTTTCAGCAGTTTGGCTTAGTTTATTTTTCCCAAATCTTACTTGAGATAACTGCTGCCAGTCAGTTCAGCAGTAGAATCCCTTCATATTCTTAGTCACATGGTGTACAAAAGGTAGCCAGTCTGGACATCACTAATCACCTATTTCTGGTTTAATAAACAAACATGCAAACAATAAGCAAAACCCATTCTGCTTCAAGCTAAAACTAAGACCAGGCTATGGAACTGGAAGAGTTATATATGGATATGCCATTTTTTTTTTCATTAGTCATGTATCAGCAAGAGCAATTACAAGAAGGTTTTATGCCTGCTGGTGCTGCTGTGGAACATTAATACCATTAATACCATGCTGCAACAAGCAGCAGCATCAGGGAGTGCTATTTAGTAGCACATCAGGAGCAGACACTGAATCTGCTCAGACAAGGAATTAGATAAGCTTTAAAGCAAATACTGCAGCAGGTTGTCATTGTCACACACTTTTAATTACAACATGGCACTGGCCCCATTCATCCAGTTTTCTGCAGTCAGGTCAAGATTTTATTTGTTCTTTCTCTAAGAAGTATGCAATGTCTGGAGGAGCATCCTAATTTAAGAAGGACATAATGCAATTCATCTTTCTGTTTTCTAGCAACTTACATTATGTATATGGCTGAATATACAGTTAGTTGTCTAATCCTGAACCCCTCATTTGACTGATATTTTGTAGGTACCTTGTGTCAGAAACACCTAAATTTTTGTCATTCTTTGTCTCCTTAGACCACAAGAATTTTATACTCTCCAGGAGCAGAAAAATATTTCCTCAGGCATGATTTCAGAAATTGTCTTCAAATGCTGAAATAACATCACAATCTTGAGATCATATAGATCATAAAAGTGTAAAGCAGGCACTTAAAGAAAAAGGTGTCAGGATATCATCACTGAATCTCACATATGAATTATACAAAGAGATTCACTTTATACCTCCCGCTCTTTCAGTTCCTCCCATTGAGAGAATTTCTGTCCACACTGGAGTCCTGGTTAGAATTTCAACCACTCCTACACTTGATTACAGCAGTATTATCCTTAATCTATTTAGTCATTATTGCTAAAGCAGGAGCGTTGTTCTGGCAACTGCTCCTTCATTATGAGGTCATTGGTGTCCTTATTTCTGCTCTCAAGGTCTAAGGCTTTTGCAGATATTCCCCAGTGCTTATAGAGCTTCCTAAGCAGCTTCTGGGAACATATGTTGTTTATACTAGCTCTGGGTAGAGTTTCACTATGTGTGCCAAGTAGACCTCCACGGGGCCCTGTCAGTGATCAACTGATTTAGTGTTCAAAATTAGAACCCAAGACCAGCTACTTTTAGCAGACTCACTGCAAGAGTCTTAATTCTTCTCTGCATTCAGCATATCCAGTCATAGTTGTGGGTTTTGTTTTTTTTTTTTACTTACCCTGACGTTTTCTCTACTGATATATTAAAAAGGACTGGCAGTAAAGTGTGATTTGTAAAGTGCATTAAAATGAGTTGGCAGATACCTGTCTGACTTGCAAAGCCTTCCCCAAACAAGAAGTTCCTTAAAGAAAATGCTTAGAGATATGATTTTTATTGATACGAACCATCTGTTCAATATTAACAATACTCTTTTTAAATACAGTTTCAAGTGGAAAGTCTCAGGGACAATAAGCAACATGGCTTATTTATTCCCATATAAAGAGATAATGCTAAAAGGTTTCCTAGAAAGCACACTCTGGACCAGTGGATTTTTTTTTTTTTCCATTTTTCTGAGCCTCCCTAGAAATATTTCTAGTGGAGATACAGATCCCTGAGAAGGGAGTTTAGAATTATCAGCTATTACTTTACTATTCTTAATTAGCTTTTACAAACCACCTGTTTTCTATGAACATTATGTCAAATCTGCTGCTTAGAATACTGTATGGAAAAGTGAACTCCAGGAATCCATGGTTCACACTGCATCTTCTAAGTATTCCACGGATGTTTCCCTGACAGGCTTTTCTTCTGTTTAAATGGGATTGTAGCAATATTTTTTGTTCTAGAACTCTTTGCTTACTGGTCTAAAAAAAAAATCCTTTGAAATTGTTATACAAATATTTACATTCAATACATGGCAGTTACATAATGGTGCCTTTAAAGGAGTGAGAACTATTAATAAACTCAGAAGAACTCAAACAAAACATAACAGGTCAGAGCCTGCAACTGAGCATTGGTCAGTCTCTCTGGACTTGCGCTGATTTTTCTCAACTCAGTATCATTATGGATATTCCTGAAAGTCTGTCTGGAGAATACTCCAAAACTAACGCGTCAGACTCATTTTCACCAAGGGCCTCTCGGTTGCCTTCAAAAGGCTGAATGTAATTTTAGGACCCCTGATCTAAAAGATACAGTACAAAGTGCCTGCAGTACAAAAACTAAGTTCAGTGAAAGTTCTTAGTCCTCCTGGGAAGACTCTTTTCTCTGATATGGTTGACTTGTAATACTTAGAATAACTCTCAGCTTAAAAAAACCCAAACAAAAAAACCCCACACCACACTTAAAATATTCACAGCAGAAGTGCAATCTCCCCTTACACACAGTTTCTCTTAATATGCTTCATGTTTAATTAAGTGCTGTCACCCCAAATTTAAGTTTACACACTGAATCCAGAAATGTTCAAATATTGCCCTGTGTATCAGCAAGTTACTACTGTGAGAAGTATATGCAGGGAAATAAGGAGTGAGAGACTTTGCAAGAACATAAAAGCGGCAAAATTTAAGAATAAATGAGTTCTGAACATAACACTAAAACAGGCACGTTTCATCTCCCTCCAAGCTTATATTTGACATGGGAAGAGCAAATGTTTAAAATGCTTTTATAAAGAGACAAGGTGTTTTATGTTTTTTTATCAATACAGAAGTTAGAAAAGTAAATCATCATAATTTTAATGTCTCATAGGCTATGTGGAAATCCATCTACCCTCAGTCTCTTAACAGTGCCAGCCTCTTAGTCATGCATTCTATTTCTCCCAGTCATTTGCCAACTCAGAGCTTTCACAGTAAATATTGACTCTTTCTGTCAAGATTTGTAATTTTGATAGATATTTGTGCTTTTAATATAAAGGTTTTTACTTCAGTCTGCTTCAGTCAAGTAGACTGAAGTAAAAGCCATGCTTATTGTGTGCATAAACTCCTTCTATCCAAGACAAATTAATCCTGAAAGCCTCTACATGGATTTGCTGTCTGCCAGTATGAAGTGACAGATGCTGCATCAGCTTTTTCTAAAACTGTCAGGTGACATTCTTTTAAAGAAACACAGCAAAAGTGCATTTCATTTACTTCATGATGGCCCCTCTGATCTCCACAGTTCCTGGGAATCACAATTACTCATTCTTTACTAACATTAGGCTTGTGACAAATTCAGTCAAAGGAAAGTAAAAATTTAACTCACTATATTGAGTTCAATTAAAAAAAATAGCATTCATTTGACAGAATTTCCTTCCTGCGCAGTGAGATTATATTTATCTAATTTGACTGTTTTGATACTTCAGTATTTCATAAATTAAAAACCAATAAGTATTTTTCATCAAGTTGCAAGATTACCTATTCTTTAAATAAAGTTATTCTTTAAATACCCTATTACAGCCACAGCCAAAAATTCATAGTAGTTTTCTGACTGGTTTGCCATTAAAGGATTTTATAATTACTCAATATTTTGTTATAACAACAGCCAAAACCAAATCAAAAACAAACCACAAAAAACCCACACGGAAAACAACGAACAAAAACCCGTGAACACCCAAATAAAACCAATGAACACCCCTCTGTCTCTCCCAAAACTCCTATTGATATCACAAGGTTACAATGCCCATTTTTTACTAAAATCCATTCCACACTGGAGGTAAGATTGCAAGAGAGGGAGGAGAAAAAGCAATTGAAAATTCACCGTCAGGTCATTTTACTTTTACGAAAAGTCCATGCTGTCACTCTGAATAAGGTTACTATGCTACTATAATATAGAGCTTCAGCATTTATGGTTACATTGTTACCATTTTAGAATAATTGAAATGTTACATCTGTTGTGCAGTAGAAACTGCCTATTATCACCAAGAACCAAAAAACATTCCTTAAATAAAGCACTTACACTTTGTACAACACCTTGATGTATGCATTTACATATAATACCTTCCCTAGCACATGCTATCATTACTGATGTTAAAAAAAAAAACCCTCACCATACTGAAATCATACGAGGGATTCCCAAGGCTGTTTTAATACAAAATAATAGTAGAAGAAAAACAAATCTAAATCAAATCCCATCAGAGAGGTGATGAAGAAGGGTCATAGTGAATTAGAGGAAGGCAGATATGAAGTTTCTGCTAAAGAAGTGATGCAGAATATGGAATTTGCAACTAGCAATTTTATAATCATGGTTTTACAAATGAATAGCTTGTCAAGTGCTATGTATTTCAAGCATATCTATGCATTAGTGAAAACATGCAGGTATTTTGGAAAATTAGTTTCTCAGAACTCAGAATCTGACCTGAGACTTTTATTATTAAAATAGCTGGAAATGCGTTCATGAGTTTGGAGATTTTAAATATAATCTAATATATAATATTCTAAGAACTGTCAGTCAGATTTAACCATCAAAGAATCTAGTCTAGTAGAATATTAAAAGTGAACAACCTGTTTAAACTGTACTTTCTTTAAAAAAAAATAGATGTGCGGTTGTTTTGAGGATAGAAATTTGGAAAACAATTTTATTTATGTATTTTCTAAAATAAACAATCTCAAGCATATATATGGTAAGGAATGCTACTGATAAAAGTCAATTTTCTTACTGAAACCTTGTAATACACTATAATATTCTATTTCATATAAACCTGCATTTTCTATTGTAGCAAACGACAATTAAAAGAGAAATTTTATAGAGTAAGACAAAATTGTAACTTATTCCCTGCTAAGTGAGGACATTTTACGGATAAGGTCCTCTCATAATTGAGGTGTCATAGGCACAATATCGAGTCCTTACCTAAAAATAAAATTTTTTGAGTATGCTATTCAGACTAGAAATGACTCACAGAATGAGGGAGGATGAATCATCTACAACAATTTGAGATTAATTATATGTGGATATATAAAACAATGGAAAAAATATGGTCATAAAGAGCCTCTAACTTCAGTCTTATCCCTAACAAAGTCAGTTTACACAAGAGGTATTAATATTTATTTCTCATGTCACATCAGACCAGGCTTTAGTTCCATCCCAAGTCAATTTTGAACTTCACATAACCCTTTTTTCACTCACACAAAAGAGGAAGTGCCATAATTCTCATTTAGTGTACCAGTGTACTCACAAGGATTCCTAGTTAGGTCTGCATGTGAAAACACTGGACCCTAGCTTTCCCTTCTGTACTTCCCCAATATTTACAGCAACAAAGAATTTTTGTTCAGAGCACTGAGAATTTCAGCAATGTGTCCTGTTGCCAGGATCTGTATCAATCCCCACTGGCTTTGTACAGAAAGATGAAACACAGAGGTTGCGATTTTGGAAAACTTTTGGGAAAAGGAAAAGATTCCATTTAAAAGACAGATCCACTTCTAACTATAAGGCAAACAAGCTGGAAGACAGGCATATTTTTCCTTTAATGCACATATGGTTTCAACCACACTAAAAGATTTGGCAGTCATTTCAGATACACACTGCGAGCTTCAGAGCAGTGAAACACTGGGGAGTCATATCTAGCACAAATATGCAAAGCCCTGTTCTCACAGTTCTTCCAGTGTCAAGAAAATACACCTCAATGTGTATCGAGCATTTGTGCCCAAACACTTGAGAACAGACAGAGCAGGTATGCATCTCATTTTCCTTAGCTTACCAGTTGACTTTTTTATTTTATTGTAACTCGAAGAGTAAATAAAAAATTATTTGTATATGACAACAACATTCTGCATAGGATAGTACCATGGACTATTCTGTTTCCTCTCTTAAGGGAGTCTTTTGATAAACAAATGATGCCCGCCACTCCCAAATGTCATGTGAAGACCCCAGTCACATAGGGCTAATGCAATGAATGCTGCTTTTATTACTTAGTTAAGAATTCTTATTTAAGCAAGAAGGATAAATTGAAGTTTTCCATTTCATATAAGCATTTAGGTACTACTGATCTTGCATACACCTCCCAACAGATGAAGAAAGAAGGTCTAGGATGTGACACAAGGTCCTTCCCCACAGTGCAAGCAAGAAGTAGAAATGTTGGAGGCCTGGCTATTAATAGGTTTGGAGTTCTTCATTTTGGAAGTGTGCTGGGTTCTGAGCTGATAAAAATCCCTGCAGAGTTCTTTGCCACTAATATGCGAGCAGTTGAGCACTTCTGCATACCTTGATTTAGCAATACTTACAGAAGGAATGCATTAGACTAAGGAGGATTAAGGAGAACTAGAGCAAACAAAGAAGTGTGTAGCTAGCTGGCGCTGTGCTCTGGCTCTTCTGTCTCCAGAGAGAGTGGCTCAGTAGAAGTCCAAATAGCTGTGAAACCATCCTTTATTTCTGTTAACAAGTATGGGAGCAAAGAATGAAAAACACATCACCTTAACAATTCAGCTATAAGACACAATTTCAAAACATTTTTTCTCTTCACACAGAGATACAACTGTACATTGACTTAATGAAGTAGACCACTGTCCTACCTGTTCTCACTAGAAAACTGTGGTCATTAAATTAGGTCATCAGAGACTGAAGGGTGTAAGTGTTGTAATCTGGCCTTAAAGTCTCTATTTAGCTAATCATATTTTAATAGCTTTAAAACTAGAGGTATTTTTCTTTAACGGCAATCAGGCTGAATTTTCCAAAAGATCCTCCCACTATACTTGATAACTTATACTAGTGTTTATCGCTAAAAAATCCTCATAAATTTTATTTCTTACTAAGGACTGGGACAGAGTCTCCTTGAAAGTCTGAGATAAGAATAAGAAAGGGTCCCAACTCCTAATCGTTTTTAGAGTACATAATGTCTCAGTGCTTCTGATAGTTTTCATGTCTTTTGATTTGTATTGGAACAAACAAAATTATAACTGGTCTTTTTTTGTTTCGATTACTATGTGTGTAGTGTCAATCATAGTTACACGGGTCTTAAATGAAGATGAAAAGCTTCCATAAGAAAAAATAATGTTCATCCATCCAATCTACACTTCTCTTCATGCAGTTTTTGACAAGAAAATTACTACACAATATTATGAGTGAACACTCCTAATATTAGCTTTTATTTTATATTATATTAGCATTTATTTTATATCTCACATATAGTAAGTCACATGTATATAGAAAATGGAGTTACTGTGATGGTAAATAAAGTTTCAAAATAGAAATTTAAGAAATAGAAACTTTCACCTCACACTGATTATTGCCAAAATATGTGAGCAAGCCATGACAGTTACTTTGTAAATTCTGGCCAAGCATCTGCAATTCATTAGTAGTATCAAATAACATCATTTACCCACTTACAATATTGTTCCAATTTTTTTTTATATTTAATGACATATACAGGGTGGGGAAAGAAGTTGTTTAGATGTAAGTATCATAAATACATTTTTAAAAACTGAAATATTTGAAAAGTAAAATATATGAAAAACTGTGGAAAAGATAAAGTGTGCTGAGAGAAATCAAAATGTATTCATGTGTCAAAACCAAGGAAGACTGTATAATTACTAGTTCAAATGGTATTTGAAGCCCTTTCAGATCCTAAAAGCTTCTCAAAAAAACACTTTTGCATCTTGGACTGTACCTTTTCTCATGGGCTTCTCAATAATGTGTGGCAGAAGATAATGATGAGGTTCTCACATATATAATTAGGTATGCCAGTCCAAAATCAAGAAGAAATCCCTTGCAATAAGGGGAGATTAGTGCTTGAACTAAGAGTGTGTTTTTAAGCAGGCATCAGGCTTCAAGGACTACAGGTGATAACAAATCTATTGTCTATACCAACAGCAGTCCGATACTAAAACTGCAAGAAATTTTATTGTTTGTGTATGGAAAAAGGAAAAAAAGGACAAAACACAGAGCTTTGTGAATCAGATTTCATTATTTGTTCACCTTCTTACTTTTGGACTTCACAAGCTTAATATACTTATTTTGCTGTATTTATTCTTTAAGTAAAAACACATAAAGTATTACATATTATGAAATTTACAACTGTACATTAACATAAATTTTACAAATATGCTCCAATGCATAAGTTTTTACTGCTGTCTCTTTTCCTCAGCTCCAGGAAGTTCAGATCAGCCAGAATACATAAGTCTACCAGGAACCTTCACTGTGCTCTGGTTTCCTCTTGGGCTCATATAAAGCCAATTGTGGCATACAGATTTTGTTTGCAAAGACATTTGAGTCAGATGTCAGGTATGTCCGTGTGTCCTCTTTGCTCAGAAAGCCAGAACCACTGTCCAATTTCTAGAATTATTTTGGAATAGGCCATCTAAAATTACTTGGCAGTGTAGAGGCTAAGGATATAAAGAACATTTTTCATGTCTCCTATGCTTTCTCTGTAATACACAAAGACCAGAGTCCTGAAGTTACATAGATTAGCAATCTTCAGCTCATTACAGGCCCTGAGGATGGATTTGTGACAAGCAATGTATAGGAGAAGGATAGGGTGGACATTTTTCTGAACTATGTTGGATGTAAAGCATTTGAGATTGCCAGTGTCAATATAGGCAACTGGATATTCTCAGCCGTGCTGTCCCTTCCAGTTCTGTATCTCAACAGGCTGTTTACTTCTGCTATTCCAAATGTGATTATATGAAGGATTCTAGTTAATAGTCGCTTTCTATGATGGAGTGACTGCATCAGTGGACAATGGAAGAGCTACAGATGTAATCTATCTGGACTTTTGTAAGGCCTTTGACACGGTCCCCAAAACATCCTTCTCTCTAAATTGCAGAGATATGGATTTGAGATTTGATGGATGCACTACTCAGTGGCTGACTAATTGGGTGGATGGTTGCATCCAGAGGGTAGTGGTCAATGGCTCAATATCTGGATGGGCACTGGTGATGAGTGGTGTCCCTCAGGGGTCTGTACTGTATCTTCATCAACACAGACAGTGGGATCAAGTGTACCCTCAGCATATTTGCAGATGACACCAAGATGAGTGGTACAGTTGACATGCCTGAGGGATGGGATGCCATCCAAAGGGACCTGGACAAACTCAAGAAGCAGGCTCATGTGAACGTTATGAGGTTCAAGGTCCTGCTCCTGGGTTGGGGCAACCCCCAGTATCAATACAGGCTGAGGGATGAAGAGCAGCCCTGTGGAGAAGGACTTGTGGAGATGAAAAGCTGAGCGTGAGCCAGCCATGTGTGCTTACAGCCCAGAAAACAGCACCCGGGTTGCGTCAAAAGGAACATGGCCAGCAGGTCGAGGGAGGTGACTCTGCCCCCTTCTGTTCTGGTAAGACCCCACCTACAGTACTATGTCCAGCTCTGGGGTCCTCAGCACAGAAAAGACATGGACCTGTTGTAGTGGGTCCAGAGAAGGGCACAAAAATGATCAGAGGGGCATGGAACGCCTCTCCTATGAGGACAGGCTGAGAGAGCTGAGGTTGTTCAGCCTGGAGAAGAGAAGGCTCTGGGGAGACCTTACTGTGGCCTTTCAGTACTTAAAATGGGCTTGTAAGAAAGATGGGGACAGACTTTTCAGCAGGGTCTGTAGCAACAATGTAAGAGGAAGTGGTTTTAAACTGAAGGACAGTAGATTTAGACTAGATACAAGGAAGAAATTTTTTACAATGAGGGTGGCGAAAAACTGGCATAGGTTGCCCAGAGAGGCTGTAGATGCCCTATCTCTGGAGACATTCCAGGCCAGGCTGGATGGGGCTCTGAGCAACCTGATCTAAACATGTCCCTGCTCATCGCAGGGGGGTTGGACTAGATGACCTTTGAAGATCCCTTCCAACCCAAAACATTCTATGATCTATGAATAGTTACCTTTAAATGTACCTTGGCTGGATTACTATTCAAAGTTTTAACATGACTGCAGGAAAGAACTTGGATCTAAATGCATCTGAAAACTGCCCCAGGTGCTGGGAAAACCTGGTAACCAAATATTCAAAATATTTTTGTTTCTAGCACAGCATATAGTAAAAACATAATATATAGATTAGAAATATACAGTTACAGAATATTAGAAATATATTAATGCAGCTTATCCAGAAAAGTCATACAGCCATGATGTCTAAGTTTCAACATGAGTGCAACTGCTCAATCAACAGCCCTTCAAAGTCACTCTTCGCTTCTGCAGGAAAAGGAGAAACAAAAATCTAAAACTTGTTAATAAAGCAAATATGTCAGAGGGGAAAAATAATAATATTACAAGGTTTTTTTTACTATCTGACACAAGGGAGAGATGGCCTATTTAAAAAAAAAAAAAAAAGAAAACCAATTGCATCTCTACTACCCCTATAGAAGTCTGGTAAGAAAACTATCATACTATCATAAAGCTCACATATTACATTCCAATTCTCTTCACAATAGAAACAATACTTCCTACCTCAAAAAGCATTACATACTTGACTGGGTGAGAATATGTCTATGCACCTGACAGCAACTAGATATGATCATAGAATCACAGAATCACAGAATGTCCTGAATTGGGAGGGACCCACAAGATCAGAGTCTAACTCCTGTCCCTGTATATGGCAACCCCACAGTTCACACCATGTGTCTGAGGGCATTGTCCAGTCTCTTCTTGAACTCTTTCAGGCTTGGGGCCGTGACACCTCCCTGGGGAGCCTGTTCCAGTGCTCCAGTACGCTCTAGGTGAAGAACCTTTTCCTAATGTCCAACCCAAACCTCCCCTGACACATCTTCCTGCCATTCGCTCGAGTTCTGTCATTGGTCGCCAAAGAGAAGAGATTGGCACCTGCCCCTCCTCCTCCCCTTGTGAGGAAGCTGTAGACTGCATTAAGGTCTCCTCTTAGTCTTCTTTTCTCCAGGCTGAACAAACCAAGGGACTTCAGCTGCTCCTCATATGGCTTCCCCTGCAAACCTTTCACCAACTTCGTAGCCCTCCTCTGGACACGCTCCAGTAGTTTAATATCTTTTAAGCTGCAGGTAGTCAGTCTGCGCTCTGACCAGACATAGACCACCTCCAGGTTCATCAGTTATACAGATCAAAGCTGGCTGGTGTCAGATGGCTGCCTGTACTACCTTGTAGGCACATTCTAAGTGTCTGTATTATTTGTGCCCTTGAAAATCTTAGGGAGAATAAGGCCGTCTTTAAGTAGGCTCCAGCTCCACATTTATCTATGCTTGAATCTTGAGGGTGACAGAGCACTGGAACAGGCTGCCCAGGGAGGTTGTGGAGTCTCCTCCTCTGAAGACATTCAAAACCCACCTGGACACATTCCCGTGTAGCCTCATCTAAGTGTTCCTGCTCCGGCAGGAGGATTGGACTAGATGATCCTCCGAGGTCCCTTCCAATCCTTAACATTCTGTGATTCTGTGAATCTCTTCAATTTTATTCACATTTAAATCAACCACACCCTTGACTTCTTTAAAAGAGAAACTGCAAGTTTTCCCATGCAAGAAAATGACACCTTCAGAAAGTGCTTACAAAGAGGATTGTGGCTGTCTAGTACTCAGCCATCTTTATTTTTCTTAACTAGCTGGTTTATTTTCCAATAATTTTATCCAGACTGGAATTACCTAATTAAGTACTAGTTGAGTTGGAGGTTAGAGATAAGAGAGGTGAAGCCAAGAAACACTGAACTTACTAGGCCAAAAAAAACCAAAAAACAACTTTCCATTTAGTTTACAAGTTATGTTCTTTTTGCTTTCTTCTGAAATATTTTAGTTTCTTTAAAAAGTCTTCCATGATTGCAGAGATACCCTGTACCATATATCAATATAAAAACCACCAAATAAATATGAATAAAATAAATATTTAAGAATGTGGTGTAGACTGCATATTTGCACAACAGTAGACATTGATTGTGGATTTTGTAAACAGGAGAAGTTCTACAAGAATACTGAATTTCACTGCCTACAGTGAAAACTGAGTATCACTTCTTCCTATGCAAAGCTTTCTAACTTCAAGCCACAAAGAGGGTCATTGTTCTATTTAAGCACTGGGAAGCTCTCTGCTTTTAAGAGTTGGCTTGTGTTGCTATTACTTGAACATTACTTTCCCTTCAGTGTCTTCAGACTCCTGTGTTTAAAGGTTCATTGCAAATTAACCAGTTAGCAATATTTTAAACATTAAAGATAAATATTCTCTTTCCTCTCTCTGACAAACTTTCATATTTGCTGCCATTCATTTATTATGGAAGAGAATGCCATTTTTCTTAATAACTAGTACAAATCTCCAAGAAAATATCATATTTTAAGATTTCAGTATTATTGCTTCAGTAGACTTAAGATGTGTTGACAAACTGATTACATCCAACCAAGAAGCAGCTAGTGTAACACATCCATCAACCTGACAACCTGGAAGACAAATCTTAAAGCTAGAAAGTTGGTTTATAGACTATGTTACGAACAGGAACGAAGAAAATTCAACCTTGAAACCCTTTCATATGTGGCTGGTAAATAGCTTTACATTGTAAGGTGTAACATGCTTCTTAAAGAAAACTTCACATATTTAAATGTGATAATGCAAGAACTGTTTACTGAAGCAACACAGGGTAATTTAATTACAGGAAAAATAATTTCTAAGATCTCAAAGTAATGAGGAACCTGTGACACAAATCCTAATCTGGCGTATGACAGCTGCAGAATGAATTCAAAAGATTTTTACCAGACTAATTATCTGTTAATGGCCAGGCTCAGCAGGGCACAACAAATTCCCAAGGTTTAGCTTCCAAGTCACGTGATTCAATCTTTAGCATGGCAGATGGCAGACAATGACTGCATACCGCTCTTTTATTCCAAGAGCTACACACACCATTTCTGTAACCCAGCACTAAAATTACTGTAATCATACATCAATAGAGATACAGTGTTACCACTGGTGACACCACTATTTTTGTAGTGATTGTTTCCCACACTGTGCAGCATGTCATTTTTAATAAATGCTGTCAACTCTTGGTGTGCACAGACAAAAATTGAAAATGCCATTTATCTTCTCTATAGATCCACAAAGACTCCTGCAAGTCAAATGTCACTTTCAACAGGACACACATGCTTGCTTTTAGCTATAATATCAGCAATTTTTCTCAGTTGCCACACTCTAATTTAAAAATGCTGACTTTGCATCAGTATTTGATTTTGTGTTCATTTTGATACTCTATTATTTCAAGATTCCATTTCATCAGTTGGTTGAGTTTAATGGATATTACTCATTACATATCTAAACCTTAGCTCACTGAAAAAGATTGAATTCACACTCAGTGGACTGCAGCTACTACATTCTCAGCAACATTATACAATATCGCCCAAGACAGAATTACATATCCTTGTGTGGAGGAAAGAGATATACGTTCTCTGTTTCATCTGTACTACATTTTGGGTTCTTGATCTCCATAAAGTAAGAATAATACACAGGGGTTTTGCCTCCTCCTGAACAAATTCTAAAGACCTTTGTTCCAGAAAGCCAAGTTTTCCAGTGCTAGACTGTAGCTATTTCACATGGCATGACCTTTATTTTTTGCATATGCAACAGAGCAGAAGAACTTCCTCAGCATTATTGTTCAGGGCCAGTTCAAGACACTCTGAGATGACTCACCAGATGTTCAAGGTTCTGTTTCTTCTCTAGTGCTTCTTCTGTAGTATCTTAAGTATCATAATTTTGTTAAAGTGCTTACCACTTTGCATTTTCTTTTTTCCTCAAAATGGTAACTGGACTGGTAATATGATCCTGTCAAAACTTTGATGAAAACTGAAAATACTTTCTAGAGGTAATTCCTAAACTACACATTGTCTGCCTATGGCCTTTGTACTACTGCATGTAATGAAAAGGCGTTAGAAAGTGTTCCATAACAAGATTAGTAGCTAGGAAAAGATCTTTGTGTTTTCATATACAGAGTATTTTTCAGATCCCGACTTCTATGACAGGGCACAGTTAATTTCAGGTTAGTTTCAGATAACACTTCCTTCCACAGAAATATTCCTATCTGTAGATATTTATGTCCACAGACCAAGGCCAAAATTAGCTCTTCTGTTTGAGTACACTATTTCCTCCTTTCTTCTAGCAATAAATAACCTCTGTTTCCAGTTCTGAGCATATTTATTGAAAGCCTGAACAAAAATATCACGTAGCAGCTTCCATGGATTAATTCATTTCCTGTTATAAAGACTTCCTCAAAATTAGGGCCACCTTAGTTACTTAGTTTTCCTTAGACTTGCCAAATTTGTATCCCACACTGACTAGACAAACAGCTCTCCACAGTTGTTCTCTGAAACAATTTTAGCCTCTAGTAAAAGCCCAACTTCCCCTGAATCATGTTTCATATCAAATATTAGAAGAGGTTTGCTAGCATTCAGATAAAACTCACTCTAACTGCAAACACTGCTGTAGGAATTATCTTCAGGATGCAGGTGTGTACACATGCACATTTCAATGTTAAATAGCATTTAGATTTTTGTTATTTTATCTCTAGCTCAACAGTTCTTCCGAAGTTGTAGTGTTTGGTTACCAACTGCAAAATTGCCTGTAGCAGTAATTCAGATCTGTGCTATTTCCAGTACATTTGTGAAAGTGCCTATACTAGGTTAGAGACTGAGACGTAAGATTAAAGACTTCCTTTGGTTTCAGTAGCTTTCAACTACACACAATGCCTGCTTACATGGAATCAAGTTTCTATTATAGTTGTTTCTCATCCTGTAATGAGGTATCAGACAGCAAGGTAGCAATACAGTTTAATCACACGCACACAACACAAAAGAGTACACTGAGTTCCCAGTGCCTGCTTCTTTAAAAAAAGTGTATTTCTGATGAGTAAAATACAGCTGAAAACCAAGTAGCCTTTCTCCTATCATTAGGTAGGAGGTAATTGAACTAAAGCTAAATATTTGCTAAAACTACTCAATTAACTTCAATAAAACTAATTTTAAAATCTCATCCAAGTATAACTTTGCATACAACATTGGAAAACTGAGAAAAACATTTATACATTCCACAACTTGTCTCAGTACTAAATAGTCAGCTCTCATTGAGAATAAGATTCTAGAAAAAATACTGTACCAACGGAGGTTTTCAGATCTGAATGACAGAAACCTGCCAAAAGAACTGAAACAAAAAGATGGGGAATATCAGTTGTTCTAATTAATGAGATCTTTCCTGCTCATCTATTTTTTGGGTTCTAGAGAGATCTGCCCTCTATGGGGTAGATTAGCAGCTGCAGTTGTCTCCTTAGCATTTCCACTGTAAAGCAAATACAAAATTCAGTTTACAGAAGCTACCATCTCTACTAAGAATATTCAAATCTGTCACTGGAAAATAAAAAATTACTGAGAGGAGAGCATGATGAGTCTGATGAATATTTCCAATGTAATGTCTGTTTTCTTCAGTTACACTTTTACTTTTAATGAGCACCTTATGAAAAACTTCATTAACAGAAAATTAGGGAGCTTTTGGCTTTGGAGATAGCCACCAACATACTCGTGGCCCATCCAAAAATTATTTTAAAATAAGGCTTACTTGTGGTACTTTCCCACTATTTTGGGAATGGAGTAGAGAAAAGGTGGCTCATCCACCTTTTCAATCCTGTTATGGATATTAATCCGCGAAACTGCAACACAATGCAAGCTTAAAAAGTTACTATCATCCTGGAGTGAGGATTTCATTTTCTTTTGTATGTCAAATAATATATGTTTCAGAGTTCCATAGGCTTTTTGCGAGTTTCTCACAGGAAATTCCCCTATATATTATGTTCGTTTAAACAATTAGTGCAGGTAATTTATCATTAAGTCGCTGCTCTACACTCCACAATGACTGAAGCTTGAAGCTTGTTTAGAAACCCCCCATTCTCTTGTGAGGTAAGGAAGGGTTAACTTTCCAAGTGGAGAAGTTTCAGTCTGACTGCCCTTGCTTCACAGTAGGATAGTGAAAGATTCCAACAAAGAACAGAAAGGAAAAGTGCAGCCAAGCAAGGACAACACTTTGGTCAAACAAATATATTAGGTAAACCTCAATGTCAGAAGCACTAAGACTGGAATGGCAGAAGCCTGCATTGCAAAGTTAAAGCCTATTTACCTTTATAGGAATAATTTACCTCACATAGAAACCATCGCAAAAGCCTTGAGAATTAAGTTTGTTGTTCAACAGTTTAAAAGTGAAAAGTTAGCCTTGAATCAATGTAGTTAAAAAAAAAAAATGTGCTTGAGGATACAAAGCACTAATATTCTAAGTTACAGCACCCATATTGAAACTGAAGATAAAAATGAAACCTTGTGTTACAAAGTCTTACAGTTAAAAGCTAGATAATTGTCTGTTTTCATACACAATAATCAAGGAGAATATCCAACACGGATGTTACTCTCTGTGTTGCTCCTATCATGAAGGTGTTGCTGCAGTCAAGATTAATGAAGTCAGAAGAGTAGAAAAATATTTTGAGGACATCCTTTCCATTGTACTACTCGAAATTGAAAAGATTTTTTCACAGATCACTGGCTTAATGATTTTTTTTAGTACACAAGTTAAATAGTTCTAATGGAAAACAAAATCACCCTCTAAGTTAACAGAACACATTCCCTAAGAAAACTATACAAATTTTATGCATGCATGTTTTTAACACCTGAATTCTGGCATCAATTCCATATTAAATAGAAAACACAACCTAAACCTATTTGCTCACAAAAAATACAAAAAAAATATATATTTCTTCAGAGATAAAATACAAAGAAGCAGGGAAAAAGATAAAAACCCAAACCCAGAGAAAAAGCTACATTTATAGGAACACAGCCATTTACAAAATGCCTTTTTTTTTTTTAATGGTTGCCTTTCAAGCTGTGCCAACACTACAATGAACATAAAAGATCTGCTTCCCTAGCAGATTTAGAATAATAAGCAATTACTGCATTAGAGAAAATAGGCTCTGAAATTTCCACCAATTGGTAACTGGCAGCAAAGCAGCTCTTTATTTGCCAGACCCCACAAAGCCCTTGGGCACGAACCTCTACATACACCAGCAAACAACAAAGGGGAAAAAAAAAAAAAAAAGCACAAAAACAAACCTATTCCTCAAACTGGGGTCAGCCCTTCACTTTGGGGAAAAAGAAACAACAACAAAAAAACCAGAAGTGTCTATCTTCCTAGATAAGCAGGAGGTTTTTATTATCAGGGTGATTAAAGCCATAGGTCTTCTATCTGGGACACTATATCCTGTAACCACTAAATCATGATTACACTATGGTTGTGTAAACAAAGGCTCCTTCCTAACGTCTGTGAAAAAGCAAAAAGCTTTTCCTCCAAACAGAAGGGAGGTTTCCACATTTGTGCACTACTACTGCTGAAACATTGTACACAGAGAGGCAGTTGTAAGGGTGTCAGCAGCGAGAACTAGGGATTTCACAGCCCTGCTTGAGAACACCTACATCTACAATCCAAGTTTGATTATTGCCGTTACCACAGAAGGGCAGACGGAGGTACTACAGCAATTAGAAATCTTATACTTATCTTGGAGCATTACCAACAATTGATTGTCCTCTCTGTGGACTGAATACAGCCATCATCCACTATGGATGACAGTAATGTGCAAGCAACATATGTGAGATTTAATGTTAATTAATTTTATTGATCCCTGATGCACTATTGCATCTTCCACATCAATGCAGACCAGTGAGTTTCTACTGTATCAATAATGCAATAGAAGAGCTGAATCTGAACTGAGAATCCTAGTTTTTGCAGTTTCCTTTCTTGACTCTTTACAAATCTGTTTCTATCTATTTCCTTGAGAAGATTAGAATCATCAGAAACAGTAACAGAAGACTTCATGGGCAGAAGAGACCGTATAATAAATATCCTCAAAGCTATTTTATAACAAATCAAATTAAACATGACTAAAATCACATTATGGGACTTTTAAAAAGAAAAGGATGTTCCTAGAAAGGATTCTCTTAGCAAATCTTGTTAACAAATCTCATTAAAAATCAAACCTATTAGCAGAACTAAAGAGCACATTATAGTGCCACCAAGTACTGAAAATCAAGAGTCTCAGTGATGCATTTGCCTTGCTATATTTAACACCAAAGAACAGAAGTTCTTTTCAATTATTTAATTATAAAAAGTGTATCCACAGAACATAACCAGAGAGATGGACCTCATATCAAGACAACCTAAGTGCACTTGGTCTGCCATACATTTGCTAGCAATTTTAAACACAAAAAGGTACTTTTTAAGTAGCCCGTAGGATTACAACCATTATAAAAAGCTTTATGATAGAAATTCCAAGATCTGCTTGAACACAACTGACACTTTTACAAGTAGCTGATGCAAATATATAGGTATGCTGGTGTGCAAGAATACTTGTTCAATGAGCAAGGATCCTAATATTTACTCAACAATACAAGTCCAGGTACCTGATACTGCATGTGATCTACTTCACAGTCTGTGTTACTCTGTATCACTAACATCACAATGCTGGCAAAGTTCCACATCAGTGTCAAAGTATCAAAGCCCTGTTCCACAATGAGCTGAGTCATTAACTTGACTGATCAACAGCAAATGTATTCCTGACACTTTTACCTGGCGCAGCAAAACCTCCTGTGGGCCACTCCTTTGTATTTCTGGGTGAAAACAGAAGACTTACCGCATCATTAATCCTGGCACCACATTTTGCAGTCGTAAAACTAAAAGCAAAAGCAAGTTGTAAAGATGTGACACTCCCCCCCCCCCAAACTATTCATTTCAGATAAAATTCTTGACCTTAGACCATGTCAGTTACTACCTCCAGAAAGACATTTCAATACTTTTGTTGTTTAAATAGCAATCTCTAGAAGTGAAATGGAAGGAGACACCAATATTTTTCTTACATGACTCAGCATCACGTAGTAGTCTGAAAACATAACTCTTCTTCTGAAAACACATAGGTATGTGCTTGCTTTGAAATATTTCAGATACACTGTATTACTCAATCAACAGGCACTATATTGATTAGTACACATTTTTTTTTAACTTGGAATGTAAAGTTGTCAACTTCTTTTGCATAATATACAATTTAATTTTTAAAAGATATTAATATTTAATACAAATTTTTAAAGTTGCAGTTTATTAAAATGCGCTTATTCAGAAACAGGTTAAAGCATATACAGTAACAAAAATTCAAGTTATGAAAACAAAGCAGCTTAATTAAATTAACTCATAATTATTAGATATTCACAGCAATTTATTCTCCTACCTGCTTTCCATCCAGTGTACAAAGTCTCTTGACTACACCCGAATCTAATTTAATGGCTTCTGTGATGTCAGTCAAGACCTGTTCAAAGGAGTGAGCAGTCTTCTTATTCAGCAGAATTCTCACAGCTTTCCGTGGTTTTACTCCACTCCTAATAACAGTCACTAATTTGGGTTTAATGAAATCTTTACTCTCCTTCACTTCGCTCTTTGTGGATGTCAAAGATGTCAAGGATCGAGTGGACCCAGTCCTTATGTTCACACACCAGTTTGGATTGACATTCTTGGTGTAATCAACTTTGCGATATGGTTCATTGGATGCACATACATAACTTTCACCTGTAAAGAAGATTACATTTTCATAATTTAAGGGGTTTTTCAACTCTTATTGTAAATTTAAAAAAAAAAAAGACCATTTTTCAGGAGTGATTTTCATGTATTTCAACTGTAGGCTATTTTAAATAGAGGACTGTAAATTATTAGAGCTTTTCACCAAAACAATATTCTTATAGAGTGGATTCAACATGTTTCAAAAAACCTCTGATTAAGAAATAAAAACCAGTAAAGGGTAATGAGGGAGCTGAAGATATTTCCCATTTCTTTTGGATCCTGAGTTCTGACTGCTGAGTCATTTCCAAGTGCTTAAATTACTTGAGCTCCCAATACATGACATTAAGAGCATTCTCCTACAGCAAATACCCAGGTCCTTCCCTATATCTTCCTAAGTATATAATTCACAATGTGTACACACATATCTATGTTTAATAATGAGTTATTTTAAAAGGAGAAAGTTTTAACAGAATAAAATTCGAGCATTTCAAGATCCTTGTCCCGAAGGACACATTAATTTACCAGGAGCTATTGCCTGTTACCAAGGATGCACTGTTGAAATGTATTAACTTCAACGTTTTTGAGACCAAACGCCTGCCAAAGCCACAAATGAGACTCTGAGACTACAGGAATACGTAAGGGCATTTACACTTCCTTGCTTTAATTTCTTTACTAATTTCAAAGCCTGCATTGCTGATATCTTCTAAAGTGATGACAGGGAGGCCAGAGAACTAAAAAAAAAAAAAAAAAAAATGTTAACAGGCTAGTAATACATACCTCTACATCAAATTATTTGAAGTGGCATCAGCCATGATACACACCTAGCAAATTTGTTACTTTTCTACATTCCTTGACATAATACAAAGCTGGAGACTAACTGGCTTTATTTTTGTAGAAGATGACAATTTTCTCTTCAAACTGCTGTTTGCTGTTTTTCACAACTCTCTTAACATTTGACAAAAATATTCAAGATGCAGACCATGACAAACGATATCTTTAACTCTGGGCCATTTCTGTAATCTCAGATCTCACAAAATGACATCCAAAGACCTTCTCAAAGAGTCAGAGTACTGTCACGTGCATGAAAGAGAAGCATTCCAAACTGATAGAGCACACCATTCCTTCAGGCAGAAGAGCTACCTATTGCTAAAAAGCTTAGCCTGTTCTAAGATTAAACTGGTGGAACAAACCAAAGTCATCTCCTATACACAAAGTAAGAGGAAGAAAGAGTACACATACATCTATTGAGTGTTATTGTGAAAGTTACAAAACATGTACCTGTATTTAAACACACACTAGCAAACTTTTAAACACTACTTTTACTTTCTGAACTCTTGCTTGGAGAGCTGATTTAGCTTAGAAGTTGCATAGTTTATTCCAAAAGCAAGATAGTATCATACTTTAAAACACCACTTCCTAATTTATCATGTATTTAGACCTTCTTGAAAGTTTACTTAGTGTATCTGAAAGAGAATAGATTATAATTAAGTCAACAATGATTTTGTTTGGGCAGTCTGGCAGCCAGTTCTGCCTCCACAAACATCACTGCGACTGTAACCCACTGAGGTACAAAGAAACAATTTGGTGTGAGGTTTTACAGATGCTGCTGCCTTGCCTGGATTTTTCATCTCCACTCATCCCCATCATTCCTCCTCATATTCATAGACTGAGTGTTACACAAAACAGAAATCAACACAGACAAAACCAGACAACTCCTCTTTCCCCAGAAAACGAGCAAAGAAAAATTAGCTGTTTTCAGCCCATAAACTCTTTGAATGTAATGTCCACACACCTGCATGCACACTAGCACAAATCTACACGTAGGAGAAAACAAACCCACACAGCTCAGGAAGAACTGTGGTGATCTAGAAGCTTGCGCTGCCCACAACTACAGGCTAAGATGCTACAAGTCTCTAAGCAATCTGATTTAATCAGACCTGCTTTGAGCAAGATGTTGGATAAGATGACCTCAGAAAGTCCCTCCAAACTAAGTTATCCTATGCTTCTAAATAGCTGGACAGTTCTCTTTCAACAGCTGTTTTCAGAGACCTTTCACCTTCTCAAAGAAACTGGCAATTCTAATTCATACCAATACACTTTATAACTGCTGATCATTTGATTATTGTCCCCTCTGAAACTAGTTTAGTGGATTACTTAGAATCCTTATGACAATTTTTATCATGATTACGTACTAAACCTTTTATGGATGCACCTAGCAAGTGACTTTGGTTCACATGGGCTGGTTAAGAATGCCAATTATTATTTCCTCCTACAAAAAATGAACAGAAGGTAATTTAGTCATTATCCTAGGGAATTCAGAATATGGGCATTCAACTTTGGAAGGTCCCTGACCACTTGCTTTAAAGTTTATTGATCTGTGTGAGACCTTGGTAATGTTTAATCATCCTTTGATAATAATTTATGTGTAAATAAACCCAACAGCATCTTATGCATTATGATACCTCTCTAAACACACTGACTGCCCTTAGCATCTCAAAGATTTTACATAAACTTCAGTACATGAAGTCACGTATCACTCTGGAGTGTGCAAGAGTGTTAAATAAATTCCAGCAATCAGCACTACAAGGTACATCAAAACTCATCATCCTTGAGCATGTTTGGAATTATCCTTTCAAACTCAAAAATAATGTACTTCCTAGACCATGGAAAAACTCCACAAATGTACACAAGACAATTTAAAGTTAAATCTCACGGCTGAAGCTTAAATTAACAAAGCTTAAAAAAAAAAAAAAGGCGATTCGGAAGCAGGCTCTCCAACTTGAAATAAATTAATTGCTTTACATAAAGAAGCATATGTAGGGAACCAAAGGTCCCTTTGCTAGAGGATTTAACATAGAAGAAACTCAATACATTATGCCAGCTTTGTCTCTTACAGACATGTACCATAACATAATATCTTCTTTATACTATCATGGAAAGCAATCTATGTGCCAGAGTTGTATATACAACACCCTTTAAGAACAGCAGAAGTTGTTCCATTACAAAATTTCAGTCAGTATTAATCCAAAGGATCTTTATTTCTTTAAAACAGCTGTGTAAGACTCTGCCTTCTACTAGTTCCCTTGCTTGAAGGTGGAATAAAATAATTTCCCAATTATTAGAATAGGTTGCAATACCTGTTTACTACATATTTCTTATTAGTATTTCTTTTCCTTTAAGCAGAAGCCTTAGTTTTCTTCTTCCAATGAAAAAAATAGAAGTGCTTACATTTTAAGAGAATGTAATACCTTAAAAGAAGAAATTTCTAGCACATTTAGCCAAGACAATATTTAAAGAAAAAAAAAAACAAAACATCAGGGGTAAGTTAAATCACAGCTATAAAGTTCACTACAGGAAACTTCCCTATAGGATGGTATATTCAAAGAGTATGCCTAAGAAAATACCATCCCTGGATGAGCAGGCATTAATTTCTGAATGTTGCTGTTGTTTAAATTGTTATTTTAGCCATCCTCTGAAATATAAAATGCATTTATATATGTGTGCTGGTTTTGGCTGGGACAGAACTAATTTTATTCATAGAAGCTAGTACAGGGCCATGTTTTGGATTAGTGCTGGAAAGAGTGTTGATAGTAGTGGGATGTTGCAGTTACATGGAGTTAAAGCCTTTTTTGCTTCTCACCCCACCAGTGAGGAGGCTGGAGGTGCACAAGAAGCTGGGATGTGGGACAGCTGACCCCAACTGACCAAAAGGGCATCCCATGCCACATGATGTCATGCTCAGCATATAAAGCTGGGGGAAGAAGAAGGAAAGGGGAACATTCGAAGTGGTGGTGTGTGTCTTTCCCAAGTAACAGTTACACCTGATGTAGCCCTGCTGTCCTGGAGATGGCTGCCCACGGGAAGTAGTGAATTAATCCCTTGGTTTGCTTTGCTTGTGTGGCTTTTGCTTTACCTATTAAACTGTCTTTATCTCAACCCACAAGTTCACTTTTACCCTTCTGATTCTCTTCTCCATCCCACCGGGGGAACATGAGCAGTTGTGTGTTGCTTAGTTACCATCTGGAGTTAAACTACAATGATATGTCTGTTTGGAAGAAACATTAAATAATTTTTAAGAGTATTATCTCTCTTTCATGTTATATATTGTAGGTAAAAAACCTGAAAGTGTAATGTTATATATAATATTAGCTCATAGCTTTAACGTATGTTCTGATTTTAAATCTGTTGGGGATTAATTCAAGCATAAATACACACTTCTGATAATCTCCACACTCTCTCAGAAAAACAATATTTGTAAAATGTAACATACAGCACTTAGTTTTTTGTTTGTTTAAACCAGTCAAATTGTTTTCAATCATTGTTAACAAAGTACCATAACTTTACAGATCAAATCACATACATAAATAAGTTTGGCTATTTCACTAACTAGTTGGAATGAGACTTTTCATGTGTCTAACCTAAATACATATCATCTCAATTACTAAGAAAATATTTTCTGAGACTTCAGTGGCATTTTGATCAGGCTGTAGCTTTTGTGGCATTTGTATATCTACCAGCCCTAGAAAGTTGACAGAACTCCACAAACAGGCATAAACAATACTTAGAATATTTACATTGCTGAGTTTGATACAGTCAATTTTATGCTTTGAAGGCCTACTTTCCATTTACAGTCTTGAAGGATGTTAAAGTTAATGCATACTAGCTGTAACAGGCTGTTACAACAGTTACACTATTGGAAAAAAATACCTTATCTTTCACTTACAACATTAGAATTAATGTGAATCAGCTCCCCGTTTTTTAGACCAGATGGTGAAGTTAGTCACTAATATTACACCGGGATTTGCAGGCAAACATGTGAACTACAGACTAATTAAGCAATACATTTTTTAATACAGAAAAAAAAATGGAAGAATTACAGACATATGTTACTGGGACTCTGAACCTATTCTATAGCAGTAAGCTTAACCAGGCTGCAGAGCAGTTTTGGCAGAAGTATTATATGAAATCTTCTTATAAGTTGGTATTATAATTTCAACAGAGCATATGTGCCATCCAACTGACGCTTCATGACATTACAAAGAGCGATCCAAATAGAAGTGTCACTTCTTCCACAAAGAAACCAAAATTTTCTCAAATAGGGCATATGCTCACTTAAAAGAATTAACATCTGCTGATATTTTGGGTCACAATATAATCAACAAATGGAGTAAGTTTACTTCTGATTCTCTCTCTCTTCAGAAAAACAACTAGAAGACATGCAACTGCCTATTAACAAAGAATCATTACCTGTCTTTAAATAATTTACCTGTACTGTGTGAAAAACTACATGCACTATCCGTGAAGCAAAACCTGTGTGCGTGCAGCGTGCACACAGTTTAAACACACTGTGGAATGATTCTGGTTTCAGAAAGCAAAGTCGACACATAATACCATTCCCTCACAACAGTAAATACAGATTATGCACACAGAGAATGGATGAAAGAGAAAACAACAGTACATATCTGACTGATAAATAGCTATGGACTATCAGTTCCCTAAATACTAATTTGCTTACTTTAAAACTTATCTACAAAGGTTTTCTTTTGCCATATGTTTCTCCAACACTGTTATTAACAGGAAATGTCTCTATCCCTTCCTTTATGTCTTGAAAGGTGAGCTAAAGATAGTAGGGTGTACACAAACTCTCCAAAATTCAGCCATGCAATTTTAGGTAGCTAGGAAAAGGAGGATGTGTCTTGTCCTTTTGTATCACAAGTGTACATAACTTGCAACTATGTACAGTTTTGAGGAAACATGGCTGCTTTACAGCTTGGGGATCTTCACAGCACAAGTTTTGCAAGTTGAAGCCCACTGCTAGGCATTTAACAAATAACCTAGAAGCACCGTCCTTAAAAACAGAGACTACTAAAGACCGACCTGTAGATCTTTCATTTTCCTTAGCATTAAGTTAAAAAACAAACTGTGAATATGCCACATAGTGGGTAATGTAAAAAAGAAAACACTCAAAAATCCTGAGTCAGCATATTTGAAACAAAAATCTCTGAACATAGCTTTCTGGCTTGCTTTTTGCAAGGTGTTAACAAGCACTTCTTATCTCCTGGGATTCACATATAGCATCATGTTTTTAAATGACACAGTGCATAACAGACATACGGCTGACATTGGTAAAAACATCCCTACAATGAAACTGCTAGTCTCCATAGTTTTAGATGTGTGTTCCCCTGTGAAGCACATAGGACAGGGCAGGTTTCTAGGTGCATTTCAGACATATATCCATACCATGTTCCTCAGCTTCTTTTGGTGGAACCCACCAGTTTAAATAGTGCCAAAAGCTGCTTATTCAGTAGAGCACAGTAGTTATTAGGGCTTTCTTCTAACTTTAGGAATCATAGGAGAGTACCCTTTTTGTGTTCTGTAACACAAAGTCAAGCACATTTCCAGAACAGTATATTTACAGCATGTGTAAAAGGACTGATCTAAAAATAAAACCACCCCTTTTATAAAGGATTAGGTTATTTAGATCTCTCCTTTCTTTCTTTTGCAGAACTTCCTTCCTCATCAGTTCCTTACAACTGCTTTACTTTCATGTCACCTCCAATAACCCTGTATAAGTCACAATCTTGCCTTATCTACAGCATTAAATTCCCTGTTAACTTTTTAAAACCCAGGATGACAAGCAGGATTTTAGCAGATGACTAACTGCTCCTAGTTCTCTTTTGACTTTATTTAGTCACGAAGTTCAGATCACAGCTTCCTACAAGCTTTCACAGAATCACAAAACAGTTAATGGTCAGAAAGAGCCTTTGGAAGTCATTTGGTCCAACCCTCCAGCTCAGGCAGGGTAAGAGCTTTCAGAAGGCAGTTAAGGCCACCTGGTACCAACCCTGCCTAATACTATATGCCTCCTCCACAGTAAGTAAATATTAATAACTTTTCAGGTACATTACATTTCTACTATCTGTGAAACTTGGAGGTACACAGTGGTGGAACTACTCTATTTTGCTTGGATGGGAAGTTAACTAACAATTACGTCTGTATTTCACATCCACACCCCATTGCTCTAGGACCTATGTAACTACAGTGATTTAAACATACATTTTAATGCTTTTAATGTTTTTAAATACTTCTTTTATCCTTTTACCCTTCTTTGTTAGAACTGCTACACTTCCCTCTTTTTAATGCATTACAGCTTTTGGCTTTAGCACAGGAAGGTAATCATACCTTTTGCAAGATTCAAAAATACGAACTGCTTACTTGGTGTTACCATCTGCTTGCCCTGAGAAAAGATATTCTTTACCTAACATAACAGTGTGCATCGACTAGAATCACAGCCACTTAGGCAGGATTAAAATGTAATATGCAGTAACAATAACAATGATCTAAGGCAGAAAATACTTGGATTGTTCAATACCTCATTTCAAAAACACTCTTTTACTCTGTATTAGTGTGGCAGAGCCCATTTCTTTAAAGCAGATAGTCCTGTGCCACATGCCCAAGACATGCAGAAGGACCCGCCCTGCTCAGAACCTTCCCACCTCCTGCCCAAAGACTTCCCTACAGGTGCCTGTCGATGGTCTGCACAACTGTGCAGACAAAACTACTGACATTTTAAAAGGACTGTATTAATTAAGCATTGTAATTGAATGAACCAAGACTCTTAGCAATGCTTCCTACCTAGGGAACTAGAAGAATTCCTTATCACATGCCAAATCATGGTAAGTTTTCTTGCCAGGAATAGTGTCTGCACTTGGTTTCCCCTCTGAAAAATCCAAAAATATCTCCCAACTTTGCAGTAGACCTTAATCAGGATTCTCCATGTCTTTCACTACCAAGACAATCAAAGCAAAGGACAGCAAGATGAAGCAGACTGACACCAATGTAAAACACAAACCTAAGCACTAAAGCACTGCGCAGTTCTTACTATTGCCATTGTGTCATGCTTTAGGAAGCTTACATTATTAAACTGAAGGATTCAGACAATTAGTTAACTTTTGTGGAGAATAGAAATGAAAATATTGTTCCATTATTGCTATTGAAGAGAAAATATCAAATTGCATATGAAATCTACTATTCAAAAGTAAAAAGTAGTGCAATGTCTGACAGTAAAGTTGAAAGAAAGAAAACTGAAAGAAAGCCACAAGAAAGTAATAATATTCCTAACCCCCATCCCCTCTCTGGAGTTGTCTGCTTGAACAAGATCAGGATCAGACAATGAAATTTTTCACTCCTCCCATTCTAAGAAACCAACGAAAACTGCCAAACTCATGAGCCATAATGTTTCCTAACCTACAGAGGCCAGGAATATAAACACTATTTGCCTAAGGCTGGTCCAGATGAGCATGCTTTTTTGACTATGATACCCAGTTAAGAAAAGCAATATGCCTAAAATGGAGCTTGTCAATTTTTTACTAGTAAACATGATCTGGTCAAATTTTGAACTGACTCAACCTGTAACAGTAATATTTGAAATCTACAGTGCATCTATTTTCCTCTTAAAATCATAAACAGTAAAACATTGCCGAATACAGCCAAATCCCAAAAAGCATTAATCAATGACTCAATTCAGCAAGTTTCAACTATTATGATACAGATTTTGATACTGCCAGCTTTTGTATTCCAGACAGACATTAAGCTAATAAACTGCAAACAGGCCTTAAAGAGCTTGCCTGCACTGGGGCACATCAATGTCCAAGAGCTACACACACAGGCTGGAGTTGAGAGAGGTTCAACGCAGATCTTGCTGACTTGGTGAAAGTGGCTGAGCACTCACCTCCTGCTCACTTCAGAACCTGAACTGCTGCAATTCCATGTACCAGTTCAATAACACTGATGATGTACAAACAGACTAGTTAAATAATTAGGTACTGCATCAAGTAGCCACGCTGGGTCTGATGTTCAGCCTGTAGCTGGCATGCACAACAGCACTTTATTTTCCTTTCTGAAAATTAAAAAGCAACACCACAAAACACCATTCAAAACTACTTCTGGTGCTACTGCAGTTCAAGCTTTAGCACATTACCAATGTTCAAGTATTTATTCTTGTGCAGAATTTTAAGCTTGCTGTGCTGGAACGACAAGAAATAAACAATCCCAAATCAGATCCTCTTCCAACATCTCAAGAACGAAGCAGCTGGCAAAGAGCTGAGATAATTTCAAGGAACGATGGATTCACTATTTGTTTGCTTCCTCCCTGCCCCTATATATGCTTTCCTTTCTCTGTGATTAGACTTACACTAGTAAAGTTTTTGGCATGCTAATTGGAGCACATACTAATCCAATTATGATGCGACAGGATTTTCTTAAGATTCCTGAGAGTTGTATTGGTCATGGATAGTTGACTAAGTAACTGGGATTTTTTTTTTCCCCCTTTCATTTTACTGAGAAAGCATGGAAGTGGCATTTCAGTTGTGGCATTTGTTTTGCTTTATTCTTCCAGTGAAGAGCAATGAGAAAGGTCACTCTTCCAATGAGCCGAAGAGACAGGAACTACATTTCTGCATTCAGTTATTAACTTAAACAGAGTTGTGGGAGTATACACTGCAGTTACACTGTCGTCCAGCAAATCGTTTTGTCTTTGTTTTGTTTTAAGCCCTAAGAGCTTAAGATCATTCTTTCTACAATATTTCAAAAGTTACCATTATTTTATCCATTTTTTGTTTCACTACCTTATCCTACAATCCTCACTCCACCATCTAATTTTTTTTTTTTTTTTGCTATCTCTAAATTAATCACCAAATCATGGAAAAGTTTTCGTTGATTTCACATTTATTTTATTATCACAGGGTTGACATTTCACATTTCCTCTGTTTTGCCTGTGGAACAGCCCTATGATAGATCATATGATGGGGAAAGTCCTCAGGTGCTATATTACTATTATAAAGTGTACTTTTATGTACATCTGTTTTGATTGAGAGCTCCTTGATGCAGCAAATACTGTAGCCTCTCCCTTCCTCTTGCATGTGACTAGTCCCTTAACTGGTAGATAATATAAAGGTCTTCAGGTGCCATGTCTCATCAAATTATTAGAATCATAGAATATTTCGGGTTGGAAAGGGCCTTCAAAGGTCATCTAGTCCAACCGCCCTGCAATTATCCAGGTGTGATTCTGCATTGCTTTGAAAAGCTAAGTTTCCAACTTAAAGGATACAGAGCCGAAAGCCTAAAAAGAAGGGCACATTAAAAGACCTACAAATAATACTTCTTAATTAATGTGGATCAGCTACACCTGGCATATAGTCACTAGGTGGAAAACTATGGTGGCTGATGTATTAGACACCCAAGGGGAAGCATCAAGCGCAATTTGATTATGAACCTCACAGTGTGGACAACACGATCAATACATTCAAAAGGCTGATTCATGTAATGCTGAGTTTAACTGTATTTTAAGACATCCTGAGAGAACACGGGATAAGTCAGGTTTTAAGTAGAACATGTATCTATCTATATACAGCTATGAAAATACAGC
This sequence comes from Streptopelia decaocto, assembly GCF_964273445.1. Taxonomy (NCBI): domain Eukaryota; kingdom Metazoa; phylum Chordata; class Aves; order Columbiformes; family Columbidae; genus Streptopelia; species Streptopelia decaocto. The sequence goes on along the minus strand of NC_138658.1, from coordinate 22,845,891 downwards.
TCTGCAAGCACATGTACAGGCACTCAACAAGCGAAGCATGCCTGTATGCCTACTTCGAGGTACCTTGTCCCATTGTAAAATATGGAGTTCAAATATGATACACCTAAAAATATTTCTACTACTTCAACCTCAAAAGTTGCTGTGGTACAAAATGGAAGTCACAGAACAAGCTTCCCAATGCAGTAAGTTAAGCTGTAAAAAGTACTCAAAGGCTTAGCTGCTCCTTGTTCTGGTAACTGTCATTCCCTACAAACAAGAAGCATATGTTTCATTCAGAAAAAGTACTTCTGGCATCATTTTGAGTAGCCAAGAGCTGCTCTGCTCAGATTTGCAAGGTCTACATGACCTCAGCAGCCAAGTCCCATTGTCAAAAGCTACTTCGGTACAATTTTGAAAAGTATTTGATTCTAGAAAATGCTTTTGGAAGGCAGACAAGGTAGATAGTACCCCTTACGAGTATGGACTCCGATCACATTTGAAAATGGGACTTTACACCATTTTTTTTTAATAAGTGGCAGGGAACAAACATCCCTTTTCACAGCACAGAGGCTTTCTCTGGGAAAGCTTACATCACTGTGAGGTATCAATGACAATGTAATAACTGTTAGGGAACTAAATTACAACATTTCCCTCTCTTACAAATGGTGACCACTGAAAGGCAACCAAGAACTATGGTTCTAGCAGATGAAAAGAGTACCTGCTGTGTAACTACCATCAGAATTAAACCCTACACATACAGACAGCACTTGTCTCAGTGACGGGAGAAGCAGACAATTCACACTGAGAAAATGAGGCCCACCCCACCCCACCATAGCAGGCAACACTGTCCCTCTTGCTCTCCAGTGCTCCATAGTTGCCTGTTTTCAGCAAAGCAACTTCTCTCAGCTTTGACCAGGGTAGCAAGAGGAAAGCCCACCCAGGGAGAGTCTGCAGCCCACCACCAGGCCCGTGCCATCTCCTGCAGGACCTCGACATGCCATGGCAGAACTGCCCGTGGCCCGAGCTCTGCTTTCCCCTGGCCCCCTGGAGGCACCTCACCTTCCACCAGCTCGTCCAGGCTGGTAAGCTTCTTGCTGCCATCAATGGTGTAGATGGTGCGGACACCCTGGGGCAGGTTCACGTTGTCTGACAGGGACCGGGTGAGTTCAACGAGCAGGGCATCGAAGGAGCGGAAGCGGTCAGTGGAGATGGCGTACACCAAGCCCTTGAAATACCTGTCCCCATTGCGGTAGAAGCGAGCTTTCCGGGCTTTCTTCTCCGAGCTGAGCGCCTGCAGGGTCCGCGTCCGGTAGAGACTGCAGTGAGCGCTGTGCGCCGGGCTGGGGATCAGCCCGTTGCCCCGCGGCCCCGCTCCGCCGCCGGAGCCGGAGCCGCCGCGGCGCGGCCCAGCGCGCTGCTGCCTCTTGTCCCGCTCCTCGAAGTGCTCCAGTTCGATGCTCCGGTTGCTCGCCATGGGGAGCCGCCTGTTCTTCCTCCCGGGCCGGCTACAGGCTACTAAGCCAGTCCCACGCGCTTGCAAGGGCTCCGGTCGCCTAATTCAGCATCGCGCCCGGCCTCCCTCGCCGGGAGGGCTGCGGGTAACCGCGGCGCCCGACCTCCTCTCGCAGCCGCAGCCTGGGCTACCGCTCGCTCCGCCGTTACCCGCTGCTCCCCTCGCAGCCGCGCACAAAAGCATCCCTCACGGCTCAGCTCGGCGCCTCCCAGCCACGGGCGATGCCGGGGAGGGAGGGAGGGAGGCTCGGGGGAGCACCACAGCCGCGCCCCCGCGCCGTACCCATGCAGGCTTCGCACAATGCGGGGGACGCCGTGCGCGCAGGTCCCCTCCTCAGCCCCTTCTCTGCCGACCCCGCCGGAGAGAGGGCGTGGGAACGCAGCGTCCGTTCCGGCAGCTCCCGGCCGGTCAGCTCCGGTCTCGGTGCCCCCTGCGGTGCGCCAACGGCCGCCAGTCAACGTGGGCAGCGGCGCGACCTCCCGGGTGTCCTCAGCGGGCGAGGGCGCTGCTAGCGCCCGCCTCGGGAAGGAAACGAGCGCGGCGGGTCCGCCGGGAGGAGCGGGCTGCGGCCCGGCCGCCGGCGGGGAAGCGGGAGGCGGGTGCAGCCGCTGCCGGGCGCTCGAGCCGGGCGGGCGCCGCGGCCGTTGGCGGGGGCGCGCGGCCGCTGTGAGGGGCGGCGCGAGAGAGGCGGGGGCGGCGCCGTGTGGGGCGGCTGAGCGGGGCGCGGAGCGCGCTGGCGGGACGGCCGGGGCCCCGGTGCGGGTCGGGCGATGAAACCAGAAGGAAAGCTGGTCCGTCGGGGAAAGGCGGGTGGTTTGGGGGAAGCGGCTTTTCCGCAGGGACAGCGCCGTCCCTCTGGCGGCGGCTGTGACAGGACCGGCCCATCGAACCATCGACCCCCGGCGTGCCAGTGGGGCTGTCTGCTGGCCCTCCCCTGGCGTTGCTTTGTCGCAGTTACTATGTTAAAACTCTAAAAAGTGCCTCTTGCGCTCCTTTCTATACGGCCCTCTCCCCAATATACTCCCCCCGCCCCTTCCCCCAGGACAAAGAACTACCCTATTTCCCCGAAAATAAGACAGGGTCTTTTAGTAATTTTTACTTCAAGAGATGCTTACTTTTTTACATGTATAGCTGCCTGGACACTATGTAACTTGACTTTTTAATGAACCGTAACTAGGGCTTACTCTTTGAGTAGGGCTTATATTTTGAGCATTCTCAAAATTCCCGAAAAATCACGCTAGAGCTTATTTTCGGGGTAGGTCTTATTTTTGGGAAACAGAGTATGCATCCCTGCAATTTTCCCCATTTTGTTTGTGAACACTGCCACTGAAATTCCCCCTGTGCTTTCCACCTGCACTACAGATCAAATAAGCCCAACTTCCATTCTCACAGTCTTAACCTCCTAAGTGTCCTTTACCCCACAGTTCGCTGCTTTGCCAGGTGGCTTCTACATGCTCCCTCTAAGGCTCAAGTCAGATTCACAAACAGCCAACAGATGCACAAAAATTGATGTGATATCAACTTTTTTCCATTTCAATTTCCATTTCCATTTCAATTATTACAGATTATATTTTCTTTTCTTGATAAATTGAGTACATAAAATATAAAAGGCATTTCACAGTATCACAGTATGTTTGGGATTGGAAGGGACCTCAAAAGATCATCTAGTCCAATCCCCCTGCTGGAGCAGGAACGCCTGGGTGAGGTCACACAGGAACATGTCCAGGTGGGTTTTGAATGTCTTCAGAGAAGGAGACTCCACAACCTCCCTGGGCAGCCTGTTCCAGTGCTCTGTCACCCTCACTGAGAAGAAGTTTCTTCTCAAATTTAAGTGGAACCTCTTGTGTTCCAGCTTGATCCCATTAACCCTTGTCCTATCATTGTTTGCCACTGAGAAGAGCCTGGTTCCATCCTCGTGGCACTCACCCTTTATATATTTATAAACATTAATAAGGTCACCCCTTAGTCTCCTCCAAACTAAAGAGGCTCAGCTCCCTCAGCCTTTCTTCATAAGGGAGGTGCTGCACTCCCTTAATCATCTTTGTTGCCCTACGCTGGACCCTCTCCAGCAGTTCCCTGTCCTTCTTGAACTGAGGGGCTCAGAACTGGACACAATATTCCAGATGTGGTCTCACCAGGGTGGAGTAGAGGGGAAGGAGGACCTCTCTCGATCTACTAACCACCCCCCTTGTAATATGCCCCAGGATGCCATATGCCTTCCTGGCCACAAGGGCACAGTGCTGGCTTATGGTCATCCTGTTGTCCACCAGGACCCCCAGGTCCCTTTCCCCCACACTGCTCTCTAATATGTAATTTCCCAACCTATACTGGAACCTGGGGTTGTTTCTGCCCAGATGCAGGACTCTACACTTTCCCTTGTTAAATTTCATCAGGTTATTCCCCGCCCAACCCTCCAGCCTGTCCAGGTCCTGCTGGACGGCAGCACAGCCTTCTGGTGTGTCTGCCACTCCTCCCAGCTTAGCGTCATCAGCAAACTTGCTGATAGTAAACTCTATTCCCTTGTCTAAATCGTTAATGAATATATTGAATAATATTGGCCCCAGTACTGACCCCTGAGGCACTCCACTAGAAACTGGCCTCCAACTAGACTCCGCACCGTTGACTACCACTCTCTGGCTTCTCTCCTTAAACCAGTTTGCAACCCACCTCACTACTCTATTGTCTAGACCACACCTCCTCAACTTAGCTGTGAGGATGCTGTGGGAGACTGTGTCAAAGGCTTTACTGAAGTCAAGGCAGACCACATCCACCGCTCTGCCATCATCCATCCACCTTGTTACATTCTCATAAAAGGCTATGAGGTTGGTCAAGCATGACTTACTCTTGGTAAAGCCATGCTGACTGCCCCTAATAACCCTCTTATTCTTGACATGCCTTGAGATGGCACCATCACTTTCCCAGGGACAGAGGTGAGGCTGACCGGTCTATAATTACCCGGGTCCTCCTTCTTGCCCTTTTTGAAGACTGGAGTGACATTTGCTTTCCTCCAATCCTCGGGCACCTCTCCCGTTTCCCAAGCCTTGGCAAAGATGATGGAGAGCGGTCCAGCAATGACTTCAGCCAGCTCCCTCAGCACCCACGGATGCATCCCATCTGGACCCATGGATTTATGGATGTCCAGACTATTTAATTGCTCCCTAACCCAGTCCTCATCGACTAAAGCAAACTCCTCCATTGACCTGGCTTCATCTGGGGTCTCAGGGGTACAGGGCTCCCCAGGACAGCCTCTGGCAGAGTAGACAGATACAAAGAAGGCATTCAGTAATTCTGCCTTCTCTGTATCTTCCGCCACCAGGGCAGCCACCCCATTCATCAGTGGGCCTACATTGCCTCTGGTATTAGTTTTATCTTCTGTGTATTTGAAAAAGTTCTTTTTGCTGTCCTTGACCCCTCTCACCAGCTGTAATTCTAAGGAGGCCTTGGCTATCCTAGCTGCCTTCCTACATCCTCTAACAGCAGCCTTATATTCCTCCCAAGTGGCCAGCCCCTGCTTCCATGACCTGTAAACTCTCCTCTTCTGCTTGAGCATACCCAACAGATCCCTATTCAACCACGCAGGCCTCCTGGCTCCCTTCCTTGTCTTCCTACGTGTGGGGATGCTCTGATCCTGAGCATGGAAGAAGCAATCTCTGAATGCAATCCAGCTATCTTGGGCCCCTTTTCCTTCAAGCAGTCTTGCCCATGGGATTTCCCCCAGCAATTGCTTGAAAAGGCCAAAGTTAGCCCTGCTAAAGTCCAGGGTTGCAATTCTACTTGCTATTCTGTTCCTGCCACACAAGATGCTGAACTCCACCATCTCGTGGTCACTGCAACCCAGGCAGCCCTCAACCTTTACTGCTTCGACCAGACCCTCCTTGTTAGTGAGGATGAGATCCAGCAGTGCACCTCTCCTAGTCGGCTCCTCCACCATCTGCATGAGGAAGTTATCGTCAATGCACTGGAGGAACCTCCTGGACTGTGGCTGGCTGGCTGAATGGTCCTTCCAGCAAACATCAGGGAAGTTAAAATCACCCACAACAACCAGGGCCTGTGACTGTGAGGCCACTCTCAGCTGCCCATAGAAGGCCTCATCAACTTCCTCACCCTGATCTGGTGGCCTGTAATAGACGCCCATAACAGTGTCACCCCTGCCAGCCTGCCCCTTAATTCTGACCCATACACTCTCAACTCGCTCGTCATCCACTCCTGGGCAGAATTTAGTACATTGTAGTTGCTCTCTCACATAGAGAGCAACTCCACCACCACTCCTGGCTGGCCTGTCTTTCCTGAAAAGGACATAGCCATCCATGACCACATTCCAGTCATGTGAACTGTCCCACCATGTTTCTGTAATTGCCACCAGATCATAATCTCCCGACCGAACATAGGATTCTAACTCCTCCTGCTTATTCCCCATGCTGCGCGCATTGGTGTACAGGCATTTCAGGGAGCGAGCAGAGCACATCAATTTCTCCCTAGGGGCATAGGAGGCTCCTCATCAGTCCTCATCAGTTTTAGAATGCTGCACCACTGGGATAAGCCCAGCTACAACCCCATCCGCCTTCGAGCCTAATTTAAAGCTTTCCAAATGAGCCCAGCTAATTCCTGCCTCAGCATCCTTTTGCCCCTGCGAGATAAACCTTTCCCACATTACGCTGTCCAGACTGGAGTCTTATAAAACCAACCATTATCAAAAAATCCAAAGCCCTGCCTGTAGCACCAGTCTTGGAGCCAACCATTTAGAGACTGAATTTTCCTATTCCATCCCACATCAGCACTTGAAGATGGAAGGAGTGAAGAGAAGATCACTTGAGCCCCTGAGTCTTTCACCCTCCTTCCCAAGTCCTTGAAATCGTTCTTCATTCCCCTCAGACTACAGGAAGTAGCTTTCTCCCCACCTGTCTGGAAGACCAGCAGCGGGTAGTAGTCTGTCAGGTGCACCAGTTTGGGGAGCTCTCTATCGATATCCTTGATCTGGGCTCCAGGTAGACTACAAACTTCCCTAAGATGAAGCTCAACTCTGCATATTGGGCCCTCTGTTCCTTTCAGAAGGGAATTTCCTATTACAATCACCCTTCTTTCTTTCTTATCAGAGGCAGTCTTAAGTTGTGAAGTCAACTGCCTCTTCCTATGTGATCTTGTAGGCAGGCTTGGCACCACCTTCTCACCTACCTCTTCTTCAAGATCCATTTACAACTAGCTACATGTTTTTGTTTTGGTGTGTGTTTGTTTGTTGTTTGTTTTCCAGGTCTCTTGCTTTGAGAGATTCCAATTGTGTTACATCATTACAAGTGGTCACAACATCTGCCCAGGAGAACCTTTGCACATCCTTCTTCAGAATGCTTCCTCACTTGGTGTCAGGAAGTGGCACTCAGGTTGATCCTCTGTGTTGCGAGCTCTTCTATATAAAAATTAAATTGGTAACTGAAAGACACATGGAAGAGAGGTCAGGACTTCCTTCAGTAGAGATGTGTTTAGGAGCGTAGGGGATGTGTTTTCTGTCTATTTGTACATAGTGGGAAAGGGAACAGGTTTGTCTAAGATTTATCAATATTTGGGTTTGGGTTTTAGCAATTTTTGAAAATACTGTTTGCCACATTTCCTAGGGATTTATTATTTTTCTATTTTCATGACTAATAAAGTCATGGACTATCTCACCATTATTCTTGGCTTTATTGTGAAGTGGATTAAACATCGAGTTACAATATTCCTAGAGAAGATACATAGAAAAAATATCAGTCAATTTCACTCTTTCTTGAAGCTCAACTTATGTGGTGCCTGGAAGTTGCCACAAGGAAAATGAAGTGATAAACCACGGAGCTGAATTATCTCCTCTGGTAGTAAATCAACAGAAGGAATGGAATTGGGGGGGGGGAGGGGCGGAATTCTGTTACAGTTGGAGCAAGATAAATTATGAGTTCATTGATAAATGAGTGGTTCACTTAACAGTATGTTACACATACATGTTACATGTATAAATGGTACTTTGTTTATTAACCTAGGTCTTCTGAAATCATAAAAATGTGATTATCATTCTTGGGATATTATTATTCTCTGAATAAATATACATTTTCTATTTAATAAGAGCTTCCATTTTTTTCATGGCTATCTAATCAGCCCCTCCTGTCTCTGCTTTATTTTTTTTGTTCTGCTTTATTGTGGCAGGCATAAACAATGCTTGGTTTACATCTCTTCCTGCATCTAGAAAACATCCTATGTGTTTTGCTGTTGTTCGTTGTTTTTTGTTGTTTTGTGATTTGTTGTTTAAAACAAACACACACACAAAAAGCCCAAACAACACAAAATACAAAACCAAGCACTCCTCTAAGAAAATTCTAAAAGAAAACCAATAAAAACCTTAACATCAGACAAAATGTCTCTTCTTCTGTTATCTGAACTCCTTATCTCCTGATGGTAATCAGTGAAATTCAAGTTATTTAGCCCATTGAATGCGTTCAGAGGCAAAATTCAGTTCAGGATCAGGGTATACAGCGGACAGTTTTAGAAGAAGATTTACGTAGCTGGCCTTTGCATTTATCTCATTGATTTCACCTTGAAATGATAATATGTAATGTTGCTAAAGAAGAAAAAAAAAATCAAACCAAAACAAAAACACACAAAAAACCACCCTAAAGTTGGGGTCCGTTGGTTCAAGATTTTTTAACATGAAAAGCATTATTTGAGTAATTCAATAACAAAATGTTTACTTACCTTAGATATCAAATCTGAGTCCTTAAACAATTAAATGGTTGTTTGTAATGATTTGTTTTCAATGAAGAATGTAAAAGTTCTTTTAAAATATTCATGCAATAAAACTTACCAACAATCCTGTGAGATGCTGTGCACTCCGTCACAGATACATAAAATGGGAAACCAAAAAGTTTAAGCAGATTGCCTGGGTAGCATAGAAGTCAGACTGGAACCAACAATCTCCAGCTGTATTCTTTTAATTCCCTCAATGGTTTCTCCCTGAATCCCATGTAGTGCTGCTTTTAAAACGGCAGATGTTAGTATAGACAACTATACAGACACAAAGCATACAAAGAAATACATCAGCATAGGTGGCATAAGATGCTTTAGCCCTCAGGGGTAATCTTGTGCTGCATGTTCTTGTCACACCAACACCTGTTGAGCAGTGGGAATGTGAGTCTGAGCTCACTGAATATCGAATTATCTTAGTACATGTCAGCGTATCATAGTTAGAGAAGTATCCAAATCCAACGTCTCTGATAAGCCATTGTAAATGTACATTTAAAAGACCTCAGAATTATTCACCTGTTTCAATAGACTAGATGAAAATGCCATACAGAGGTTCAGTTACTTGTTAAAGGACTTCGTACACTTTCCAAAGAATTCCTTTGTCCTTAAATTTATATTTAAGAGTATTATTTCTGAACATCCATTTGAGAGATCTGAAAGTAGTAAAAATCATATTGATAAAAGCCTTACAGAACCGATATTGAACCCGAAACACAGAAACTTAGAGACCCTTACAGCATGTTCTATTTCAATTTGCTGTACCAAGAAAACTCAAATACAGCCAAACCATTTCCAGCATGGCCCTGGTTTTAAAGACTCTTCATGGGTAGATAAGAGGAGTCAGATGCTACTTCTATGCAGAGCAGCATGAATGAAATAGTAAAATTTTCACAAAAGAAGTAAATACTTCATATAAACCTAGTTCTTGTGATATAGTGAACATTCTGGAAGAGCTAGGGTACCCTCCCAATGTTCTCCTACCAAAGCCAACTGGGATCTCAGTGTTTTTGTACTCCAGTAAAAATCTGTTGCTAGTTATAATTGATTGCTCAATGACACAAGGTAATGATCCTCACCCATTCAAATTTGAACAGAGATTGTCACATTAAATACATTGAATGTGTGTACCCATGATATAAATAAATGTCTGACTCCCAGTGTCTTTACTCATGGATTATGTAAAAGTCTTTAGGTTCCATATCTCATCAAATTCTCCAGGTGTGATTCTGCACTGCTTTGAAAAGCCAGGTTTCCAAATCAAAGCTTAAAGGATACACAGCTGAAAGCCTAAAAAGGAGCATGCATTAAAATACCTACAAAATGTACTTCTTCATTAATGAAGCCACATTGCAAGATGTTTGTGAATTTTGTTTTTGCCAGTGGTTTAAGATGGCTACATTAATTTATATTAATCATTTAGGCTTTGCATATGGCAAACCAAGAAGATATATCAGAGGCATTCCAGCTGTCCAATACCACTGTAAATGGAGAAAAAATATAAATAAATTATTATTCTTATAGGAGAGCATTTGTCTGTTATCAGATTATATATTCTGCAACACCTGAGAAGATTAGTTTCTACTAGTAAATTATTGTATTTTTCTTACCAATTCAACAGTTCAGCTTCTATAATTTAAAAAAATGTTAAAGACATCTTGCATATGGGTGTCAAAAAGACTGCTTGATAGGTTTTGTAGGAATTAAGCACATGTTGTGTGTTCTCAAATTAGGACCTCATAATAATTTTATCTGTAAAAAACAAAGAAAAAGTAATGATTTACAGACACATAAATGTCTCTTTGACTCACGTTTTTTTCCTGGCTCATTTAAAAATAAGTCATTGAGGTTTTTAAAAACATATCTATTACCTTTTTGCTTTTAAATCTGTCCTTGTTTACATATGATAATGAAATAAGTAATATTTTCTTCCAGTTGCTTTCTCCTAGACTCCCAAATGACTTCACTGGCTTCAGAGGCATATTCATCCAATGAACATTATTTTGTTAAGAAAACAGGAGAGTGTACAAATGTCATCTTTTGATAATGTCACCAAAGTACAAGAAAAGGTGAGGTATCAGAGCAGTTAATACAACTGTTAGAAAAAGCACAAACTTCTAAGCACACAAACATCTTTCACATCTGAAAGAAATCCCATATATTTAGTACAATTTGGAAACAAGTAGGTGTAAGCAAAATTAATTAATTAATTATGTTAATAAAATCTGAGATCAGAGTGGTGCATGCATTAGCAAGAGGAAAGGTAGCAAGTTTACTAACCTTGTGATACAGAGAGTAAACCAGGTGATTATTGCCTGTGGGAGATAAAGGCAAAACAAAAAACTGCCTATAAGGAAAACATTGTGCATAAAAACTCCCAGCCTTTGTTGAACCTATGAATTTTAGTACCTAGTAGAATGAGGAATTTTACTTCTTAGGTTGACTTTCTGAAGGAATCTTGTAACTTTTGAGAATTTTTGAAAGGCATAATTAATGTAGCAGAGAATGGTGATACATAAATACCTTTAAGACTGAATAAATGGGATGAAATGTAGAAGTAAAAGTAGGAAGTCATACACTTAGAAATTAATTTTAGTTCCAAGATATAGGCTTACCACTTAGAAACAACAGAAAGGGAAAAAGCATTGGAAGATCTATTGATGAGAAGTTTTCTCTAAGCTGCTAAGATGATACAGCTGTGAGAAATGCAAATGTAGCCTTTCACCTGTAGCCTTTCAGCTTCTTCTTTAACTGAAGACTATCAGGTGAGATATTTAATGGAAAAATGGTAGCATAAGCCTCTCTCTGAATAAGTAATAGCCAAATGTGATATATTTTTTTGAAGGAGACTTGAACTTTATTTTTTTTGCAGAGAAGTCTGCTATCATTGCTGGTGTGTGTTGCTGCATCTAGAGTGGGAATGGTCATATCTGTGGATGGATTATTTCACTTTGAAGCCTGTGCACAAGGTCTTACCTTTGTTACTACTAGATTGTGGAAGTCCTGGGTTGTGGTGCTGTTTCCACTTTGTAAAATGTTAGAGCCTTTTCTTGCTTTGTACTGCACCAATACAGTGATGGGTGTGATCAAGAAAAGTTGCAGAAATCACTGATGATGATTTCATAACATTATTTAAAGGTCTGTCAGCTAGCCAATTGCTGAGGAAGACTGAGTTATATGGCCTTAACATGATTTCACCCTTTTTCTGCTAATGTATGCTCTGCACACATCGCCACTGGAGATTGGTTTCAGTTTAGAGCTCTAGCCACTGCTGTCAGAGAATTCTTGCTTTTAAATAGAAGTATTGTTTTGGACCTCAGGGACCAAACCCAATCCTGGCCTTTTAAGTTTGTGTGATTGCTCTAGTAATTATGATGCAAACAAGTAATGGTGTGTCAAGTCACATTTGCTGGAGAATGGCATGCTGTTGTTTTGTTCCTAAATATAAACAAAGCTTTTAGTTAATTTTGTCAGAATTATTTTGTCTGTTCATAGGCACAATACAAAATGAAGTTCGGTCAATGGGGTCAGCTGTTGTACAGATAAGAGAAAGCAGTAATTTGGCTTTCATTTGATAAGAATATTGCTTTAATTTTTCAGAGGAAATCAGATACAGATTTGTGAAATATTCTTTTAATCTTCACAGGGTCTTTCTATGTCAGTTATACTTTACCTTGCATGTTTCAGTACTCTTTGTGTCTTTGACAAGAAATCTATACATTTGACTGCTTGCTGCCAGCAAAATCCTTTATATTAGCAGGGGAATGATGTCTCTTGACTACTACAGCCAGCATGGTCAAAGCTTGTGCTGGAGCTTTACCAAATTGGACTTTTGGCCTTAATAATAAAGAACTGCTTTGTGGCTTCATTATTAGCAGTTACATTGTTGTGAATATCATGTTTCTCTGTACAGATGACGTAGATTGAGACTGTTGCTACTCCATGACTTCTTATTTTACTATTTCCATTAGGATTACTCATCCTTACAGGTATGGGGAGGAAAACAACCTCTGGTTTATCAATAAACAAGTCACGAGAGATAAGTGGAGAAAACCTACTGAATTCCTCATGTTCTGGTAGTTTGTATGGGCTAGAAAGTGACCATTTTTCTGCAAAACCAATCTGGTTTCTTCCAGAAGGGGTAGTGGTCTGTACAACTTTGCAAAGAGCTGGAAATAAGATAGAAGTATAGTATTTGCATAGAGATCATCAAGTGCAGCTAGCTATTATTCTTGAGAAGGCAAAACATTAAGCTAAGTGATTTCAAGGTCAGTTGTGAATCAATTAGGAATAACTCTGTCATAGCTGAAAGACACAGGCACTCATGAGTAGAAAGCTGCTGACAAAAGAACAAGTATGGCCATGAGCATAAAGTAACCTTGGGTTGTTCCAGAGTTTTCAATATATTTGCTGAGGCCTGAGTTTGGAACAAAAGTAATAATCCTGATTTTTTTTTTTTTTTTTCTTGTAGAGAAGTCAGATACTAAGGTTTAATTCTAAGTCAAGCTTTCTCAGAGAGCTCAAGGAGTCTGAATCCTCTTTTCATTATGAACTTCCTCAAATCTCAAAGATGGGAGATTTTAAATACAATATAACCGTTTGGTTCTGTAGAAGTAGGGAGAAGGAAACTGTGCCTGAAGTACTTGTTTTTGTATCTTCTTTGTTCTTTCCATGATAACAACAGGTTAAGTGCCATATGTACACTGAAAGGACTTAGTCTTAAACTCATAGAGGTTACAGTCTAAAGTTCTTAATTGGAAAGGGTGTGCATGCAAATGGTAATTCATTGACTGCCAAAACTGTCCCATGTGTTTGCAGAACAGGAACCAAAATAAAACTGAGCAACACAGGAGTTGCCCTGAAGTGTCCTGGGGAGAGTTTTCTCCTTACCATTAGATGCTTGATTGTTTTTTCCCTGCAAAATTAGGGAGTTTTTTAGGCACTCCTGTGTTCCTCTCCTGCTGTATACAGAAAGTATCAAATGACTGGAGCACAGGGAAAACAAAAGACATTCACTGCTACTCGTTTTTTTTGGTTACATACTCACAGGTGTTCTATGTATTTTCTTTACCTCTGTTCTCTAAAACTCACTACATCTAGTCTATTTTGTAACAAGTCAGTGGTGAATTTTAAAGGTGAGAAAAATCTGTGGAAAAAACCTTGCTAGGAGCTTCTACTCTCTTAGAGTAGAGAACTTTTAGGAAACATGATAGCTTGTACAGGGTTTTATGAAAAAACCCAAAAGTTTGTGTAGATATATATAGTATATATATGTAGTTTATGTAGTATATATATGCAGTATATATATGTAGTTTCAGCATGTGTACTACTGTATTAAACAGAAACCTGCAACACCTGGAAACTAGTAGTTAGCCAGAACAGATAACAGGGAATTAGGCTATTAATCTGCTTAACAAGGACATATGTCAAAGTAGTTTAAATTGTGCTGGTTTGTAATTCTGCTCTTACATAAGAGGAATACAAATTTAGCAAGACACGCAGGAGTAAGAGTTTAAGTGTACTAGTTCTTTCAAAGTTCAAATCCAAGTGTAGTAATAGTCCTATTTTGATGTTTCAGCCATTATTATACAGGCTTATTGTCCAATGCAAGCTGGGTTTATACCCATTGTGGGTTATGGGGGCGGTCAGGGAGGGAGGATGAGTGAGTGGCTGTATGGTGCTTGGCTGCTGGCTGGGGTCAAACCATGACATGTGAACAATCACGCCTTTATTTTGCTGCATAGGAATACAAAAGGTGGTATTTGATTATTACGATCTGTCACCAGTCTCAACTAAGCTTTGAGTGGGTTTTGGACAGCCAGCCAGCTGGCTGGAGGGGATAAACTGACCAGTGTAGCAGCCCTTGCATTACTCTTTGCTCCAGAGTTGAAGCCTGTAATTTTTTTTTTTTTTTTCCTAGAAGATTCAGAGGCCAGTACATTCACAGAAGAGTCAAACCCAAACAGCCTTCTCCAATCTGTCTGTCAGTTATTAGCCTGTCAAGTTCACAGCATGTTAACTACTGCTTAGCCAGTCGCCGAATGGTGAGGGTTTTGTCTGGATATGAGGAAAATACCATCTTCTGACAGGTCTGTGCAATCAGGGAAAGGCAGGTTGTACTGATAATGGGTTTGGTTGGATTGTTCTGTATGATGGAAGCACTGCCATCTCGTGGATAATTTGAAGTTGTGGCGTATTTTTGCACATTTCTTTTAGAAATAGAAGTTTCATATTTGTGTAGGTTAACAGTTGCAGGAAGAAAATTGTTATAAGCAAGGAACAAATGTGAAAAGAACATAATTTCCAAATGCATGTTGGTTCTTTATCTAATCGTGTGTTTGTATTGTATTACATAGCTTAGTTGTTTCTTCTTTTCTGTTTCATAAGAAACATGTTTGCTACCTTTGGCATTTAAGAGTAACGAAAAGCAAAAATTAAATCTCATTTTCTGGAGTGTAATTCTTTGTCTACTAGGAAAAAAACCACACACACACAAAACCAAAAGAACCCAAACAAACAAAAGCCTATGTTCTTAAAGATTCCTTTTAGAATTAATTGTTTGACTCTTGTACCATCGTATCTCTGTCGTATCGCTGTGTGACCTATTGCTGTCATATTCATCTCCAGTCCTGTTGTGGAGTAGGTTGGTTCACAACAAATTATTGGACATTCCTTAACTGAGAGCTAGGAAGAGTTGTGAGAGGAGATTATGCACTATTGTACAAATCTCTAGCTCACAAATTTAATCTAGTGTCCTGGTTTTGTTAAAAAACAAGTTTCTCTTTCAGTGAATTTTGCCTGTCAGCTAAAGCCTTCATATTAACTGCATTTTCCTGGAGAACCAGACACATGTTTTGGTAAACCTAGCAATGGAATGCAAGCTTATTGATAAGCATGGATGGACATCTCGCGAGAGGAGCGACGAGAAACAAGTGACCAAGAAACTGACCAACTGTGTATAACATTCCATTCACGTGAGTACTTCATATAAAAGTGGGAGATCACGAGGATCTCGTCCCTTTTTCCCTTTTTGCCTTCTGCTTATGGCCGACCTTAGGAGAGGATCTTGCTGGTCGTCCCTGTGAACTGAGGCCTAGTGAGAGACTGAATCCAGCTCCGGTTGGCTGCAGAGTCTAATCCAGGACTTTGGTGGCCAGCTCTGCAGTTGCTGAGACTTTCAAGATTGGTTTTGTATATTTTGTATTATTTTCTCTATTCTTATTAGTAGCATTAGTAAAACATCTTTAATTTTTTCCAACTCTCTTCTCTCTGTCCTTCTTTCACTCCCGATCGCCTGTGCTGAGTGGAAGGGGGGAGAGGGAGGGGCAAAAGGGAGAAGTGGAGGGAGAGAGGGGGTTAACAATACATCTGCCAGGGTTTTATTGTCACCCCGCAATCTTAACCCTCGACATCTAGCCAGCCTTATCTCAGGCTGTGTGCTGCTATGTACTGAAAATAAATGGTGGTTTGCGTTGTGGACATCTTGGTCAAAAAAAAAAAAAGCCTAGGGAAGGGATATTTGGGTATGTAGACATGAACATAACTCACTAAACCTGATTAATCTGGACCTATTTCTTTGTGCAACTTGGAAAAATATAATTTGGAAGATGTCAGGTGAATTCTGGTTGCTCTGTTGTTATTGCACAAGTATGCTGATCCTAGTTGAGAGTTATGAGCTGTAAGACTTGCTCTCTGAACATATAATGATGTTTAGTACCCAAAGAGTTTACCTTTAGAGCAAAAGAAGGGAGGAAAAAAGGTGCGTCCTCTTCCCTTTAGAAAAAGAGGATTAGTACAACAATATCATGTGGCGAGACTCCTACAGCTAGAACTCGTATCTCCTTTTCCCTACACCTCTTTCATGTTCGCAGTTTTACATATTGTGAATTATTTACAATGGCAGCAGACCAACAGGAAAATAAAGTGAGTTGGTCCTTATTTAGAAATTGTATCACATACAGCAAGTTTAGTAAACAACGGAATGGAAAATAGTAGTCAAACACTGCTAGGGAAAAAACGTTAGAGATTTGCATAGTTGAGGAGAGGGCTATGTGTCAAGGTGAATCTCTCCCTGAAAGCACTGAAAAGTGGTATGTAGTCATTAGAGTACAGCTGTTTTTATGGGTTGAAGCTGAAGGATGAGTTGATATTTTTGTGGCATTTTCTGAATACCCAAACATAATATCAAATATTTTGTAACTGCATGGTACAATGTGCAAAGTTTATGGTCGCCATTCTTCTTAAGTACTAATATTTTACTGTAGGTGTCAAGTACCTCAAGGTGTTTCTCTTGAACATAACAGAATGCTATTTTGGAACCCAGGCAGGAAACCAGAACAAAGTACTTGGTGGTGAACTAAAGCATGGTCCTGAAAAAAGCAGAAAAGAGTAAGGTAGAAATGGGGACAGAGTACCTCCTAGGCCCCAGAATTTGAAACACCTGGGATCAAATAAGGCTGTAAGTAAAGAAGATGAGTGTAAGTCTTTCATTCAGCTGAAAATGTTTTTGCCTTGTTTATGATTTGTTCCTGGTGTTTCTAATTAAATATGACTCTCTTTTTTTTTTTTTGGGGGGGGGGAACAAAATAAAACACCCAAAGAAACCAATCCCAAAACAAACAAACAAAAACTATCATGAATCACTGTATTCAATTTTGGTCACAGTTCTTGAAGGGAAAACATGCCACCCAGCCCATTCAGACAGTGGAGTCAGCCCAGTACTGAACACCTGCAGGAGGTGCTCTGGGTATGTCCCATGTCCGGTCCCTCTGTCCTGTCTTTACAGAGCAGGGAGTTGAGGGAAAGACACCCTCTTTTAGTCATCAGTATATACAGAGAAGAGATTTCATAGCTACTACAGGCTACTTGTTCCCATAATACTTTTTTCCTGTTAATTTATCCATGTGGATGAACTCTAAGAATAGAGGAACTGAAAGATATTTTTTGGAAGGGTAAAAATACATCTCTGGAGTCCAGTGGGCGGGGGAGGGGGGGAAGCGCCACACACACAAAACCCCACCAAAAAAACCCCAAACTAATCAACCAACCAACAAAAATCCACAAAACTCAGACTTTTCTCTGACAGCTGAAACTAGGAAACATGCAGCTCAACTTTGCAGGCTATTGCTCCTTGGGCTGCTTTTTCTCTGATGGAAAGCAGAGGGCAAATAAGTATTAAAATAAAGTGCACAAAGAATGAGAATAGTTTCTCTTGAATGAGGCCCTAGAGGCAGTGCTGCCTGCTTCTGCAAAGGAGACAGAGGTCTGTTGCTGGAGAAACATCCCTATGTACCTTGTTCCTCTTCTAAAGGAAACAGAACTTGTGTGTGTATGTTTTTAAAAAACATAGAAAGGCTCTGTCCATTTCACTTCTTGTGCTCTAAACTGTCGGTGTCTCTGAAGAAGGGTTTCTTCTCCTGGCCAGTCTTCAGCTCCCTCTGTTCCCCACCTAAGGTACGAACTGGGTTATTGCTGGTGGATTCATCAACCACTGCAGACTCTGAACTGACATTTCAGTAATTTTACATATTTGCTTTTCTTTTTTGTTACAGGGGAACAGCTTTTCATAGATAGGAAGCTAGTAGGTGATGGTAATTGTTTAAACAAGTGCATCCAAGTTCAAAAGTTCATATGTTGAAATACATGGTGGCCTCTAATTGATTTGTAGCTGTAAATGGGGAAGTACTCCCCGGATTCCAAACTTCTTTTTCATCTTATCAAAAGTGGGCTTTGTGGTTTAGTTTTATGGTTACACAGTTTGCTGGACCTCTAAGAGAAAATAAATCTGGAAGAAAAAAGCAGTACTGAAATAGAAGGTAAAAAAACTACAAAGATCCAAAAGAACTAAATAAATTACTATCTGCTGATTAGGTAATGGTACTGTAGCTAGCATACAAAAATGACACTATACTTTAACTTTTCAAAAAATACATTTGGAATAAAGTTAAAATTAAAATGTTTTTTTAAATGTTGTAGTTGCAAGCACCAGATTTTGCTATTTAAATCTCTTGCAAATGTTGCAGAGAAAGCAGCAATAAAGCAAAAATGTTGATGCTAGAGTGTGATCAGCAAAACCCCTAACACTAGACGTATCATAAGATGAGTTGTCCTTGCTAAAGGACAAATGAGATAATTATGAAAACACAGATATATCAACAAAAATCAAAAACCTGCAAGGTAACTGTTTGGAGTTGTGTGGTGGCTTTTTTTTTTTTTTAAAGTCATAATTTTACAGAACTGTAGTAAAAAAAACACTTCAAGCAATGTGATGTCAAAAAGACACTGGCATCAGCCACACTGTGTACTGATTTGCAAAGTATTAGTTGAATTAAAAGTAATTTTATTTTTGATTTTTTTTTAAGAGTACTGTTGGTTGCCTAACAAGGTATTCAGCCTTTTTTTCTTTTCCTAGCTCTTCTAGTGAAGCTGCCTACTACAAGGTCATCTGCCTCTTTGCTTTAAAATATATCCATTCCATCATGCTTCTCAACTAATATTTTCTATGCTTTCAGGTTGTTTTCCCAGATGAGAGAAAACAAACCGCTTTATGACAGAATGCTGACAGGCATCCAAACAAAACAGCAGCACAGGACAGATCTCCCCCTTTCAATACTAATGGAGAAATTCAGAATTCTTTTATGAAATGCATGTTTTAAAACTAGATTTTTGATCTTTATTGCTGAACATATCTTGTTCTTTAAAAAAAAGATAGGGAACTCAGGTGTGCTTTCTTCTAATTGGGAACAACTGGGTGTTCTGTGCTGTGGAGGACAGTGATATGCTATTTTAAAACTTGTAATGATATTCGATTGTTATTCCACAGATACTATGATGCTCAAATGCTGAGGACCAGATTTTTGCTATTTAAAATCCTATGTCCTACTAGGTTCCTGATTAACCACTGACTTAGCGCAGAGCCTGGCAATATGTCGTATCTGGGGTTTGAAGTCTGCAGAGTGATTTGTATGTTCAGGCTGGAAAGCTGAGAAATACAAAGCATATTAGAATCATAGGATAAAACTAGATTGGAAGAGATGTCTGGAGGTCATTTGGTACAACCTCCCACTCAAATCAGCATGAACTTCAAAGTTAGATCCAACTTTGTCAAGATCATGCAGCAGAGAAGTACGCAGCCAGAATTAGAGTTCTGACATTCCTTTGAGGTAAAGCTGCTAAACAAGACACCAGAATCTGTTTCACATACTCCATCTGTGAAGCAGAGATAATTCTTGCATAAATGCCTGTAAAGTACTTTGACCTATCTGGGTAAAAGAAAAGCTCTAGACAGGAGTGGCTCACTTCAGTACTGGGGTAGGGTATTTTTTTTTTTCTTCCTGTTTGTGAAGATGCTGAGGAAGTAAAAAAGGAATCTTACATTTCTTGTCAGTATCAATGAGAATTACATGTATTGCTAATATGCTTTTCATTGAGTAAATAGGTCAGATTTGCCTTTTCTAGCATTCTTGCTATTAAGATGTTGAATTGCCCTTTTTGTTGTTTAGCTGCTTAGGAGAGACACTGTGTTTGTGACTGCAAAACTTCGGAAAGCTTCTATTTCTTTTCAGTTTATGAAACTACATACATCAAGGAGAGCAGAAATACGATCTCATGACATTATTTGTATGAACAGAAACAAAAAGGTCATATTCTGACTGTCCTGATTTTAGTCTTTTCCCTGAACACTGATGAATAAATAAGGAGACTTAAATAGTGCATGTTAGTGACAACAAATGAACAGGCAGCTAAATCCAAACAAGATCCCTATGCTGAAAGCAGAGTTGCATATACTAACTTGGCAAAAAGGTTGCAGCTCTCTGGGTTTCTATAGTATTGCTAACACAAATTTAAGTATTCTACATGTAGCAGTTAATTATCAAAACACCATCTGTAAAATTTTCTTGTTTTACTAGTCCTCGGTCCTGTTGCAAATGTGAAGAAATCCACAGAATGTAATCTGGCTAAGATCATAACATCAAATACAAGAATAAGGAAATATTGTTATACCCTCTGCCTTGTTCTAACTTGCATATCATCCTTTTAGAGTAGATTGGCAGAGCAAGGACAGGGTGAGTGTATCAACTGGCACAGAACACAGGGGCTGGGTACAAAATACAGAGATTGTGGCAGATGTGAGGGATTTTGAATAGCAGAATCAGGGCAAAGAATGCCAGAAGATCTGACGACGGGAGACATTTAATATCTTTTACTCACCTTTTTATTTTTTTCTCGGCAAAAATTTTGCTGTGGTTTGGCCATGGCAAATCAGAGTTCTGAAAGATAGTTTCAGGATTTTTCAGTTTCCTATTCCTGTGCAGGAAACCTCCTGAGCAGGAGGTCTTCTGCCTTGTAATTTTGATCTTTCTGGCATTTGTAATATTTCCCAATTTATTTTCTCCTGGTAATTTTGTTTTGCTGTCTTCCTTGCTAACTCATTAATGGCAAAACACGTAGAATAAGTCACGTTTGTCAGGAATAAGTCAGGTTTATGCTTCCTATAATTAAGCAAATATTTAAGTGTAGATATAATGCTTGTGTTTCCTGATAAACCTCCTGAGTTCAATAAACAGAAGTTTTTATCAACATTCTTTATTTGCTTTCCATCAACTGACTTTTAAAAGCTGGAACAGTTCAACCAAATCCCTAATGAATGTAGTCATTAGTCTTTTTCCTTCCCTGCACCTGGATTTTTGTTTTCTAGTCACTTAACACAATACTGTTATGCACATGTAAATTGAAACCCCAAAAGATTCTATTAAACAATTTTCAAAATTTCCATTTTCTACTATTTTGTTTGTTTGGTTGGTTTTTTAGAGTTATCTTTAAAATGAAGATTTGGTACAATTTCTGTGATGTTTCTAGATCACAGCTCACTTGCGTCCTGCACAGGAAATGGTTTAGTTCTGTTACTTGGCCAGTTACTGGAGCTGGATTTACTGACAATAATCAAAAGCATTTTTTTGTATTTGTTAAAATAGTACCATATTTGCCTTTTACTTCCTCATATAGCTTAGCATCTCTCAAGGCATGCATGTCTTGAGAAAGAAATATCTCTCTCATGAGTTCAGAAGTTCTCACAATACATATGGTCATGTTTAAAAGTCCTCTCTTACCTATAGTCAACATAATGCATTACATATCTCTACCACTTGGTTACTTGCCAGTTCTGTTCTCAACTTGCATGGCAGAAGACACATTTTATATAAAGCAGTGCAATATCTCAACCATTTGATGTGCCTCATTAATTTCAGCAGACTCCTCATTTATTAAAAGTCCTTCATTGTCTCCTGTTTTATTCTTTTCATGATTTGTTATAACCTATCCAATTTTCTCTTAACTGATTTGCCTGCACTAAATCATTCTACATTTTGGCTGCCTTTCTCTTTGCTGCAGAAACACACGCTGTATATTTGTATTCTGTTACTTCCATTATTCAGTTTTCTTTTAGCCTTAGATTCCCAGTTAATCCCTGATTGACTCCTATTCCTTGCATTCTTTTCCAGATTTTTTTTTTTATACAGCTGACAATATCCCTGCTTGTGACAGAATGCTCACAAAACATCCCATTTCTTCTTTGTCAAATTTAAGTGAGAAGTTACAGTAATGACAATTTTTTGACAAGTCAGTGGGAGTACATAATTTTAAATGACTAGCACCCTGAGTAGAGGTTACTGTGGTCAGTCAACGGAAGTTACTAATGTCGGTGCTTTGTGTTTAAAACTGCAATGAAATAGATACTAGTAATTGTCTGGTTGTGGCATGGCCAGTCTATTAATCATGGGTCTGTATTTTTTTTCCCTTGAAATGCATTCCAGTGTATTTGACATTTGTAATAATACCTTGCTGGTTTTTCAATGGGTGTTAAATTAGGTGAGCTTTACACTGACCGACACTGAACGGCTTTAATATTGTACAGTGCTGAAATGTTGAGGGTGTTAACAGGACAGATGGACAGCTGCTCTACTGCAAGTGCTCACCCCAGGGGAGGACAGAAGGTCAAGAATTTACTGCAATCTTTTCACATGTTTTATAATTTAGGAGACCTGTTTACACTCCACCTGGGGTTTAATAGGAGCTCTTCAGAATGAGATTCCCTGCCTATGGGGAGAATTCGTTTTTCCTTTGGATGAGCTGTCTCTGCTGTGCTGTGGTGGTTGGAGCTGGGAACAACTTGTCCCCAGCAGATCTTAAAACTTAACAGGAGTTGTGGGTTGACTTCCACTGAACTGAGAGAGCAGCTGTTTATCATCAGACGCCTATTGCCAAACCTCTATCAACTGAACCAGTCTCTGGTATTCTATATTTGATTTCTTCCATATTTTCCTTCCTTTGTCCTTCATCTCCTTTCTCTCCTTCTCTATTTTTTTTTTTCCTTCAATCTGTTTGCTAAAAGCAGTAGTGCTATGGTCAGGCAAGCAGAGATTATAAATTTCTTCAGCCACAGGAAAAGTGTAGTGACTGGCTGGAGGATCTGAATTTCCTTATGCCATTCAAGTTAGTTTCCAAACAAGAGTGAATCAGTCATTAACATTGTACCAGCCAGTGCTAAGGTAAGACAAGTCAGGACCATGTGGTGATAGAAGTGTGATCATTATTATGTATTATAATATAAAATTTGTCATATCAGTGCTATGGACAGGATTATGTAAATCTTGGTGGGGATGGACTAAACCTTTGCAGAACTGCATGGTGAGGACTATCTCAAGTGCATGAGTCAGCATGGAGGAAAGCCTCTCTTAGAAAGGTGGTATGTGTGGGGGAGTAGATTACAGAATGAGCACCATTAATAGAGCAGTTTGTTGCAATACAGTGAAAAGCAAGGTCCTTGTGAAGATCTTCTACATAGCATTGATGTTTGCTCTGGTTAGGCACTTGGATTGCATTGTGAACCACTCTGCTGGATTTGTTTTGACATGTCTTCCCTTTTGCCTTCTGAGAGGATTGTGCCCAATGGAAAAGGTCTTGGACTTATTGTTTAGGAGACTCTGCAATTCTGCAATTCCAAATAGCAACTTGAAAGGCTGGATGCATTTTCTACACCGTGAGCTCCCCCCACCACCCAAGAAAAAAAATGGTTTGCATGAGGAGTGAAATAAATTTATACAAATTAGCAGAATAGATGAAAAATGAGTCTCTCTAGATTCTAGCCAACTAAACATGTTTAAGCCTAAATTTCTGTTTGTTTCATTTCACAAAACTTCCAATTGAATGGGACACTGTCAGCACCAATTTACTATTTTAAAGGAATGTGTTCTAGCATCTCTGCCCTCTAAAGAGCCAGTTTACTACTTCTTTGTTGTGTCTGGAAATTTGCAGGCAAAAGGAAGTAGTTGTAAGTAAATACCCCAGGACAGGGGATTGGGTTGCATGTTACCTGCAGGAGATTCACAGGCCCCCTCTGTGCGTCTTTCAGCTGTTATTAGAGGATAAAGGAACACAAGAGATGGAATTATGAGAGTCCTTAGGGAGTCCTTTCTAAACAAGTTCAATTTATGTTCCTAGAATTTCTGCAGGAAAAGGGCACAAGACCTCAAAAATGACTTAATTCTAAAAAGGCTTGTGTCACTGTCATCTTACACCATTGTGTGGTGATGAGTGGGAGGCTGGGAAGAACTGGCTGGAGTACACAGCAGAATAGGCTCATTTAACCATGCACGTTCAAGTTAGGGAGATACCTGTCAGATCCTAAACTGCTAAAGTAAGCGGCAAATTTGATACCAAAAAATGTGATTATTCTGCTTTGTGGAGCTCCATGTAATGACTTACTTCATTGTCATTCATGAATCATAACAAATTATTGAATATTTGCCACATACAAGAAGTCAATAGGTTTGAATAAAGATTAAAGCAATGTGGTTCTACAGTTATTCTAGTTTTCATACCATTTATAAGAAAAGAATTTATATTGCTCTTGTTTAAAAGAAAGATACAATATTCTATTGTACTTTATACAACTATTTGCTAATCCCTAGAGGAAATTTCTTTGTATTATAATAGTCTATATATAGCCTGAGTTAATAAAACTCTTATTTGAATCTGTGTGAGCAATTTTATAATTCAAAGTGTGCTTGTGCAGTTTTTAGACTCAGTCAAACTAGTTTAATTTAATCCAGTTATTAACTTACGTATTCTGTAAATCACTTGTCTGCCCTTGGTATTGTTTCTCTGCAACCTGGGGAGGTGGTATCATCTTAGATATGCTTCTAAAACTGGCCTTAACTTCTGTACTACTCCATATGAAAAGACAGACTTCTTTAATACCATGATTTTGCTGAATCTCTAGATGTCTCTGAACATAGTTGCTGCACACAGTACACATCACAATTGTGGGGTCCAGCTACTTGAAAGCCAAAGAAAGAAGACAGTATGTCAATAAGATGTTCACAGTACGGAAAGAAATGGCTTTCTTAGAATGGCGTAATGAAAAATTTCCATCTTTCTGATGTAGTGCAATTCTCACTTTTCCCAGAACACTGTTAAATTTTGATCTGTTACTGGTTTTGTGTTGGGTAGCATTAATTATATACCTTGGATAATGAGATCTGGGAGGAAGCCTGCAGAGAGGGAAGCTGGAAACATTTTACTGGCAAGCTGTGGGGGTCAAACTGTTGGAAGAAGGCATGGAAGAGATGGATTAGTTACAGAAGGGGGTAAAACGTGTAAGAAATCAATGAGCTACATGGATATCACCTCCATTTGCTTGTAACAAACGCCAAAATTACCATTTCACTGGGATACACAACAGCTTATAGCTCTGTGTGGTGGCGTTTTGGTTTTATGTGTTTTTTTGTTGTTGTTGTTTTGTTGTTTGTTTGTGTTGTTGTTGTGTGTTTTTTTCTTTAACTGCTATACTATGTTTAAGAACACGTAAGTACAGTTTATTTCTGAAACATTTCCATTGGGCTGAGTCCCAAGTTTGCCCAGAATGGCAACCATAGAACTTCAATGGGAAGCACTTCTCATTGTACTAATTTTCTTGTTGTAACTTTTTTTATTTTTTTGGTACTAAAGATCACTGAAAGGACACAGGGTTTCAAGTGCACAAAATAGTGTGATTGGTGCCTAAGCATCACTAAAAGTTATACCACTGAAATGTTTCTATTCTGTCTTTGATTTTTCTTAATAAAACCTGATTAAGAATTACAAACAGAAGGGACCTGCACTTTACAGCTGATCAGACCCATAGTTTCTGTTAGTAATGTTTTTATCATTGCTGAGTTATTTGCATTCAAGTTCCCCTGCAGATGGATAATGATCGCTGCTTATGTGATGTTGATCACTGCTTACATGATGTTGATCACTGCAAATGCTGCAGTTCAGCGTTCAGCACAATTCTTGAGACAAGGTCAAGATTTGAATGAACACCAAAAAGGTTGATGTTTCTGTTTGTAAAGTACCTGCCATGTACATGATAGAAACTTTGGTCATCTGGCCCTCTTCATATAGAAGGCAGTCTTCATGTAGGCATTAAAAGAATTAAACAAAAAAGTTTTTAATAAGAAAATAGTGCGAATGTAGGTTCTAGGCATTCCTTAGAGGATGCAAAACCAGAGTTATTGTGACATTCTGAAAAAGGTGATATGAGTGTGAAATACAGATGAGAGTGAGTGAATTGTTGGAGGTTGTTATTTTGGTATTGCTGAACCATTACTTGTGTTGTATGAACTATGACTTAAAAAAGCTTGTGTACCAGAGAAGGTGGCAAATGCACTAGCAGTTTTTAAAAGGACTTGGGACAAGATGTGGAAAATTCCTGACTGGTATAGGCACTGAAGCTACAGATAAATATGATGTATTCAGGAAGAGCCAGTGTAACTTCTGCAGTGAACAGTTGTGTCTCATAACTATGTGGTAACTTCTTGAAGGAATTGCTGTCGTGTGCTTGACAGAGGTGATCTAATTCATGTTGACTTCAGAAGGCCTTCCAAAATCTCTCCAAAATACATAAAGAAAACAGACTGCCTTAGGATTAAAGGTCTTCACATAGATTAGTAACACTTGAAGAGACAGGAAGCAGAAGGTAGAAACAAATGTGCAGCTTACTCAGTGCAGGGTTTTCACCAGGCAAATTCCACTGAGATCTGCATTAAGACCTACGTTATTCAATGTGAACAATCTAGGAAAGAGGGTAAAGAGGGAGGCGATAACATGTGCTGATGGCATTAAGGTGTGCACAGCAGTGAAAATGAAACCTTAATGCAAAGAAGAAAGATCTTGTGACACTGAGTGATAAAACTGCAGATGAAATTCACTGTAGAGAAAGGTAAAACAACACAGATGAAGAAAATTATTCTTAATTTTATATATGAAATGCAGAGTTCTGAATTAGCTGCTTCCAGTCAGGAAAGGGAAACTGCAGTTATGAGTAGTTTTACGAAAATGTAAGTGCAGTGCTCTGTGGTGATTACAAAAAGCAGTTATGTGTTAGAAATTATAAAGATGGAATACAGAACAAAACAAATACTCTAACTTTCCTGATCTCGGAAGTTAACAGCAGAAAGAGAAATAAGGAAGACTGAAGTTGCAGAATGACTTCCACACGAGAAGTGACTACAAACCTAACAAGTTTACAGTCTGTGAAAGTCTGCTCATGTGTGATATAACAGGATCTATAAAATGGTGAGTGACATTGAGAGAACAGATAGGATCTGAGTGATCATTGTGTTTTCTGGTCTGTGAAAGAAGGGCATCAAAAGATGAGGTTCAAAACAAAAAAGATGCATGCACATAATGTGCATCTGAACTATGGAGTTTGCTGCCAAAGGATGTTGTGCATGCCAAAAGGTTTGCACATGTTCAAAGTAGTGAAAGAAAACCCATCTAATTATGAGACTTCTAGATAATGAAACTGATATCCCCAAGACACAGACAACTGGAAGTTGGGGGAGTACTGGGGGTATATTGCTGCATGTTTGCTCTGTTGTCATGCGCTCTTCCCTAAGCATCTACTATTTTACCAGTACTGGAGAGAATAAATGAACTATTTTAATGTTCTCTGATATGGAAGTTTTCAGAATCATTTCTGTAAGCTGCTAATTTGTGTTTGTACAGTATATAACTAGCTAGAACCTAAGTAAGCCCTTCTGTGTAAACTAGCATTTGGTGACATTAAGATAGAGAAACACACAGATGCTATGTTGTGGGACATGGACAAACAAGAACATGACACAGAAAGATGCAGAAGATGTATCAGAATGTGGCTTAAGGTTGAATTCTGCAGTATTCTCTAAGGTCTTATTCTCAACTGAAGTATTTTCCTGATATCACCAGGGACTTACTCAAGCTAAAATTAGGTACAGAGGTGTTAAAGCAAGAATATAATGGAGATTTTTGTCTCCTACTGTCTGGTAAACCTATATAATTCTTTTACCAGTACAGTTTTCTATTTCAGGTGACAACATCTTTGAGCATTATGGTTGCTGAATGGGATAATTGTGAGGATCTTCTGGTAATCAGAGCTGGCGAGCAGAAAATTATTGTGAGAAGTGTGTTCCCAAGGAAGTGTAGGTCACAGAACAGCAGAACAGAAGATATACCTCTTCCCTGCTAGATTGTCCAGAGGGTGTGCAGGCTTTGTTGTTTGTATGACATATGAAGCTAAAAATGTTTTCTTCCAGAGGAGGAAATAATTTCTTCTACAGAGAGGATGAACCTGTTTGACCTTTTTGGAGAGATTGTTTTGCTGCAGAATTGATGCGGTGTCAATCATAATATTGACATTATGGTATTATATTACTTTTAATGTTCCAGTAATGGAAATTTTCTTAGACAGCAGGGTTTTCTGGAACTTTATGTGGAGGACAGAGGTGGGTGAGGTTGCCCTAGGTGATACTGGAAACAGCTGCTTTGACCTTTTGGATGACTAGAGGCCTTTCTAATGACTGAAGTTTTTTCTTCCAGTTTTCCTGTTCTGGGCTCATAGTGTGATATGCAACTTGCCCTTCTAAAACTGTGTTCCAGTGTTGTATGATGTGGTTTGTTGTGTGGATTTTGTTTGTTTGTATTTTGTTTGGGAATCATGAAAGTTATTTTGAGAGGACTTGAGGAGCTGTTTTTTCTTCTGTTGCATGAATGTTTGTTTCCCTTGGGAAATGTTCACTCCTTCCCTTAGGTGTCACTATTTATTGCTGCTAGACTTCCCCAGGCTCCACATTTGGCTGAATGGCAGAGTTTTGCTCCATACTTCAGGCATCTTGGCAAGCGCAGTGTGTGTAGCCTGCTCTGCCAGTCTGTGCTGCCTCACATACTTGTCTCCCTCCTACATCAGAGAACAGCAGTGACAGCCTGTGTAAGGCTGCTACCAGAGATCCATATTAGTGCAATGTTATAAAAGATACCTTGCTAGTAATTTCTCAGTGTGGGTTATATTTTAAAATGGGGTTGATAGTTGTATATGCTTATTTTCTTTAAAAAAGGTGATGCTGCTAGTAAGTATGGCCTTTCTCAGAAAAGCAATTTGTGTGCCCTTTTATTTTTTTTCTCTCTTTAGTTTTACTTCAGAAAGATTTAGATTCTGACCAATTTTTCCCTTTCTAGGTCAACTTTTCTTTCATATAATTATATTTGTTAAGAAAATTAGTTCATTTATATTGATGATGGACAAAATATTGTTGTCGGCACTTACCATTTACTTAAGAATTAATTCTTATCTTGAACCATCTGTCTGATGGCTGAGGACATAATACAGACTTTTAAGCAAGCCTCTTAATTTCTTCTTGCTTCATGTGACTACTGTGTACTCTGGCATACAACTTTAAAACTTTAAAAATTGCCAAAGAGAGCTATTTTACCTGCCATCATCCATTTTTTCATAAAATGAATATCTAACACTGTCACACCAGGAACATTTGGTTATTTACAGTTATGTTCCCTACCTCTCACTGATTATGACAGAGGCTGGACTCCTTTGCAGAATCCTCACTCTGTGTGCAATAAAGCTGTGTCTGCCACTGTGTCCTCAGGAGCTTGCTTGCTTTGGGAGAGAGGAGATTTTTTTATACAATTTTTGGGGCCTTTCCAGGAGATGTGGCTCCTGTGAGGTGCTGAATCCTTATCTGTGTGTCATGGCCCCAACCTCTTTGACAACCAGCATCACCCATTGTTGTGATTGGTGCTGGCTCTCTGTGCTTCACAAAGTGATGGGCAAGTTCCCTGTAATTTCTTGCAGTTTCCATAGCAGACATCTTGCTACTAAGCTTATGCTTGCAGAAACCTTAATTTTTCTTAGAGGAACCACAAAAATCTAATAACGCTGCTGCAAAAGTTGGACTACCATACATAATGAGTTTACAATCTTAATTTTTTTCAACATTATATAAAAATATAACTGAAAAAAGTCTAATGGGAAAAAAATGAGTTGTAAAGGTATAGGTGATCACTTTGGATTTTTGTATATTTGTTTTATGATGTGAAGGTATTAAAGAGAATTTCAGTAAGGGTGGAGGCTTTTGCTTTTAATACAAGAATGACCTAGAGTTGTGGAGGGTAAAAAGTAGACCAGGCTGACTAGCAGATTACCCAGGGAAAACTCTGGTATTTTTAACCATGCAAATAGCTAGTCATCTGTTTTGAAGTAAAGAGGATTACTTTTGCTTGATAGCTCGGTGTTGTGTTTTTACTGTGCCCGGAGTATGAACCCTGCTGTTGCCAAATAAGGGGAAAATGGCTGTAGATCACATCATAGCTTTAGCTCTGGAAAGAAAGTGCTGTGGTCATTTACAATGTTTAATCTAGGTTTTGACAATCATGTACATGCTAGGCCCTTGATGACAATGTAAGCAAGAAATGCAGCATGGATGTCTACGTTCCTTATATGGGAGCTTTCATCTTCAGTAAATGGAAAATAAAGAACAAACCCTGCTTTTCTGTCCACAGGCAGAATTTCTTTTTGTTTCACCAATAAGTAAATCAAAGAGCCATCTGCATCTCCTGTGGGGTTCAATTCTCTTAGCTATTTTCTCCATGAGCTGGCAAGAATATACATAGATGAGAAAAAGTACAGAAGCAGAATGGCTAGCATCATTTCTTTTAAAAAACAAAAGGAATTTTTTTTCCCTTGCTGCTAAGCTATATTTCTTGTTATAATGCCCCCTAACAATGCTGTTTCAGAAGACTTGCTGATTTGGCAAATTAAATAATTCTAACAGTTACATATGGCAAAGATCAAATTTTGCCACTGCTTGAACAATCTGAAATGAGCACAAATATAAGCAGAAAACATTTCAAGACAGATCAAATAATACAGTGCTGTTTGTACAGAACAGAGGACACGGGATAGAAGCTTTCTAATGCAAATGGCAGTCAGGTCTTACAAGCATAACAAGTCATCTGTATGGAATGTGACTGTAACTAATACTTGATTGGTGATTTTTTTTTTTTTTTTTTAATACACAGTCACTGGCCACAGATACTTTCATGACTTTTTTTTTTTTTTTTTCTTTTTCTGTGTTAGTGATTAATTTTATCCCACATCTGAATACACATGACTTTGCATCTTTAATCTTGTGCGTGTCTCTGGTATTTCGCTCAAAGTACACGTTTTCCAAGTCCATTTTACCAACACACAGAGGTAGAAAGTGTATTTTGAAACTGTTTCTAACTGTTTTGTTGAGTGCACTTAATTAGAAAAGAAGTCTGGCCAATCTTCTGTGTTATTTGGCTCCTGTTGAATCTTGACTTTAAAGGTGTTCCGAGAAAAGCATGAAACAGGATAATAGTTATATGGATTATGGAAGTACAATGCTATAAAGAAGCAGTCCGAAGACACCTAATTTATCTTCTAAACATCTCCAGAAATTACCTAATTATAGATAGTATCATCTGCCACTAATTTTAGAGCATGATTAGAGGAATGCTTCTTAAGAGAACTTGGAACAATGTAGTATAGAAGGTGAATAACAAGAAACAACTCCCTGTTCTGTACCCTTATGTGGTGTAGTGTGTGTTGGTTGTGGTTTTTGTTTAATTTTGTTTATTCTTTTCCTGCTTCTATAAGGTCATTCGTATTACTTTCAAGAATCCTAGTTTATTATTATTTTTTAAAGCTCAAGTTTGACATTTCTGCAGTGAAAGGAAGGGAAGGAATCATGGTGTGTGTGTGGGAGTGGAACAGCAGTTATGCCCTCATTTTTCCTTACCTTTTTGGAAATTTCTGTTTCAATGAACCTGACAAAACCATGAACATTTGTTTGTTTGTACGATAAGGACTAAGAGCAGATGGGTCAGCATGAGAGCAACCATTTTCTAGTCTCAGATATGCACAACAAATCAGAGTCTAGTCTTGTGATAATGAGCTTGCTGACCCAAGGATCTGCTTTAAATGTTTTGTAATAAGAACCATTTTCTTTCAACAGCAAAGTCTGTATCTTCCTACTCAGGATAATCCAATGATATAGTTTTGTTACCAGCACACTTCTCCCTTGTCTGTAAGTTCAATTACAACTAGATTTGTTTCATTATCTATAGACTGATCTGTGTTCTGTTTTGTTTTTTTCCTGTCATGAATTTAGTTGTTCACAACTAGTTGTCCTGCTTTAATTAAAATAGGATTGCAAGCTGTCTGCCTCAGTGACTTCTGTACCAAAAAATATCTATCAGAGGTAGAATTCTTCAGAGGTTCAACTGTGGTTTCTTTGAATATCCTTTATCTTTGGCCCAGGGCCTGTTTGGTCTCATGTACAGTACAATGTACCTGTTGCACTGTACCACGCTTCTTGGATCAAACTATTGTGCATTTCTCTGATGCTGTTATTGTCACAGTGACAGGCTGTTTCTGTTGGCTGACTAGACAGTCTGAGAGAGGGAGGAGTAAGTAAAGAACTTGGCTTAGGAGTCAGATCACTTTGAAGAGAGACTCTGGGCTTCTACTGCACCAGCTGCTCAGTGAGGGAGAGTTATAGCTCAGTGTGGATGTGGCTGCTGGTCAAGAAAAGTTGAAGGAACTTAGGAGGAACCAAGATGAACTAGAAAAATAATTGTCTTTGGGGACTAGACTTTGAATAGCTTGTGGAGTGGCAGATGGGCAGATCTGCAAATGAGGCTGTCCTTGACTGCACTTGACTGGCTAGAATAGATAATAGCAGACTGTCAGTCCAGCTTCTGACAGCTGTCATTTTGGCATACCTACTGATATATTTGAACTCTTGCACTACAAAATGAGAATTCCTTTCTAAAAACCTCCTAATGCACCTATTGAGAACCAGAAGTGGTATGGAAGCAAGGTGTTTAGAAAAATGCTAGGTGCATTCCTAAATAGTTCTCAGCAGTGCTAGGATCTCTGCATTACACTAACTTTTATCAATTCCTATTATTTGTTCCCTCAACATTTAGATCTTAGGATAAAGTTAGAATTTCTGGAATTCCTACTTAAGATCTGTTTCTATTATCTGGAGAGAAAAAAAGGCCAAGAAAATTATCCTTGTTTCAGATCTCTGGAGCCCAGCACAGTGTAGTATGTGGTTTTGTTTGTACACACAGAAATGTTAGACGAAGCAGCCCTCTATTTGCTATGTTCAACAGCTGGTTTGATAATATTCATTGTCTTTCAACTCCTCCGATTCCCCTTCCAAAACAGATCCTCTCTTTGAGGTAATGCAATAATCTTCAGAACTTTAATAACTTCAATATTCTCTCTGTGACTGTCTCTCCAAACAGTTTTCAAGGAAAAGATCATTTATCCAGTGATCCTACTGCCTCTGCTTGTCTCAGAAGAGTGTTGGAAGAGAATTTGCAGTCTTTTTCACTGCCTTATGTAGCAAGGCAATTCTTTCTCTTCATGTAGTGTGACAGAAAAAACCTCCAATCTCTTTCTTTGTTCCTCTCTGCCAAAGAAACATAGATGAATGTGACAGTCTTGCTGCCCACAAATCACAGCAGGAAGTTGAAAAGCTCTAGCAGTGCTGTAGTTTTTAGAAACCTCTTTGAACGGTAATGGAGAAATAAAAAGGCAAGAAAAAAAGAACCAGAAAGTGCTTCAACAGTTCCACAAGCAGAGTGCAATTTCAATACATGTTAATGCTTCTGCTTCAACACTCTGTGTAAAATGTGTCCTTTCTCATGTAAAAATGGTGAGCTTTATTGTTGGTACAATTTTACTTCACAAGTCCCTTCAGAGGTAGGACCATAGCTAAGCAAGCTGTTCCCTGGAGTAGCTGTAGCCCTTGCAAGCCGCCTCACCAGATAACTGTTGCAACATCTCCATGTTAAGTCCCGTAGTCCTGCTCCTTTCATCTCACCCACATACATTTGGAAATTAGGATGCAATTCCAGTGTGGTTAATGTAGAAATTAACAATGAGGAATATCTTTCTCAACATGGGGGGAAGTCCTAGTGACATTAATTACTCCACCTGTGATACATCTTCCAAAGATTCCGTTGTTGCAGCTCTTCCAGGTTGGTGTGGAATATCAACTTGATATGACTTGTGTCTGTGCCTCATAAAAGGAAGGAACTGGGCTCTGATC
Organism: Streptopelia decaocto; assembly: GCF_964273445.1. Lineage (NCBI taxonomy): Eukaryota > Metazoa > Chordata > Aves > Columbiformes > Columbidae > Streptopelia > Streptopelia decaocto. The sequence continues at coordinate 22,812,186 of NC_138658.1, read as the reverse complement.
ACTTGTAACACCATCTAATTTTATGTTAGGGAAAGTGACTGCACTACTCTAAACATTGGGTGAATAATAACTATGTCTGAACACTGGGATACACCCAGAGACCTGGTGACATGATTGTCCTACTTGAAGATTTGGCCACAGAATACCACAACCCTCTTCCACCCTTCTCATCTGTGTTCCTTCCCATGGGAAGCAAGATGCAGGGAAAAGTGTGGAGGGAGCCAGAAAAGTTTGTGAACACCTGTATTGACATGGGGGTCAGGATGCAGATGGAGCCTGCAGCTAGACCAAATGGCTAGGAAGGGCTCCCAGTTTAGATACAGGAAACATCAAATGTAAGAAAATATTAAGTAAGTTGTTGCTAGAAGCATGTACTAGGAATGTTACAGTCTGGAGTCCTTTTTAACAGGTGCAAAACTTAGGGAATTTCAGGAGAAATAGTAGAAGTCGCTGGTTTATCTTGTCCATGACTTACCATTTAAAATTATCTCTGTAATTTTAGGTTGTTTATGGGGTACTTTCCTTGGATCCTCTCACTTAGCCTGGGAATTTAATAATGGATCCCTTATGGAAATCAGGATTTGACACAAAATTAGAGGCTGATTCAACAAGAGAAGGTCTGAAGATAAGTAGAAGTTCAAAACTTGGAAGCAGCCAGTGAAAAGCAGCAAAGATATTAAAAGATAAAAAAGAAAAATAACGTAACAAAATATATTATAGCACAAGCTGGACTGATTTTCAAGCACTCCACGACACAGCTTCTCTATATACATTGGGATGTTAAATAACTCATTTTAATAACTACCTGCTTTTCCCAAATCTAGGTCATATCAAACATGGAGCAGCATGAGATTAATAATCACCTGCATCCTATTTCATCCTCTGTTTGCTACATTAACAAAGAGAAAGCCTTTAGCCACAGATCTGCTTTTCCTGTTAGACACATTAAACATTTCTGTGGCAACTTGGTGCAGAATTCAGAGGCAAAGCTACCGTAATTCCAGAGCTTTACTTCCAAAACCTGTCTAGCACTAAATTCTGCCTCAGCATGCACATTTGGCCCTTCTGTTGGCCTGCCTGACTTTTCACTAAGATCAACCAGAATTTTCAAATAAGTTACACTTGGAGGCTATGAAGAATCACTTCTGCACTTCTGCTTCATTTATCTCTCCTTTAGTTTCATGCTGTTCTTCTCCCTGATGCCTGACCAGAGTAAATTCTGGAGCATCTTATGTTTATTCATCAGCCTACTGCTGATAACCACAATGAAATCTTGAGTAGCTTTCAGCTAGGGCAAGCATGGGCTTTTTTGCTGTGTTTGTTTGTTTGTTTGATGTGTTGTCTTGTTTTTTGTTGTTTGTTTGTTTTGAAGGCATTTCCATTCCAAGTTATTACATGTGATATCTTACACCTTGATCTTATGAACATCATACTTGATGCCAGGAGTAGTCAGGGTGGTGAAGTCAAGCACATACATAAATGCTGGCAGGATTTGTTCTTTCCTAAGTGTAACTGTAATGATTTAATGAAGCGTGTCATACATGTAAGAGGTATTTATCTAGGCCCACGCAGTACAGCTGTTAGTAGCTTAGAACTGTGATCCATAAAATATGTCCATGCCAATGTATGTCTTTAAGAGTGGAACTATGTGAAGGCTTTTAGAAGCACCCATCATTTATTGCACTGTAAAGTTAGATAGAATACTCTGCTTGTGTGTTTAACTGTGGTTAAAGTTTTGGGATTTTAGGACTGCATCTTGTCACAATTACAGAAAGAAAAATTCTTCCAGGTTCATTATAGTAAAAAAGGGCTCCTGTCTGCCACCTTGTGTAACAATGTCTAAAATACAGAACTGGATATTTAGAGGAAAAACTGGTAGCAGTGGTCACCAGATTTTAGAAGTGATGTACCTTAATAGAATTGAGGTGTGGATTATTGAAAGATAATATTGAAAATTAACTTACTTACAGTTTCTCTTTTAAGACTTGATGCTTTGTAATTGTCACAGAGTGGGGGGGTCAAGTGCATCCGTCATACTAATGGTGATATGAAAGAACATTGACATTTCTTATGTAATGTTACACAGTTATTTATACATGTATGGGGTAGTATGTACAAGGAAATTCCTAGGATTGTCTTTGTGTCACACTTAAACTTCGAAAGTTCAGCTCTCTGAAGTTAGACATTTACTCCAACCTGATTATCTAGATTGCCCCTTTATTAATGGAGAGGAATAGGGAACTCTAAAATGTGTTTCTCGCCATCTTATGAAAGATGGGATGAACCACAATTTGAAAGTTCTCCTCTCTCTGCTGTCACTAGGGGGGAGTCCGGCCAGCTTGCATGCTACTTTTGTTTAACTTTTCAGCAGCTGATGTTTGAAGACAGAAAGATCATGTTTTCTATGACACTAAATCACTGTTTTTACCAAGGAATTCGTACTGTTGGATTGTAACAATAATATTGCAATTGGATAGAAATAGTAAGTTATTAAATCTCTAGGAAAACACTACCATCACTTTAAACCAAAATTTTGGGAAGTTAAAGGTGAGATTTAAAGTGATGTGGGAGCAAGGTGTTCTTTTTGTGTGGGTTGTGGGTTTTTTTTGGTGGGATTTTTGTGATCCAAGACTGGAAGATGTATCTGTCAGCTGGTTCGTCTCCTAACTGTAGAAGCTAGAATTCCAGCTTGGATACAGACTCTTTACTGCCACTTCTGAGGAATGCTAGAAGATGGGACAGTAGGGAAAAGAACACTTCGTTTCCTCAAAAATGTTTGTGTGGCTACAAGATGAACAGCACCTTGCAGAATCAAACCCCGTAACACCAACCAACTTAATGAACATTTTCCCTGAACCAATCTTTTCGTTACTGCTGAACAAAATCTTGTGCTTGCAGTATGTATACTGCCAGACATTCTACTCCCCCAGAGTTGCCCCATGCTATCATCCTACACTGAAAGTTTACGCTTCCTCGGTCTGCTCTAGTTTATATCAAATGGAGATTATTAAATTATACACAGGGGAACAGGTGGGTGGAGCAGCTGGCATGAGAAGTGAGCAGCCTGACAACAGCAAAAAAAAATCAGGGTAGATTGCAGCACAAAAATTTTCCTAGGAAATTGCGAATTTCACAATCTGCTCATGAGAACTGATGGTATAGCTTTGTGTGCCAGGTAACAAGTCTGCTTCCAGGGAAGTTGAGAGTCTCCCAGACTAGTCAAGACCTTCAAAGATCTTGTTAGTTTTGGCTTCAGTCTATTACACTGTATCATGCAATCCTACTCATTCTGGAAAGCAATTCATTATGAATTTCATAAGTAGATTGAAAAGGTCACAGTGGTTTTTCAGTCTTAATTAACTGACTGATTTACTGTTTTAAAGATAGCTCTGTAAAGGTTGAGGGCTGTCTTGGCTGCAGCAACCATGAGATGGTGGAGTTTGGGATCTTATGTGGCAGGAACAGAATACCTAGCAGAATCACAACTCTGGACTTCGGCAGGGCCAACTTTGGCCTTTTCAAGCAATTTCTAGGGGAAATCCTGTGGACAAGGGTACTGGAAGGTAAAGGAGCCCAAGATAGTTGGCTAGCATTCAGGGACTGCTTCTACCAGGCTCAAGATCAGAGCACTTGAGAAGTCAAGGTGACCTGCTTGGTTAAACAGGGAACTGCTGGGCAAACTCAAGTGGAAGAGGAGAGTCTACAGATCATGGAAGGAGGGGCTGGTCACTTGGGTAGAATATAAGGCTGTTGTCAGAGGATGTAGGGAGGCAACTAGGAAAGCTTAGGCCTCCTTAGAATTAAACCTTGCAAGAGGGGTCAAAGACAACAGAAAGAGCTTCTTCAAATACATGGCAGATAAAACTAACACTAGAGGCAATATAGGCCCACTGATGAATGAGGTGGGTGCCCTGGTGACAGAAGATACAGAGAAGGCAGAGCTACTGAGTGCCTTCTTTGTCTATACTGCTGGAGGCTGTCCTGAGGCCCCAGAGGAAGTCAGGACAATGGAGGAGTCTCCCTTGGTTGATGGGGACTGGGTTAAGGACTAATTAAGCTATCTGGACATCCATAAATCCATGAGTCCAGATGGGATGCATCTGTGGGTGCTGAGGGAGCTGGCTGACGTCATTGCTAGGCCACTTTCCATCATCTTTGATAAATGTTGGGAAACAGGAGAGGTGCCTGAGGACTGGAGGAAAGCAAATGTCACTCCAGTCTTCAAAAAGGGCAAGAAGGAGGACCTGGGTAACTATTGACTGGTCAGCCTCACCTCCATCCCTGGAAAGGTGATGGAACAACTTATCCTTGGTGTGATCTCAAGGCATTTCAAGGATAAGAGGGTCATTAGGGGCAGTCAACATGGCTTCACCAAGGGGAAGTCATGCTTAACCAGCCTCATAGCCTTTTGTGAGGACATAACCAGGTGGACAGATGATGGCAAAGCAGTGGATGTGGTCTACCTTGACTTCAGTAAAGCATTTGACACAGTCTCCCACAGCATCCTTGCTGCTAAACTGAGGAAGTGCGGTCTGGATGATTGGGTAGTGAGGTAGACTGTGAACTGGCTGAAGGAAAGAAGCCAGAGATTTGTGGTCAATGGGGCAGAGTCTAGTTGGAGGCCTGTATCTAGTGGAGTCCCTCAAGGGTTGGTACTGGGACTAGTACTCTTCAATATATTAATCAATGACTTGGATGAGGGAATTGAGTGCACTGTCAGCAAGTTTGCTGATGACACCAAGCTGGGAGGAGTGGCTGACACGCCAAAAGGCTGTGCTGCCATCGAGCAAGACCTGGACAGGCTGGACAGTTGGGTGGGGGAAAATTTAATGAAATATAACAAGGGCAAGTCTTGCATCTGGGTAGGAACAACCCCAGGTTCCAGTATAAGTTGGGGAATGACCTACTAGAGAGCAGCATAGGGCAAAGGGACCTGGGGGTCCTGGTGGACAAGAGGATGACCATGAGCCAGCACTGTGCCCTTGTGGCCAAGAAGGCCAATGGCATCCTGGGGTGTATTAAAGGGCTGTGGTTAGTAGGTCAAGAGAGGTTGTCCTCCCCTTCTACTCTGCCCTGGTGAGACCGCATCTGGAATATTATGTCCAGTTCTGGGCCCCTCAGTTCAAGAAGGATGGGGAACTTCTTGAAAGAGTCCAGCGCAGAGCCATGAAGATGATTAAGGGAGTGGAGCATCTCCCTTATGAAGAAAGGCTGAGGGAGCTGGGTCGCTTTAGCTTGGAGGAGTCTGAGGGGTGACCCCATTAACGTTCATAAATATGTAAAGGGTGAGTGTCATAAGGATGGAGCCAGGCTCTTCTCGGTGACAACCAATGATAGGACAAGGGGCAATGGGTTCAAACTGGAACACAGGAGGTTCCACTTAAATTTGAGAAGAAAGTTCTTCACAGTGAGGGTGACAGAGCACTGGAACAGGCTGCCCAGGGCAGTTGTGGAGTCTCCTTCTCTGGAGGCATTCAAAACCTGCCTGGATGCCTTCCTGTGTAACCTCATCTAGGTGGGGGTATTGGACTAGATGATCTTCTGAGGTCTCTTCCAATCCCTAACATTCTGTGATTCTGTGAGGACTCTTAAAGTCATGCAGGGTTTGAGGGGTTTATCTCTGGTTTCACTCAGTGACATGAAGAAAATATCAGTTTGAACCGGTTCTTACAAATGCCAGTTAAAGGTAATCAACTAAAAAAAGATCTCCCTAATTTGGGTGCATTGTGGAGGGTGACCTTGTGGAAGGTAATGTTAAAGTTTCAGAAGTGCTCAAAATTTAAATTATAACAAACTACCATAGCCGAGAAGAATGCATTAGCAGTCAGGACAATCTGATAGAGCCAAAGTGGCAAAATTTCTACAGTAAGTAAATGCATAGATGGCTATGGAGGAAGTAGGTGACAAGGTCCGATGGGGGAAGAAAGATAAGCCACCAGGTAAGGTCCAATATGATGACAGTTTATTCTGTATCATTTAATGGGGAACCCAGGCTGAAACAGCATCTTGGTTGGGCTACTGTCTCAGGACATGGCAGGATGTCTTATTTCTGTGAGCTGTGTTGTTATGGTTTATCTCTGGCTATCTCCTGCTTTGATTTGAGATGCTTTTCTTGTGAAAGTTTCATGAAAACATATCTATTTTTGCAAAAAAATGCACCTCTGACAAATCAGATTTTTTCAGGCTAAAAGTGTTTAATCAAGAAGTTTCCAGTCAAGTCTAATTATAGCATCTTCTTTAAATCTTTCATGGTTTCAGACAGCACTTCAAAAGAAACACAATGAAGCATTTGTTATTACCGAAGTATTTCATATTACTCAAATTACAAGAAACAATTAAATGTGTCATAAATGATATCTTGATAAGCATTTGACATGCCACTGAATAACACTTGGTGGCTTGGGTTTCTAATTTCTCTCTTCTAAATTTAAACTTCCTTCTAGTTCTTGTCTGAATAACTGTTGAACACAAGCCAAAGTTCCCTCGTCCTTCCTTTCTACACAAATTCCATTAAGAAATTTAAACATTTGGAGTGTCTCTTGGAGTGGGGGAAGAATTGTTAGTGGGAAAGATGCATGGAGGCCAAAAGATTAGAGCACTATTTTTATGTGAAGAAAGACTCAGTAGTAACTTTTGATATGGACAAAGCTATCTGCTATTGGAGGCAGCAGGTTTCTTGCTTATGACAGAAGATGGTCAGGCAGCTGTGCATGAGAGAAAGGTAACTCCGGCTTGCACAGTCGCAGGGAACAGCATGCTGTTAATGGCAGGAGGACATGGTTAGATTTTTGGAAATATTTTGATTATTGTGGAACATGAAGTGAGTGTTGGTTTGAAAGCAGGATGTTTTACTGTTGTTGACATGCTGCTTCTTATAGGCTTTTGTCAAATGAGTTGCAAACTCCTGGTGTAATCTAAAAGACCATGATAAATTTTACAAGAGCAGAGGTAAAGAGAGAAATATGACAGTAATGGAAGAGATAATATGAGGAGAAAGGGTCAGTAAAAAGCATGGAAGCTCATCTGTGCATTATTTTAAGGCACACTTAATCTGGTAGCACAGGAATTGTCAATGCGGATCTGAGACCACTACACTGGCACAAGCTGGATAATACATGCAAAGGCCAACACATTTCTGACTCATTTTCTAGAGTCTGGGATAGCAAGTGACAGCTGGTAGTGTTCTTAATATCAGCATCAAATCCAAGGAAACCAGCTGATGAAGCATGTAGTTGAGAAAATTCATTACCCATTTAAAAAGTTCAAAGGGTATGTGAGGAAAGTCAGGAAAAGACTTTGGCTTTTGAACACTCAGCTCTTTCACAGGAGCTTCGGGAGTTATATAAACTTGTGTAAGAGTGCATGCTGAGAATATTTCAAGCTAAATGAATTTTAAAAGCTTGGCTTACACAAGGTATGAATTCCAAGCAAATTGAAAAAATAATTTTGCTGAGATAAAGAAATTTTTAAAAAAAATCTAAACAATGAAAAACCACAAATAAACAAAACCCAAACAAGCACCCCACCCCTCCCCCTCCCAGCCAACACCCCCCTCCCCTATACTCCAGTACCAGTAAGCGCTTGAAATATGTATTTGTGGTGTGGTTTTTTGGTGGTTTTGTTGTTGTCTGAGGAGTGGCTGAGGGAACTGGGGCTGTTCAGCCTGGAAAAAAGGAGGAGGAGGGGAGACCTTCTCCCCCTCTACAACTACATGAAAGGAGGTTGTAGAGAGGAGGGTGTTGGTCTCTCCTCCCAAGTAGCAAGCAATAGGATGAGAGGAAATGGCTTCAAGTTGCACCAGGTGAGGTTCAGATTGGTTATTGGGAAAAATTTCTCCACGGAAAGGGTTGTCAAGCATTAGAACATGTTGCTCAGGGAAGTCACCATCCCTGGAGGTGTTTAAAAGATGCATAGATGTGGCACTTAGGGACATGGTTTAGTGGCGGAGTTAGGTTAATGGTTAGACTCAATGGTCTTGAGGGTCTTTTCCAACCAAGATGATTCGATGTGCTATTTTAGTACATCATCATAAGCTTTCATACTATTTTGCAAACAGGTATCTATTATTGCTGAGACAGACTTCGTGGGGATTTGAACCCATTAGGGACTTTATTTTGTGACTATTGGAGGAGCAGACATTTTTCAGAAAAAACAGGATGATCTTTAAAAGCAAGGCAGCTTTTGTTTTTGTACTGGAACACAGCATTTCAAGGTGCTTAAATCAGAATGGCAAAGCTTATATGCACATCTGTACTGTCAGCATGATAATTCTGTGCCATTACCAGCTCTTGATGGCCCTTTCACGCCAAATCATATTTATTTTCTACTTGTTCCCTAGCAAGCTCCCTATTTCAGTACAAATTAAATCTTTCAGTGTTACCCTTCAGTGAAGATTAGTCTTACCTTCTCTCATGGTGTAAACAGGGCTTTATTTTCAAAAGTCTGTTGTTCAGTAGGAACACTTCCATGAACTGAGCATGTGATGCTGTTTTGTGAACCTGATAGTCCATTTCCATGCAGCATAAATATGAAACTCTTCCTGAATCATGACATTTGCTGTTGGTGAGCATAACAACCTTTTTTTCTTGTGCTTCCTTCGATCATCTGCTGTATTTTCCAGAAGAGGGTCTTCATTTATTCCAAGTTGACCAAATATTATCAAAGAATAGTTATATTCTCTCTGCTTTATATGCAAGAAACCAAAACATCGACAGAAGAAATGTTGTCTGAGGTGACAAAAAGGTCTTTGGTCACCTACAAAAATAGAAATCAGCCTGACATTATATGTGTTAAATGGAAATGACAGTGAGTTTTTGTATGTTCTTTGTCCCTAGAAAAAGCAAGAGCGCACTTGCTCTTTAACACCTCTATTTTAGGAGTATGCAACTGTCCTCAATGATTAAAGCCCACAGATGCAGATTAATGTCGTCTTTGGTCTTTTTTTGGCCATGATATCGTCGCTGAATTTACTATCCTGTGCATCTTTTAGACATATATTTTGCTTTTTTAGGTTTTCAGTGTTGGAAACAGATATAGTATGGATGAAAATTGGCAGAAAAATGTGAAAAGCTTCAGGATTTTGAGTCAGGTGGCAGAACATTCGGGAAGCTTCTGGCACACCACAGATGGTTGGTATAAACTGTTGTGGCAGAGCAGCTCTGCCAGGAACCCCATGGAGTTTATTTCTAAAGTAAACTTTTAAAAATACACAGAATATTAAAGCAGCATAAATTAATACAATTTGAAAGCACTGCTAAGATATTAGTGGGTTGTTATGCAGTTCCATATAACCCACATCCTTTTTTTCAATTTTTTCCTCCTCTTTAGTTAATATTAGTATCCTGATTTTTTCTAATTCCATCTTCTCTGAGCTTTGGACTCTTTCAAAGAATCATGTAGCTGGTTTGGGCACACAACACAATATTGAGCTAAGAGCTGAACTGAACAGCAGAGTTATAGGCACTTTTTATATTTATAAAAAACCCAAGGGTAGGATTAAAGAGCAAAATAATAGTTTTATATAGTCCGTATTACAGGCTTATGAATGAAACCAGAGCATTTTGTATATATTAAATAATATTAATATTATTTATGTAGATAAAATATTTTGTTATTTATGTGTAAAATTATATATTTATACATAAGAATATACTTATTCTGATACATCTTTTAATATACTAATAAGAATATTCTATATTATAATACATATTTTATTTTATTAAATAGTATTCTAACTTGAATTATGCTAGAAAGTGTAAAAATTTTGACAGAGGATGAGGAATAAGAGTGGATGAGAACACCCATTCGTCTAATACTGACACTTGAACAGGGATTTCCACTCCCCCTTTCTTTTTTTAGCTTTTTTTTTTTTCCCCTTGACTAAGCAGAAAATGTTTTTAATAAATAATTTTGACCTGAAAAATTCCCAGATACACAGAACAAATTGGATTAACACAAAGTTTGGGTGTTTGATTAAGTTTTCTCAAGAATATGGTCCATATTTCAGAATTTTTTGGAATTGTGATCCATGGTGCTTGGCATATCTTATCTAACAATTAGTATTTCAAGAAGAAACCTGTATCCATAAAGTTAGTGTTAAATTCTTAATAATTTATTTTACTTTATTAGCTACAGAAGTCAGCATTTAGAAATGTCAGTCAAAAATGTACATTTTTAACGTGATAAAAGGGATTCCAAGCTATGACTCACCTCTTAATGGTTCCATTGTACACTATTTCAAAAATGCAAATACTGTTTTAACTAGTTTAGACACAGGTAAAACTTTCTATCTCCAAACAGGTCTTAATATCAAGTTTGAAATAAATTATTTGCTAAAATATGAGATTAACCTTTTGTACCAGTAAGATATATCCTCTAAGATATCACCATAGCCAATTCCACTTAGTCCCAAACAGTAGGTATACCTGTGTTTCTCTTTTCTGCAACATTTTGATGTGAAATTTTACTCAAGGTTTCATTAAACTAGGTCATAAGGGAAGGCAAACTGAGGATATTTGAGCTAATTTGATTGTCTCTAAAAGTGATGCCTCTGAATTTTCAATGAGTTTTTTGCCCTCTGCACCTCAGCCTTCTAATCTGGTGAAAGAACTTGTTACTATTTCTTTCAGGCAAAATCCCCATGAAGTTAGTGGCAAAATTCCATGGGCTGGAGGCTGGAATTTTTGGGTCAGTGTGTAAGAATCTGTATTGGGAATTAAATTATAGGCTGAACAGAATATTTTCTGAGGTTGGACTATGCCCAATGGAATTACCCCCTATATTTTTTTTTTTTTCACATCCTGTTTTTGAAAGGAAACAAGTAAAACCCTTCCTGGGCTAAGTCAGGGAGCATAACCTGTAACTGGTGTAAAAATGGACACAGAGAAGCTAGGTATAGAGCTTGGAAGGTGTCAAAGATACATTACTGAGATAATATGAGGAGTTAAGATTGAGGAGAAACTTGATTGGTTACTAATAACCTATCATTAGCAGCAGTCCCCTGTCTTTTACATGGAGCGTGAATGCTGTGTCACGCATACCTTGCCATTGTTGTCTTGCAGAACAGAGCTTACTAGGGAGAAAACACAAAGAGGGTTGTATAGCTACAATAACCTATTCTCATAACGTAATTAGTTGTAATCATCATATGTTTTACTATAATGTGCGGTTTGTGGTGAATCTGTATGTGAAACCATATTTTTATGTTTCAGCCTCAAGACTGTCAGACTTGCACGTTGTTCTGCTGTTGTATCTTTCCACTTCCATAGCAACAATTTAGTGATTCTCAACTTGTAGCATTTGTGAGAAAAATCAAATTCCATCTGTTTTTGCCAAATGAAGTCTGAATAAACCTTCACTTGTTAAACATCGCTTATTTCCACTCCTAGGCTGCTTAAGCAAAGAAGTGTCTCTTAGTATTGTGCAAAGTAAGCAAACTGCCCTTGGTGAGGAACATACATGGTCACTCAGTGTCACAGTTAACTAATAGTGCAAAACTGGGGTTAATATAAGCATTGGAATAAGAGAAATAGTTCTGAAGCGGACTTGAGGGCAATGCTACAGGGTCGGGTTCTAACCCTCATGCTACACAGTAGTAGTGCTGATCAGGAAATCTGGTTGAGTAATGTTTTAGGAATATATCAGAGTAAGAGTTTCATTATTATGAAAACTAGTGAAATGTAGCACCGCTATCTTTCCCTATACTTTTGCTTTCTGCATCTTCTCGCTGCTTGTTTTTCTATGGCATGTTACCAAATGCTTTTAGTTTCCACTGCTAAAACTTGAGGGAATTTCTCAGGCCTTCCCATTTGCTGTGAATTATTCAGTCAAGATGACACGTTTTAAATCCTCTTAGGTTGCTCATTGGAGTAATGATTTAGGCTGTTCTGTAATACAACTCTTCAGAAGCACTTCAGGACACCTGATGCTGTGAGCATTTCTTTGCTTCTTCATGGACAATTTCTTTGACTTTTCAGTGCCTTACTGCCTTGGTACTGGTATGAGACGCACTTAAGATTTTCACCAGTCTTTTCATGATTTGCAGCATGAGGAAGCAAAACTAGAAAATCTTCTCCTTTCATGTAATTAGGAATCTACCACAGAATTCAGTGGGAGCTCTGAAAACAGAGTCCTTTCTAAGACCTGGACAACACAAGCATTTCAGATATGACCTCTAAAATGCAGCGAGGTCTCCAGGCTCCTGGTTTCATGGGAAACTGAAAATTGGGATGGTTCTGCTTATCTGTATTTTGCTGACTGTACTTTGTTTCTTTTTGTCTGCCAATGGCAAGAATGAAAAATCAAGACTTAACAACATTGACTCCATGTCCCTTTCAGGAGGCCCATCAGAATTTCTGCAGCTGCTCTCTGTTCATGTCTCACCAAACACCTTTCCCTTCACAGGAAATACCCACCTCAGCATTTCAAGTGACTCAAGCTGCTTCCTTTCTTGCATGCTCTTCTGCTTTCTTGTCAGAACCCAAAAGCCTTTATTAAGGGCTTTCCCATCAATCATACCGAAGGCCTCTTTGGGTGTCTGATTAGTATTTGCAGCATAGGCTGCAAGAACAGGCTGAATCTATCTGGTGCAATTTATACAGAGTGGTATGAAGGAAAGCAATGATTTAACTAAAGGGTGAAGTCTTGTTTCTGTGCTGCTGATATGCTATCATCTCTGTGAGCAGTGAGATATTTTCAGATTGTAAAGAGTTTTGCATGCAGGAATTTAAGATATGCAATGTCATTTGGGATTGTTAGGGCTTGCCTTTACTGCAGTGCCTGAGAAACTGGGTGAATTAGTTTGTGCTGGAGCTTGAGGCTGCCGTGCTGAAACTGCTACTGTGTCGTGGATAGTTTACACGGGCTTAGACATACCTACAGCTTGCACAGACATTCTCTTCATCTTGCAAAACCTGTACAGAACAGATAAAGCACTTTTAAGGAAGGCGAAAGTTTTCTGTGACTTGTGCTCTGCAACCTGTGTCTTATGATTTCACAAAAATATTAAACATTGATTTCTGTTCACCCAGAAGCATGGCGAATGGGCTGAATTTCACTTTCGGAGATGATGCTGGAGGCTGGAGATATTCTGACGCAGGGCTGGCTGTGCGCAAGGCATGGAAAGACCCACCATAACTCTCCATCTGGGTAGCCTGCAGCTTGTCCAGTCTTGTCTCTAAGGCTAGACTCCATTGAACGACAAGTGAATAAGACACCTGACTTAAAAAAGAAAAAGTGAAAGGAGCAAGTGATTTATTTTTCCTGCTCAAAGCAGTTGGCTTGCATGCTGAAGGATGAGATTTTATTTAGATACACTACTTTATTCATGCAATCCTGGGTAATCTAATAACCTTACTAGAACCACACTTAACTTGTCTGTCCTTTTGCTGCTGTAAATTTTGCTTAGAAATCAGGCTACAGGAAGTTGATATTACTTGGTTTAAGTATAAAATGTCTATCAGAGTGAAGTACAGAGACCTGCTACCTGCCAGGCTCAGATGCGGGTGAGTGAACTTCACGGGGCCACAGCAGCAGTGGTAGCAGGACCTCACCTCCCCGCAACCACCAGCAGCGGAACCTGGATGTTTGCTGGTGCCAAGGACTGTTGCTTTTCTTTTTTTCCCAGAGGCTGAGCAAACAGCTGAAGCAACCAATTTGGGGAGCAGCATAAGGTTTGAAAAGAAGAAATAGTTGTTGAGGAAAAAAAAAAATAGTCAAAGAGCGAGATCATAGATTGTTACTTGGATACAGCAAAAGCCAATGCAACAGAAGGATTGGGAGGAGGGGCAAAGGTGAAATAACAGTAGGTTATTTAAGGTCTGGAAGTATCTCTTTTTATTTATTCGTACAAACACCAAAATGTGTTTGTACACCTAGTGGCAATGCAGTTCTACTGCACCTGCTGATCCAGAAGCATTTTCAGAAAATTATTTGTACTAATCTTCTCTTCTTCACCTCCCAGGCACTTCCGCTTGCTCAGGTTTTCATGTTTATCTTCCACCATATATTTTACTCTCTCTTTGCCCTTCAAAGGAAGTTTCTTCTGTTAAACCTTGTACAAAGTGAGGGGGTGATACTGGTTTTAATGAATGGTAATTCCATTGAGACAACAAAGGGCACTTGACACACCTGGATGACTACTGCTTATTCTGTGTGCCTTGACACCTTGCTACCCACATTTTTGGGTAGAAGACACTACATCATCTGGACACCTGGAAGATTTATCTCCATAATCACAAAGGTTACAGACAGAGACTGAAATCTTCCCTTGTGTGAGCACAAGGATGCCTTGGCATATCTGTTTTTGATCAGGGAACACAGAAACGAGGGTATGATTTTGCAGACTGCCTCCTGTAGATGTGCTGACTTGAGTTCTGTTTTACAAGTGAGGGAGATGCAGTTGGACCACTCAGTTCAAATTTTCCCTGTGATTCCTTTTGATCCCTATGGCAAAGGTGCATTGCTAAATTCTTCCAGTAAGTCAGGTCACAGAAACAAGTGATTGTGTGAATGAATGTAAAGCAGATAGGCTTTCATGGGTATATGAGTTATTCTAGAGAAGACAGCATGGCTCTTGGTGTGTAATCTGGTTGCTAGTAGCACCTATACCATATAGATTAGAATCACCTCAAATATTTTTACCTTTGTATTGACATTTTCACTTACATGTGCGGACTTGTCTTCCAGCTCAGCAAGAGGTCATGCAGTTTCCACTTTGGTTCCATACAGCATTTCTAATGGAGATGTCTCAAAATATACTGCTAAAAGGGAAATGGAGCATAAGGCATGAATATATTTCCCAGTCCAGCAGGCTTTTCAGGGTAACTTCTTTTTAGTGGTGCCTTGTGATTGCCATGCAGCACTGAGCAGTTATTCACCCAGATACTCTGGTGGGTTTCTGTTCTGTGAGATGCTACTGCCCAGCATGAGGGAGAGCTCAGAATCCGCATTCGGGGTTTGACATCACCATTGCACTGACACAGCATGAATTTTTACTTCTTGCTGTCTCTGTTTGTACTAGTTTCCTCCTCCTTCAGTTTTCTGAATTGCACACAATTTTTTTTCCACATATAAAATCCCATTTCTGCACAATCCTTTTCCTCTATATATATGATCAGGTGTGAAAAGATAAATCAAATGTGCACGGCTTGGAAGACCCTAACCCTTTTTCTAAACCAACAATATTTAGGTTCCCTGTCTAGCTGTCAGATTTATTAATTCCCTCTCCTAAAGCTATTTCAGTCAACTATAGCTCTTATAAAGATCTTTTGGAAATTACTATTTTTTACTGGAAGCAAAAGGAATGTGTCCTCAAAAAAAAAAAATCTTTAGAGGACATGAAATTATAATTGTATATTTTAAATACTATTAAAGAAGTAAACTATACTTACTACATTTGATAATTAGAAGCCTATATCTTCAAAGAATAATGCAAGTGTCAAAAATACTGAGATAACTTTAAAAAACTTCAGTTAAGGAAAGTCAAAGAGATTGTTCTCAAGAATGAAAGTTGCAGCTGTTGGCTTTCCTTCACTTGACATATTTTAGACCTTATTCTGTAGTCATTGGCATCTGTGGATCAGGCTTTTTTTTTTTTTTATACACAATGGCATTCAATGAACATACTGTACATGTGTTTCTTCGTTTTAACACACTACTGGCCCCATAAGATTATATATTTGCTTTTTAAAATTTGTATGGGTATGGAACTATTTTATTCTCTAACTATTATTCAAGTGACAGAATTCATTTACCTGGGAGTATTCCAGCTTACTTCTCCGAACCTTTAGTCAAAAGTAGAACCTGCCCTTTGTAAATAACTTTAAAAGGAGTGGAATAAAGAATTTGGGCAGTAATTTAAGTTACCAGAGTTACATTATACTATCGGCTGTTATGCAGACAGTTCAAAAAACTTCTCTTTAAAAACAGTATTAGTGCTAATTTCTGAAAGGAATATTGTTGATCTTGGGAATTTATTACAGTATAAACATTTTTAGCAGCTGAAACTGCATCTGCATTCTTTATCAGAGAAATTTTGGTTATGCAGCAAAGAGGTTTGCAATCAGACTATGTCTTAAAATGACCTAAAAATCTATAGGTATTTTATTTTTAATTTCTCAATATGATGAGCCACCTGGCACAACTGATAGGCTTTTCATGTTGAGTTGTGGCTCTTCCAGCAGATTTCCTGTAAAAATAATCACTGAGTATTGAGATGTACTTAACAAGATGATTTCTGTGTCACAAATGACTCTCAATATAAGGTATAAACTTCTCTGGTACTTTCGACTTGCTAAAATTTGGGGGTTTGTGGGTTGGTTTGTTTGTTTTTGGTTTGCGTTTGTTTTTTTTTGGTGTTGTGTTTTTGTTTTTCTTTAATGACATGCAACCTAGTATTTTTGCTCTGAATTATCAGCTGTGAGTGCAACCTCTTTTCTAGAGATCTTGTAAAGCACTTAGAAGCCAATGAAGGTGCATTGTTCTATTTGGTTGTTAAAATAATTAATCAGAGTAGCAAATGTTCAACAAGTTGCAGGCTATCATATGGTTGTGCATTATAGCTGCATATACAAACCTAAAGACATGTGGACCATATTATACTGCTGAGCCCCTTGTAAACATATTCTCAATAATAAAATCAAACAAAGTTGAAAGAACTAAACTACAAGGAATTAACAAAATCTTATCACATATTTAGAGCACATTGACTGTTAAAAAGACATCCTGGCTGCCATAAAATGTTTTTTCTGTGATAAGTAGAGTTGTTAAAAGAGTTTAAACAACCCTGATACAAGTTTGTTTTGGAAAATGGATACAGATAGCCCTTCTCCTAAGGTAATACTGGGCTGAGGCCATTTCAGATACAGTGCAGCACCAGACAGAGCATGGGTATGAAAAGAAGTACAACAATGTTATTGCAGCACTGGGCCCAAGACACTAAGTCCTTCCTTTCCAGCAGTGCCATTGGGCAAAGCTATGCTGCTTCTAGATGTGCAAACGACATGTAAAAGCCCTCTTTATATTGCACTGTTGTGTTACAGACTTGTTAGTTTTGCTGCTGTTAAGCTGGGCACCTTAGTCCAAAATCTAGGGACAAGAATGAACTGGCTAATTCCAGGACTGCCTAGATTTCTGTCAAAGTCCCTGTGTCACATACACTTTTATTTTTGGCTATGCCTAGAAATGTCAATTTATGACAAGACTGGGCATTTTGTTACTTGAATCTTGCCACCATTCATAAAGTGAGAGCTTCTCTGCCTTTTTACACTTGAATGCCTGCGCTCATTGATACCTATCCTCAGCACAGGGAGGCAGCCTGCTTACCAATGGTTTAGTGATCAGGGGACTTGCCTGGGGTGTGAGACACTGCAGTTTAAAATATCCATCTGCTCTGGAGGCAGATCAGAGCAGTTTCCCTTTGCATTAAATATTCATTAGGCCCCTGAGTGAAAAAGATAGAGAGAATGATTCTATTTCAGTAGACAAGAGGCTGGGGCATTTAACTGTAATATAAGAAAGTTATGTATAGGTTCTTATTCCAGTGAAAGAATGTAGGATAAGATCATCTTGTGATTTCTGTGATTTCTTTGTCTGTGCTCTCTCTCTGCTAAGCTTGAAATTTGCGCTTGCTTTGCATGTACATGGCATGTTCTTGCACTTGGTTGTGGGAGCCTGCATCAGATGCTGTGACAGACCATTTTCTATGAAGCTTGTTTTCATGCCTTGGATGTAGACATGTCTGTTAACACCAATCCAAAAAATATGGGGATTTTTTCTCCATTTTTAATAAAATACTGCTGTTCTGTTTATCATCCACACATTGTACTGGTTTGTGTTCAGCAGGATAAAAGCTCCGTGAAACTGGATTTCTGTAGTTCTATTAAATTGTGAGTCACCTTTTCTTTTTTTTTAATTGTTTCCCCAAATTGATGCCAATGTCTGTGAATTTATTAAATGAAGTGAGTTCTGCTGGAAATCTTTAAGGATATGAGAGCATATTAAATTGGCAACTTTCCTGGTGAGGAGAGTTCAGTTCAAGGTCATAGGTCAGTATTTAATATCCTTCAAGGGAATAATTCTGTCTATATGAACCATTACCTTTCCCTAGGTAACCTTAACAGACAGAACAGATAAACAGTTGACTAAACTGAAAAGGCTCAACAATACTTTAGACAGAAGCAGAAACTTAGACTGGGAAACGATGTTAAGGCACAGAAAGAGTAAATAGGGGCTAATGTTTATAAGTTTATATTTTGTAAATCTTTTCACTTCCATCCATATGTATAAATTCCACTGAAGTAGATGGGGCTGTGAGAGGAGAGAGTTCCCGGGTCTGAAGGCCACAAAGACTGCAATTATGAAGTTGTCTGCAGTGCTGTAACCTGAACACTGGACTTAAGATGCTCAGTGAAAATTCTGGCTGTCAGAAGGTGGCAGCATTGACGAAGAAAACAAGTAGAAAAGACGAGTTAAAGTAAATACTGATATACTTTCTGGCTTTTTATTTTTAATAAAATACTGCTGTAGCAAGTTAATGCAATACAATAATTGAATGCAAAGGAAACCTTAATATGTCTGTCTTGATGAGCAAATCACTGAGTTGAGACAGGATTTTCTGAGGCAGTCATCTAAACACCATGCGCATGTAGCATTTGCAACAAGTTCTTTTGAACCCATGCATTTTCATGTCACCAAGTTAAGAGCTTAAAAAAAGTAATACAATGATAAAGCGTCTGATCTACCTGTTTGCAAATTCTGCAATTGAATGTATTACCTTTTACAGCTGTTCCCAGTTAGGAAATCTCTTTCAGAATAATAGAAGTTGCTCTCTGTTTCTTTAAGAGAAAAGTTATGTTATGCATACATATGCCCTTAAACCCACACTAACCAACCATCTATCTCAGTCATAAATGTCAGGGCTCTGTTGTTTCAAGATGCTGCAGTGAGAATTAGATAAATACCACACTCCCCCAGAAGAAGAGCATAAGCTCCTTTTACTCGAATGTTGTTCATATACAAATCTATGCTGAGTAGGTTTAGGCTGAGCTATGGAATGAGTCTGCGAGCGGACCCTTCCTTAGTCTCAGGACGCATGTAGTATTGACAAGGCATCAATAAGGCCAAACACAGCACAATCCAGGCCAGAGTCAGTAAAGTCAAACACAGAGCTTCCTGCCTACAATGAATCTAAGAGGCAAAGATTTGAACAAAATCACATCTGATTAAGCCTGCTGTTGTACTAGTAGGTCTGAACATAGCCTATGTTTGGGGGAAGTTAACTTTAATTAAAAAAAAAAGAAAAAAAGGTAAAGTCACAGGTATCTGACCTTAATAACTGTATTCACCAGGAATAAGCTTTGAACTTGGTGCAAATGCTACATGCACATGGTGTTTAGATGACCACCTCAGAAAATCCTGTCTCAATAACACACTGTTAAACTCAGTGATTTGCTCATCAAGACAGACATATTAAGGTTTCTTTTGAATTCAATTATTGTATTGGGTCAATGGAATCAAGCATGTGGCAGATTGATAAAAAATTTCAGTATTCATACATTTATGGCACTTTACAAGAAATACATCTAGAAATGAAACAGCACAATTTTAATGTCTTCCCCAGTTTGCAGAGCTGTATGCACTCAAGTTTCTGGGTGCAGCTTATTCTCTCTGTCTGCAAAGCTACAAAATAATTGGTCATTCTGATGAACTGGTCTGGTGGCATCTGTCCTGTGCTCTTCCTCCTTTTTTTTGTTTTTATGCCAGCATAAGATAGGACAATAAATACTTGTTCGTCTACATGACATGGCTCTTTATCCTTATGTACAAGAGATATAGTATTGAAGAAGTTCCTTTCTCATTGCATCATCACTCTATTTGCCTATTTTCAAAGTTCAGGCCATGCATTTTTTGATGTAACTTCCTACAAACATTGAATGAAGGAAGGATAAGAACGATAACTTCTCTTCAAAAGTTCACCTCAAAAGTCATCATTTTTGCAAACTTCTAGGGTTTGTCACTTAGAAAAGAGAAACCAGACAGTTTAAATTCAAGAAATTACAAATGAATGCATTACAGCTTTTTAATAGTTTCATTAATTTTTTTGATCCACCTACTTTATTTGCTGCCATTGGATGGTATGGAAATACATGCTACTGTGTTCCCTTTCTCTGGACTGACTTCTTTAGTAAAATGGTTCTAACACATGAGGTTAAGTCACATATTTTGCTATTCACAGCATCTCTTGGAGAAATGGATTTTTCTGACTCTTTTTTTTTTTTTTTTTCTTCTTTCCTCCTTCCTGACAAAAATAAGCAGAGTTCCTCTCTTCACCTTTTTCCTTTTCTCCTTTCTCTCTCTGCAGAGATTCAGTCTTGGGTATCACAGGCTACAGGATACATTCTTTACCAGTTTTGTTCTTGCAGCATCACAGGTTCACAACAGTGTAATTAAAAGGAGAATTAGACTTTGTGTCAATTTGACAGCTAGTTCTTCACCTTCTTAAAAAATTGTTATTAAATTGTTCTTAAAATTTAAGAATACCATGGTAAGTTTTTGTATGTATAATCTGTCAGTTTCACTGAATCTTTTTTTCTGTTTGAAATCTTCAGCATTACACTCTGAGTTATCAGCCTTTGCAAAGAACTTAACTCCACCTTTTTTTCCTTTGCTGCTTCCATTTTCTGCTCAAATTTTGGAATTTTCTCTTGAGACTTCCATGTCTTTGCACTTTTTCTTACCATCAGGATTTAAATAAATATATATCTCCTTGTTTTATATATACATATATGTATGTATATATATATATAAAAATCAGAGGTCTTGATGTTTACCATAGAGAACAAAAAAACGGATTTCTTCCACTTCTGTCCTTCTGAGATATTCACGCTCAGTCATCTCGTCAATGAAAATCTCGTCACTAACTTTAATAGGTTTGACTCCATAGCATTTGAGGTTAAAAACTTAACAAACCTGCCTCTTGGCAAAGTAAGTATTTTTCCTTCTTATGTGCTGTCCCCTTCTTTGTTGCTGATTGGAAGAGGGGAGAGTATCCAAACATTTTTTTTGTTCATCCCTATAATACCTTAGGTTACAATGTTGTTCTCTTTCTCCAGTTTACTCCTATAGCAGCTGAACAGATGAAGACACAGGGATGCTCTGCCTGTTTAAAAGTTTATTTAATGATCTGTGTTCTGCCTTCCTTCTAGCTTATCATCCAGACACTTTATCATTGCTCATGTGAGGTCACGGTCATGACAGAGAAGTGAAACTCCTGTATTGTGATACTGGCATTCATAAAAATTTATGCATGAGGTCCTCTGTGTTTAATATGGGCCCATGTAGGTGATTGTGGTAATTCGGATAGAGTACCTGAATATTGTGGTTATGTCAGTGTGAGTGGTGGGTTAATTCTGTTATTCCTTTCTGTTGTAAATTTTTCAGTTCTGATTGTGCACTGTATTTTGCCTCCATTCCCAGCTTTTCAAAGATGGTAGCTGAACAGCCTCTCGC
Organism: Streptopelia decaocto; assembly: GCF_964273445.1. Lineage (NCBI taxonomy): Eukaryota > Metazoa > Chordata > Aves > Columbiformes > Columbidae > Streptopelia > Streptopelia decaocto. The sequence goes on along the minus strand of NC_138658.1, from coordinate 22,790,679 downwards.
AGACTGACTTATAGCAGTTCATCACAGGTAATTTTCAATCACTAAGCTCTTAAACGTCCAGTTTCACTATTTCTACTAAACTGAGCTGAGTTAGTATTAAACATCTGAATCAAATTAAAAGCAATACTAAAAGCCTGTTGGCCTTGAAGCTCTATTCTAAACAGCATGTAGTAGTAAAATTTTAAAATTAAATTCCAGTAGGAATTAAGTCTATCAGTAGTGTTATGTTTAAAATTAATTATAATTTCAAACCTTCAGTCCAAATGCCTCAGCTAGCTTTTTGTGCTGTAACTTTTGTGTGCATAATTAGATTTTTATGGATTTTATCCTGTGTTTATAATCTGATCAGAGCAATATATTGTGTTATTCGAAGTACTTATTAGATACTGTAAGTCATGAACAATGCCTCTTTGTAATAGGTTACTTCTCTGGTAGTCAATGTGTATTGAATAGTATGCTGTATACAGCAAAATTACTTGGTTTTTAGGTTATAAAATTAGCATTTTTAAAAGAGGGATTGCAGGTTATGAAGAACTCTGTGAAGATTTCTGGAGAATCAAATTATTTTTGAATGAACATTTTGCAGTGAGTTAATCTATTCATGATATGTGTCATTTTGAAAACAAGTTACAAGTAGACAAACAGGAATGGCCATTTCATAATGAGAATCCTACAATATTCATATTATTAGTATATGCTCACCAGTGAAAGCTAAAGGTACAAGAGTTTGCTGCTCAGATGTGAGTGGTATTCAGTGAGTATCCTGGACTTCTGTGTCTCCTGACGTTGTTGTATTGTTACTCTGCCAGACTTTGCCAGATGCAGATGTAAATGTTATTAGGAACAAACATTAGGGTTATGTTTTTCTGGTTTGTTTTGAGGCTTTTGCAGCTTGTTATTCCCTTTGTCCCTTTCTCCCTTTGTCCAATTAAATATTCCTGAATAGTAATTGCCAACTACTTTTGTTTTAATACCACTTTACTATCATTGAGAAGTGGGAGGGGTGTAATGCTGACTGTTGCATTTCTCCTCTTTTAGAATGGGTGTTTCCTGAAGTTGAACAGATTAGCTGGATAACCAGATCTTGACATTTTATAAGCCTTTAGATGTTTTGTGTTGTTGTTAAAGCAGAGTGACTCAATTCAAGACTTATATTTGGTGTTATTTATTTCCTGAAAACTATGTTTCAAGCATTTCTGGTTTTGCAGAGAAAAGCCTGAAAATACCACCTAAGTATTAAAGACCAGAAGGCAAATAAGAGGATCCCTCAGATTTTTCTTTAAAGCTTTGGATATTGGACTGTGACTCATGATTCAGAGTACTTGAGACAGACAAACTCCATGTTGTCAGTCTTGCTTCTCTCAGCTGTTGGCTTGCTTTGCACTAGATGGGATAAACTGGAGATCTCAATGGCATGAATCACTCAGCTTTTTCTAGCAAAGTCAGTCTGCAAACAGTGCACAGCAAACCTGAAGAGAGTAATGGAACACTAAATGGTGCAGCCAGGTTTTGAGGAGGAATTCATGACACACTGATAGCTTGCCAAACTGTATTGCTATAAGCATAAATGGTGGTGACTTATGGTAAATGCGCTACTGCTTTGCCTCACATTTCTCCCTGTCTGCCTTCAAATTCTACTCAGAAAGTACTTGGCTTTTTCTTGGGGCAGTCAGCAGTAGTAAACCCAGAACACAGTCAGTAATTTTGCTTTTCCTTAAATAAAATAAATATTTTATTTGGCATAGTAGTGGTAAATAAATGAAAATAAAACTTGTCATAAAGCTTCTCATTGAATTTGATTCTACAAAATTGTCTGCAAAGGTTCCTTTTTAAATATAAGGTTTAAGGGGAAAACTGTACTGATTTTGGCCATCTAGTTTGTGGGCCTCATTTTTGTGGGTTCAGATAATGCTCCTAGAAAAGGTGGAATGTTTTTCAAAGTCTGAGCATCCAAACCAAAGCAAAATAGTGGAATTGCATGCAGAACTGGAAACACATGCCTAAATACTCAAACCTGCCTGCTAAAAACTGATATATTCTTGGTTAGGCATTTAACTGTGAAGTCTAATATTGTGCTGCACATAGCAAATTAATTCTAACCAAATCTGTTTAAACGTTTTTGTTAGCAATTCTTACTTCTAAGAAGGTAAGTACTTTGCAAGGATACTTCAAACTTACTCAAACTTATTTTATATGTGTGTGTGTGTGTATATATATATATATATATAGGCAAAACCTTATATTTATGGAACTGCACACCTGAATTTGAGAACTGCTAACAATTTTTCTGGAGAGCAATAATTGAAGCTGCTTGAGGTTGCACGTTTTTATTAGCACTAAGCAAATTATTTTGGAAGAGGAAGTAAAAAGAAGTTTACTGAAAACTGGGAGTTTCATTACTTTGCTGTTCCCTAACCTTGCTTTATTCATGTCAATTAATAGGTATCTTATTGACAAACTAATTCAAGTTTCTTCACAGCAAATAATTAAAAACACCTTTAAATTCCTGCAATTTGGTTTTCATCAGTTTAGCTAAATGCGTGAGACAACACCCCATATATTATCATAACCCCTTCAGTAATAATGTTATTGTGGTGATATGTGGGAAATTCTTAACAGTGTAGGGGCACAAATCAGTTTCTGGGATGTAGCTCCTTGGGCATACAATGTATTTCATCTTATGAAAAGGGATGCAGCCTTCCTTTGTAACATATTTTATATGTGTGGTTTATATGTACCTTTCAAAGTAATTTTAAATTAGGACCATTATACTCTTTAGTATTTACTATGTGTTATTACTATTATGCATTACTATTGTTTACTATGTATAATTATGTATTTAGTATTTATGTATTTATTGAGCTACTTTCACCTAGACTTTCTGTTTCAATCTAACCCTCTTTGGTTCATATCAATGGCATATAGAGATGGGACTATTTCCATGGAACCTAGATAGAGGATAAAAAAGGGGGAAAAAAAGAGGTGTACTGTTTTTTTACTCTGGTGCATTTTCACAGACTGTAAAAAAGGTCATCTATAATCTACCAGAGGCATAAACCCAATGCCTTGGAGACTGTACAGAATCTGCTCACTGCTCATTTTTTGGCCATAAGCATTACCATAAATATCAATTATGGACAAATTTAACAGCTACTATGTCTTCCCCTTCTTCCACCTGCCCCGCTATCTATTTGAGCAAGCTACAAAGAAGTGACTTTATACAGCTGTTCATGTCAGGCCTCTGCATTAGTTCCTGCCAAAATTATTTAATGAGAAAAAGGTTTTTGCGAAATACTTTAAATTTGCCTTGAGTATCTATCAGTGCTTTTGATCAGGAAGCATCTCCTGCACAAGCTGACATGGACACACCTTTCTCATTGCAGAGGAAAAAGAAACTGTTGGTTTCCATTTGATGATTTGTAGTTTCCCAGAGCTTTCTCCAAACATCCCTGTCATTTGTTCTTGTGCATCCCCCTGTGCAGCAAGAAGCTGAATCAAGGCTCAATTGCTCTGTTTTTGCCTTAAAACCTACAAAAATGCCTGCCATATCTTCTTGGTAGTAAACACTTCACGGACAGTTGGTTGCAGAACTGAATCTGGAAAGAAGGGGAAAAATGAAAAGCATTAGAGTACTGGTAAGGTTAGACAAAAGATAGATTAGACTCAGTCTTCTTTTTTTATTAAAAAAAAATACAGCAAGACTCCAGGAAGAGCCTGTGAAAACAGAGGAGATAAGTAAGTGTTTGGAGAATAACTCAAAAGCAATATTGACTTACATACATATATAAAAGGAATGAGAACTGAAAAGGCAAGGGTAAGCAGAGGAGATAGGTTAATTTGGTTATCTAGAATAATTTCTCTGGTTAAATGGTTTTAAAATTTGGAAAATGTGAAAATGTCATTCATACACTGAAAAAAAAACCCTCACAGATTCCCCAGTTTGAACACTTTGATTTAACTGTGCCTCACAGATTAGCAGATGGATAATGAAAAAGCATGAGACAAAAGCTCAGTGTCCAATAAAAACCTTCTTCAAGGAGAATTCGATGAGATCAGTAAGTCAGGAGAAGAATTAATTGGTCATTCTGTTACACCAAGAGCTTTGCTAAAAACCTTTTCAGTAGCCAGATTTTTCCTTGCCCGTGCTAGTAAAGCTTCAGTTTTTGTGCTTCATTGCCCTAAAAATAGAACCCTCATTAGTTTTTTTGAGATTTATGGAGCTAGAATACAGTCTTGTGCTCAGAGCTAGGAAGAGTCCCTCTAGCATCTTGAGAACCGAGGGAGAAATATTAACTTAAAAAGTGATACACTGGTAAGTTATTGAAATGTCTTTGTATTTTGTATTTGTCATTTATGTCTTTGTCCCTGTCATGGAAGCTGCTGTTGAAATCTTTCAACATCAACACTCTGCCATTTAAAACTTACCCTGCCAGCATGCCATCTGTTTTGATCAGGGAACCACTTTCTACGTGAGCTGACTCCTACACACATTACACTTTGCAAGAGAAAAATGTGTTTGCTGAAATGTAAAAAAAAAAAAAAAAATCTAACCCTCTCTTGTAAAGCAATGCTCCTTGACTCTGTTAAAAAAAAAAAATCCTAAAATTAAATAAATACAATTTCTTCCCTCTCTCCCGTTGTTTTAGATTTCTAGAAAATGGAAAAAATCATACTAAAGTGAGTCAAACCCTCTTTGTAATCGTGTTCTGTACCCCTGAAGCTGGGTGTTTCACATATTGATATGTTTTCAGTCAGGGCAGAGATACTGGATTTTGAGTTTATTTCTATAGAAACTTATCTTTGTAATAAAAAAAGGCGGGGGGGTGGGGAGGGGAGCAGTTTTTGTGCACAGCTTCTTCAAAGTGCAATGGAAATACATTTCTCAACATCATTCTATCTTTGTGAAAGCAGTTGTAATCAATATAATTTACTAATGGTCATATGTCGTCTTTTTAATGACAGATACAAGTAGAGTAGGTACATCTAAAACAGATACTGGTCTTGATATTTAACCCCATCTTCCTTTGATAGGCTTTCTTTTTATCAGTGTATCAAAGTCTTTCTCATTCGTTAGGGGGCTCAGTGCTTTGTGGGTAGGGGGAGGTAGGATGTATGTGCATTCTTTATACTGGGGCTACATGTTGGCAATCCCCTGGCTGGCTCTCAGCATCTTGCTCTATACCCACGATTCCGAAGCCTCAACCTCTGACGCAAGTCCCTAAAGTGATGTGGTGGGTCATATTGATTTCTTGATGTTTTTTTCTTTTATATGATTTTGTGACACTGAATGCAGATTCTGGGAACAGGCGAGCTTTGCGAGTGCAAATACGTCATGGTAACACAGGATCATGGGAAGACAAGTAACCACAGGGCACATGGTGGTGGCAGTGGTAGCTACTGCTTTGTGTTGTGGAAAGCACTGGCTTCTACCCTCTGCACCTGTTTTAAATGACTTACCAAAAAGGAGATCACCAGGGGATAAAATACTTACATTACTAAGACAAGAGAGTCCTCATTTAACCCTAATAGGCTGGAAAGAGTATGCAAAGTAATTGCATTATTCTCTTATTTACTCTTTGAAGCTCACATTAGAAACAACCTCCAGATTGAGGTCCTCCAGATTTAGTTTCTTACCTTACCTGGAACTGCATTATTTGATCCTTTCCATCAAGTTATCAAATTCCATCTTCTAATTGTTCAGGTTCTTTGTCAAGACCTATACTCTACTGTTTCTAGTTTTGAGCCTGAATTTTTTTCATGACCGGTTTATAACCAACTGTTCCTGTGCTGACACTGTCCTTCAGCTTCCCGTCTGTAATTTACCCTATAAAGTAGTAATAAAGGGCATAGCTCCATAGCTCATCATTTCGCTGATCTAAAATGAAAGATGTTCTCTTGGTCTCCCCCCATTGATGTCACTGTTTTTCCAAGTTAGTCCCAATAAAATTTACCAAGGGTCCAATACTGGCAAGGTGCTTCTTCCTCATAAGCTCAGCAGCAATCTCACTCATTACCTGTTTTAGGGAGTACCAAATTTGCAAAGGAAATTCAGCTTCGTGGTGGTTTTGGTTTGTGGTGTTTTTTTTTTTCTGGTTGGTTGGTTGTGTTTTTGTTTGTTTGTTTGGTTGGTTGGTTTTTTGTTTTGTTTTGTTTTTCTTTTTTCTTTTTCTTTTTTTCTTCTTCCATGAGAAATGCTGTGAAGGGCATCAGATCAGTAGCTCAAAAGAAAAAAAGAACCAAACAGAACAAAACCCCCTAGTGTTCCTCTGATCCCCATCCAACAGATTTGTCTGGGCAGTTTCATAGAATTTTATCCTAAAATTTATTGTTTTCTATAATTTATCTGAATACTTCACTAAAATCCCTAATAGGGTACTGATGATGCAGATGAAACTCTCCATCTGCAGAAATATAAGCACTTAGATAGCCTGTGAAGAGTGGCTCAATGTTAGGAAAATCATGAGGCAAGCTGTTAGTGAATTATCGTCAAGGTCAGAGAATGCACATTTATTTTTCTGGTAGTTGTATCATTATCAGGCTCTTATGATATATCCACTTGTTCTGAAAATGTAGCTAACTTACCTTGGTGAATTTGATTTATTAGCATTGCAACTGACAAGGTTGCCCATTTGTTAGTGCTTATTTTATATTTGAATAGCTTTCAGCACATAAATTTGAGGAATTGCTTGAATACTTTAGCTGTTCCATATTTCATGGGGAAAGCTAGAGTAGAAGAGTGCTGCTGTTGATATTTCTATTTTGATACTGTCCACTGTTTTATAAATTAAAATGATGCCTCTATTTGTACTTAGGTGTGCCTTGTGAGCAGAATTTATTGCAAACAGTACAACTTAAATGTGCAAACTCATTAGCTTTATCCTGAATGAACTGTGACATTCAGAGCATTTCATAAATATGCGTGTGTGGGTTTTGTGGTTGTGGTGTGGGTTTTGTTGTTGTTGTTGTTTTTTTGGCTTGTTTTTTGTTTGCTTTTTTTTTAATAAGACATGGAATTCAAAATATATTAATTACTCGAGTTCCGCAGATTAAGCTTAAGTTAAAGAATGAGTGGAGAAGGAATTTATGAGTAAGAATATGCTGCAGGATGGAAGAAGCAGCTTTCAAATATATCCAGAAATGAGGCCTTTAAGTTTCTTATTGACTTCAGTGGTGTTACACCAGGCAGAGGAGCACAGCTTAATTACAGCCAGTATTAGCTCATCCTCTTCCCAGAAAGATGCATTTCTAAGTAAACACAATTATATAAAAAGCCAAATAAAAAGGAAAACCAATTACTTGCCCCTAACATCTTGCAAAGTTTTTATAACGTGTGTCTATCCTTTCAGATCTCTTTCTTTGCTGTGAAGAAGAAATGCTTCATTTAACTCACTTTATTTTCCTGTGGGCCATTGCCTATGTACCTCAAATTCTACGGACCTCAGCTTGTCCTCATTTTTCTAGGGATCATGAGGGGAGACAGTCAGAAGCACAACTTGCATAATGTTATAGTGTGATGGGAAGAAGGGATAGGTTTCTTTAGGGCCCCATGTCATCGCATTGACACTCAGGACTTCTCAGCTTCCAGACTGTCTTCTCAACCAGTTCTTTTCCCACAGTAGCTGGATTTTTAATAGTGGTTGAGAAGGTAGACAGGAAGAGTCCTCTCCTGTCTTCCACTTTAACCTTTCCTACAGAGAAAGGGAAGGTAGTATTTTAATCTCAAAAACAGCAGTCAAACTGTCAGTCACTACTCTAAGAATGAATGCCCAGCCATGCAATGGCTTGGCCGTGATCAGAGTGAGGAGCATCTGGTTGAAGCTAATTGTGGAAACTCTGAATTGATGTTGTTCAGTTATTTGAAATATTTGCCAGTTTATAACATCACTTACTGCTGAAGTAATTTTCAGGTTATTAACACCGCCATTGATATTAGCTGGACTCCTCATTACTTCCAGACGGTCAATGGAAAAATGCTTTTTTTGAGAGGAAAGGAACCAGAAGTCATCTTCTGTTGGATTTCAGTGGTATGATCCAAGCAGATATTATCTGCAGGCTTTACTGTGAAAATCCATGTATCTACTTGAGAAATCAAATGACATATATAATGCTGAACTGCACTGAGCGTGAAAGCTCAGTGTTTTTTCTCAGCAATGAAGTCCACCAAAAATATATAATCTTTCTCTTAATCCATTGGGTCAAATTCAGGGGTTTGGTTTTCATACTTGTAAGCCTCTGCGATGTTAATTTACAATAACCATAAAGCTGCCTTTCTGGTCCTATAGGAGCTATATGCTGGTGAGACAACAGAATAGCTAGCATCAGTAGGGAAGCTTATATGTGTAGGAAGTAACCCCAGAAAGGTCAGAAAGCAAAGCAGAGGTTCCCAAGTGAATTGCTGGGCATCACACAGGGGCTTGCCTCAATATTTTGTGCTGGGAAAAGAACATGAAAAAATATTCTGTTGGTGAACTCATTAGTAGTGCTATGATTGGAGGTTGTTGAATTGGTCTATGTACAGAACTTTATGAAAATTAGAACTAAGCTATTTTAATTACAAAACATCCACAGTATAATTAGAACCACTTAATACAGAATGTGTTCAGTATATTTCATATGTAATTCAAATTCTGTAAAATTAAACTGTAATAATATAAATAATTTTTCAGCATGAAAAGTAGGTTAAGATAAGCAAATTTCATGCTTTAAACATTTAGATAAATATTCCCTAGTGTATTAAAATATTGTGTTCTAGACTGTTAATCTTTTCATTGAATAATAAATGTGAGCTTCCCTTTTATGTAATTAATGCAACCCATATTTTTCAGTAGAGAAATGAAATGTTGAATCATACACAGAAAGTAGCTATGAGTATTTCATTACTAAACTTAATTCAGTCATTTCCACAGACTTATGGAAAATGTTATTCACCTCTTGGGGAAAACTTTTGGCAGTGAAATGTGGTTTTCCTTGGCATATATTTTGAATTGCTTGAATCTCTGGTTAGTTAGTCCCTTCTGGGGGGCTATTGTACACAGCCTGGTTCAGAACAATAGTTAGCTTTTAGCAGTATTTTATATCTTCAAAGCCTTATTACTAACATCAAATAAGGTACCCTTCATCATCATTTCTGAAAGGATATTGAGAGGTTAACCTCTATTTTTTATTATTTTAGTTTTGCTTGGTTACAAAATTCACAGTCTAATGTTGTTGTGTGAAATCTGTATGCAAGAATGGCAATTTCTAAAGCATTTCAGGGGACCATGAGTTTTATTTCCCAGGCTGTTACTACATTTTCAGGCAGCCATTTCTGTGATGTAAAATAAGGACATCATTTGAAGTATTATTATACTCTGAATACCCAGTGAAGCTTTTAAAATTATAGTTGACATCCAGTTGCATAGCTATAGATAGACATTGATTTTTTTCTATTCACTTTTTACAAAGAAAGTCTGTTAGAATCTGAAGAAATGGAGGAAAACTAACATTACTTCCCTATCTCAACATTCACAGCTAAGAAAAACTTTTACCCAACATAATTTGGTTATACTTCCCCAATTCTGATTTGGCTTTTGTAAGTAAAGCCCTAAGGATTAGTTGGATATAGTTGCTTTTATTAGAATATTTTTGTTTATTAATACTATGGGAAATGATATCTGGCATCCTTAGGCAGTCTGGGAAACTGGAGGCTTAGAATTATTACTATAGTATATATTCCTCAGAGTAATATAGAGCTACCCTGCAGTTTTAAATGGTCTAGGCTGGCTTCTGCTAGTGGAGTAGCTGCAGCAACAGAACGCAGTGCAGACTATAAAAAATGCGCTAAAGGAGACCTGTAAATATTTTATATGGTAGCCTTTTCTGAGTTTTGCTACCCAGTATTCAAGCTAGTTTGTGTAAAGCTAGTTCAGATACACCAGTGCAAATGTTGGCTGTGCCTGATGTACAAATATTCCAAGGGAATCTGATAAGTTTTTCTCCAGAGAGAAGACGTTACAAGATCAAGCCCTAATTATTTTATAATTATGCAAGGCTTTAATTATAAGACCTTAATGACTAGCTTAGTTTAAAACACTTTAGGGATGTTGACTTAAATGCTGCTGTTGAAATATTTTCTTTCTCAGCAATCAGAGCACTTTCTATTTCTCTCTCTCAGGAATCTGCTGTGCTTAACAAACAGAGGAATGATCCATGTAATTAAGAGATCCTGGATGCAGGTTCCCTGATTATCCTCACAACAGCTCAACTAATAGGCGCTGGTCACCCAGTTTTCAAGGGTTCCGCATGTTGTACTGACAAAGCCGAAATATTCCATGTTCTTTGCTGTTACACAAATATAGCAAAAAGACTTGAAATGGCCTTTGCAATCAGTTGCTTCCAGACTGAGGAGACAGAGAGAAGGGAATACTAGTGAAATTTTGAACATCACCAGTTGAGGATAATCGGTATGGGATCTTATTAAATCTGCCTGCAAGGCACAGATAATATTCTTTTCTACAGGTGTCATCAGAGATAAAAGATCTTAATGTTGCTTCTTTTTTTTAAATATGTCCTGTAGTTGGGTAAGTATTGCCTCCTCACTCTGAAGTGTACTGGAGCTGAAATGAAAAAAATGTAAGTGAAATGTCTTAGAACACTGCAAAACATGATCAGTGTTGGTTAGGGATAGCTTATGAGCCGTTCTAGATACTTTTGCACTTACTGTTGTTGAGCTTAAATTCCAACTTAATATGCAAAACAGTTTGAAAATCTGTGTTGAGTAGAAATCTAATCTTGATGAACTGAGATCTTTGTCAATAGGTGCACAAGTTGAGATGATGAAATTAAAATGATATAGTACTTCAGCCCTGGAGTCTCTAAAGATATGTAGTTGTGATGGTAACTTTTAATTATAGGAAACAATACTGAGTTATTTTTAAACTGGTCAAAACTCAGAATTTGTCTGTTTGTTATCAATCAAAATTAAAAACTGACGTCTTCCTAAAAAGATTCCTGAAAGAATCGGGAATACTCAACACATTTTTCTGAAAACAACAACAAAAAAAAATCAGTAACACTGAAACTCTTTGAAGCATATTTATGTACATTTTGATAAAATATCTTGAATTCATATAGTAATCATGCTCCATAGAGTAATCTGGGTGGAAAAAATAAGGCAATCTGAGAAAAAGGAGAATAGCGTGAGTTTTAGTTGGGCAGGTTGTACAATAAGATGCTTGTAAATAGTATATTTTTTTTCTCTCTGGGAAATAGACAAATGGCAACTGCTTCTCCAGGTGGAAACCTTCCTTTGGGCACTTAGACGCTTAAACTGAGAAGCATTAAGACTAAGCTGGCTGTGTCCTACTGCTTCCTACTCTTCCCAGTAAGTAACAGTTGAGATACAAGTGACAAATAGAAGATTCCAGTAAAATTCTGGGTTGTGTAAGAGAGAATAATGAATTTTTATGAAAAAAATTAGACTTGGAACACACCTTTGTACGTGTGCTTAAGCTCATTAAAATTATATAAATATAATTTTGGGGTAATGACCAGTGTTATCAAACAATATTAAAACACTCAAGAAAATGTATTTCAATAACTACTGTTCTTTATATTATGCCAACATAAAGAATAAAACAAAACAACTATCAAATCAAAGTCAAACAGCAAATCAGATTTAGTATCGAATAGAAATGGAAAAATTGGTCATCACAATAATACCTAAAATTACAAAACCAGTTAGTTATGGATCCCAAACTTCTAGTCTTGGATATGAATTTATGGACAGAAACTAGGTTTTAATTTGTATCTGAAATGCTGTCTCTCATAGTTCTTGTTCCTACCTCAAGCTCAATCCTTTCTTTCTGCCCAAAGGAGTTTTTGTAAAGCTGATCTTAACAGAACACCCTTTAAAAGTGAAAGCTTGATAATTCTTATGTATTAGGAGTTATCAGATGTACTAAAAGCAAGGAGAAAAGTCTTTCATATCCCCAGAAACCATCTTCAAAGCAGTTCTTAGTGCAGCATAGCTGTTTTCAAGCACTGAGCATTGCACAGCTTCTGAATCCAAGCATGAAAATTATTGTTGCATATGTGATACAGGAATTTTACTAGCTTGAATATCTTTACCTTTTCCATATATGGTATAGGATGCCCTTTGGATGCCTTTCTGAGATGTTTTCCTTACATACTTGCTAAACCATCCTTGGAAGTTAGCAGCTTTGCAGATAAGACAGGAATGATTCACTTAAGTTTGTACAATGCTGAAAATGTAAGTCACCTTGTTTAAGAGTTTACTGAAATTAGTATGAATTGCAGGATCAGCTTTTCTTCTGTGTTCCAGATATGAAGGGTGATTAGTAGAAATGAGATCGTCTTGTTTTGGTGGAAACATGAAAAGGAGATCTGACAGACTTTGCTTCATTACTTCCAATGTGTTATATTCTCAGACTGTTAGAATACAATGGATATGATACTGTTCTCTCTTACAAAAAAAAAAACAAAAAAAAAAAAGTGTAGAAAAGGTTTTTAGATAGAATCCTGAACATCATATTTCTTGGAGATGTGTGTCTTCTGCTGCAGGTAAGAAGAAAAATCTCTTGTTTGTATTCCTGGCATAGTTGCAGTCAGTATATGGGCTCAGTCAGACCTTCAGGCTGGTGTCTCAGAAAGGGAAGGAATAAGAGTTAGCATAGGCTTTCCTCCACAGGGAGCTGATTCTCTTCTTTCACTTTCTATCTCTGCGTGTTTCATATTCCTCTGTGATATGGTTTGTCTGAAATGGGCTCCTTCTGACTTTGAAGACATCCTGGTTTTATCATTTTTTATAAAATTGCAAATTTTAAGTAAGCAGGAAACCATTAGACAAACCTGTTGTGGAACATCAAGCCACAGAATTTTCTCCACTTATTTTTGCAAGTAATTTGTTTGAAGCAGGTCCTTCTATTCAGCAGTGAGCCTTTTAAAACAATTATAAATTGGTTATTTCTAATTTTATGGTTTGGGGTTTTTATTTCATGTGTTTCCCTTTCCTGTTATGGGGAGAAAGTGTTGATATTGAGCAGTATTTCTTGCATCCCGCTTTGCTTGTTTACTGAAGATCTAACAAACTGCTTTTCAAGCACAATGGGAATGAAAGAATTCTTATATTCGGTGTTTCATTCTGGTTTCTAAAGAGCACAGACTATCTGATAGTCATTTGGTAAGTATTTCTCTTGCTGTTCCCCCAGCTTTTCTGGCTGCTTGGCTGCTTCTGTTTGCACATCTGTAGATCTTCATCAAATAATAATAAAATCTCTACCTTCAGTCCACAGCAAAAGCCTCCTTAAACATATAGTCTCACTACTGGATGGATTTGTGCAAGTGTTGTGTTGTAGGGGGAAATTCTTACGGCTTCAGTTATTATTAAGCTTTTTAAAAGAGCTTAACTGCATTTTAAGTGTACCCCAGAAAAAAATATGTTATTGTGCTACACAGTTTCAATGAAGCTTCACACAATGCCCTTTTTAGCAATTACTACTAAAAAGGCATCTTTTATATATCTGAGAGATAAAATGATGTGGAATCGTCATTTTCTTTATCAGAAAAATTAACTCAATAAGTGATTGAGTAATCGATTACTAGAGTAATCTAATTGTAAAGATTTATCATACTGTTATAAACTGTACTTTATTTTTTTCTTTCATGTATCGTTCAAAAAAGCCCATAAAGTGATCTCTGATGAAAAGTCTGTGCTTGTGCCAACATCAGTCTCTTATCAGGAGACTCATCGCTTTAAGAAGCAGAATTGATTCTTGTTCCTGGCATCAAAACATGACATAAAAAGCTATGTAAACTGTGTTTTTGTTAGAGCCAAACCATTAATTCTTTGTGAGATTAAAACCTGGGGCATGAGAGTGTGGAAGGAAGATTCCAGATAGGAAATGCTCAGGCTTTCATAAATGTTTACTTTAGAATAAGTAAACTTGGGATTTGAGGACCCAATAAGATGAAGTGACCACTGTATTTAAAAATCTCTGTTTTTAGTTTAATTCTGGTTTCTTAGCAAATGATCTTTTGAATTCACGTTTCTCATGTTTTGACTTCGTTTAGAGACAGATCTCTATGTGCATGTGTCTGTGTGTGGGTGTATGTATATGTGTATGTACATGTCTGTATGTGTATATTTAAGACTTGAAAAATGCTAAGCCGGGATCCAAAAACCATTCATGTTAATATCTTCTGGCTTTATATCCATCATTATTTGGAATGTGATTAAATCTCATTTGCTTCACTGGGCCCAAAGCATGTGTTTAAAGTCAAGCATGTGCTTAAGTGTTTTCCTGAATAAGAACGCTTTCCTGAATGAGAGTTTAAGGAGAAAGCACTCCATGTGAACAGTAAACTTCTTTTTCCATGTAATTGTTCCATGACATACCGAAGTCTGAGCTTCTGTTAATATATTTATCTTTCTAGTTAATGTAGAAAGAAATATTGGATCACATGGATTGAATTATTTTTTTAATTGCATTTTTTTTCTGTAGTTATAGCGTATTACATTACTGTTACGGCAAATGTCTAATTCAGGGCTGCAAAGGAACAGAGAAATAGTCTTTAAAATGGACTAGCATCTCATCATTGGTCTATAAATTTATTAACTTACATTAATATTAGATATTTTGTTCAGAGAGCTTCTTGTCTACCGTTGTTTCTTTTTCTGGAGAAGCCTCTTTGGTTTGTCACATGTGCAGTCATTTGTAAAACAATGAAGCTAATATATAGCAAACTCAGGGAAGGAGCATTGTTTATGATTTGCACTTTTAAAGGTAGTATGTTTGTACCTTATAACTCCTTAGATAAAGGCTGTTTAGGATTAACTTGTTTGTGTGAGATAACAATGGCTGTCATTTTTAAAAAAATGAAGGCAGATACTTGTAGCATGAAAAATGTTTTGGGCTGAAGCCCAACAACCAGTTTTAACTTGCTGATATTTTTGTGGTTGTGATCTAAAATAATTGGCAATATATTGACTCCCTGTTATGGTAATACAATTTGTGATGTTAAAGAAAAAAAATCTTAAATCAGTTATCAAAATTTAGAAGATACTTAAGAATACATGTTGTTTTTAGGAACCTCTCTATAATAATTTTCTTAAAATTGTATGTAATTTTTTTATTGTGAATGTTTATTTTCTAGCAAATGCACTTGAGATTGTAAATGACTTGCACCAGAAGAAAATTTCCTCTGATTTACAAAAAAAACCCCAAAGATCTGTGAGTCTATGTTGTATTTCTCCTAAGAAATCCTAGTGTATCCTTTACAAAATTCAGGTACCTTAAAATCTGCAACAAAATTCTAATATTTAGCTCTTGAAAACTGTGGAAAAGCACACTGGGGCCAGTGTCTGCAAAAATAGTAGTTGCGTGAATCTCAGGTTGTGTTTATGTAAGGAATTCTCATTTGTACCTCAGAAAGAAACCAAATCATTCAGAAATGATTGTGGTTTAGATCTACAATTAGATTGAGGTTTAGGATTTTGAGTTGTCTTGAATTTGTCTTATTTGTATTTCAGAATTTTCCTCATTAGTTTTCAGCATGATTACTTATGTCATCTGTTTCATTCCCCTCCAAGTCATTTCCTGAAATGATTATCGAGTATTTCATCATACCCAGCAGTCTCAGTCACCTTGGAGGTACAAGATTCCCAGTGCAGCAGAATGCTCGGATATTCTGAAGAATGCACTTTGCCTTTCAGGAATTAAGAAATGATGATGCTCCTTTTAACAGTGTCCATTTGCTTTCAAATTCAGTTCAAAAGCCTATTATAAATTTTGAGAATAATGAGAACTGCTGCAATGCTTTCATTTTCACATTGTTTTCTTTTAGGTTGGGCATCTCCTCAATTTGTCTGATGGCTGGCATTCTGACATATGTGTATTCAAGTGCTTTCAAATTCAATTAATGCACAGAGTGCGGAATGTAACTCCCGTACCTTTCAGTAACTGCAGCAATATAACACCACAGGAATAGAAAACGAAGACAAGTTTAAGGAGATACTGTGGGGTTTTCTTGATATCTTTATACAGCATTCATCATAATTCTCTGTGAAACTTTTGGGAACTGCTATAACAGATCTAATAAAAATAGATACAATGAAAAATAATATTTTTTGTAATTCTGCCAAAGTAAAAGGATTTAATTTAAATTGTAAGGACCTTAGAATAGACCACTCTGTTGATTGTTTTCTGGTGGACCACCAGACCAGCTAAGTAGCTCTATCAGTATCTTGACAAAAGTTCGAGGTTGTTATACAAAGTTTCATGTTGACTATTTGTTCAGAAAAACTGAGTTATGTGTAACTGCTTTTGCAAATAATAGGTTTTTACCCCATGGCAGGTAATCTTCTCAGGCTGTCTTTCCAGTGAGCGAAGTAGATGTGCTCCTTGAGAAGGCAGTTGGAAGAGTCTGTTCTTAATGTCTCTCTGGAGGACCCCACAACTCTTCATTTACTAGGGAGGAAACCTATGAGATCTCCTTCCTTAGGTGAAGCCCAAGTTCCCTTTGGAACCACTTGCAGGAATGACAAACAGCTGCATCATAGATCACATTTTTGCCATGGTGTGCAAGGCTTTGGCAGCCATTAATTCCATTACTACTTCTGCTGATTATTTTCCACGGCATTTGCTTGTTGCTGTTTCCTATTTATATTCTGCTCGTTTCACTGGAGTGCAAGGTTATACCCAGAACATTCAGCATCTCTGCAAGTGTCTTTGTGGAGATACCAGGGACAGCATTTGGTGTTAATCAGAAATGTGCAGATAGAGCTTGCTCTGGAGTCTACTGAGTCAGGAGAAAGATTTCGGTGGAGTTCTATGTAATTTGGATCAGGCTGATGGTTCTGAAATTTCACCCTGAAAAATGCTGTTATTTTTTTTTTTTCACCTGTGAACATCAAAATTTAAGGTAATTTAGAGTTTTAAAAACAGGACATAGTGTTTACAGTGTATATGAAATATATTAACTAATTATTTTTATAGTTGTTTGCTATTATATGAATGTAATTTATTGTGCCTGCAGCAAGCTGAGGACATGCTGGAAAATGAGATGATTCATTTCAAGTGTTTTATCCTAGTGAGTAAAATTTTAATCAGCCAGTTTTTCAGTCCCAGCTCTGTTATTGGCACACTCTGTAAACTTGGCAAGGTCACAGAAGGACTCCATTGCAGACACAGTATTGCATCTCAGCTGAATCGTTACTGCATATGTTTTAATTTATGTGTAATAGAATTTTTTAAGAAATAGAACTGTAGAAAGGTGCTCCTCTGAGCTATGCTAAAGGTAATCTAATAATGTAATTAATGAATATAAGATTTATCTTGAGCCATGGTTGGTATTTCCTATGCAAATTTCTCACAATTTCATGTTAAAAAACCATCTAAACTCATTTGAAAAAAAGTTAAAACTTCCAGAGCACATGGGCTACTGTCTTGTTGTTAGTCTTACAAATTTGTTACTACGTTGTTCATTGAGCATTGTGAAATGTACTGTGCAGTAAACAGGAGCTGTATTATCGGTTTGCTGTACCTCAAAGCTTGCTGTTAGCTTTTGTCAAGAACATGCTGCTTTTGATGATGTGGATGCTAATTCAGAAATATAAAGTAGTCCAGTATCCAAAAATAGCTGAGTCAAATGTATGCAAATGATAGTGTAGAAGATATTCTAATTGCCTTAATTATCAAGCAGTAAATATAACAAGAATGGTCACATTGGAATAAAATTTTAGGAAGTATCCAATGTCCTAATTTTAAAAGGAAAAAAGAAGCCTAATGTTCATTGAAAGCAAATAGAGCTAGGCTACAAGACTTATAATTGACTCCTGAAAATGCGGCGTAGACTCCTAAAGTATGTTAAATTTTGTCCGCAGGTGAAGAACCAAGCTATTTAGAATGATAGACTGACATTCCAATGTCATATTGAAAGTGAGACCATGAAAAATATTGTATGCTGCATTTTTTTGAAGCGGGGGTTCAATTTCTTTACAACGCAACCATGATTTTTTTTTTTTCAGCTGTCAGAAATCAGAATGCATTTCAGTTTAACTGCCACATTAAAAAATTCCAACCCAAACCAGTGGATATTATTAGCAAATTATAGAAAAAGAGAGTAGGAGCCGTAAAAAAAAAGCTATAAAAAGAATGTAGTTTTACAAAGAGTCAGAAAAGTTTAGTAGGTCATTAAATTAGGTAAATGTGTACCCATGGTCTTGCAGAATCTGAGTGAGAAAGACACAAGTAAATTAATTCTAAGCAGGGAGGGAAATAAGGATTACATATATTGTAATACACATATGCATTTTATACATGTAGGTATGGATATGTGTATTATCACAACAAAAATCAGACTAGGACTAAAAAAAAGAAAAAAAAAAGTCCTACATCCTACAGATTTTTCCAAATAGCAGTTCATATTGAAGCAATTCAATTGATATGTCAATAAGTTGAAATATCTTTGAATATTATCTCATGATATGTTGCTTTTCTATTCTCTAATTTTCCAAAGTTTTAAACAATACTGCTCTCAAGCTTCTCTTTCATTTTTTAACTGTGACACATATACGGCCATTGCAGTCTGTTGTGTTCAGTTTATCAACCTCCGTTTAAAACAAGGTGGCAAACTGATTGCTGCCTGTCCCCTGCTGGCAGTACCGCTTTACTCCTGTAGAAATGACAAAATCTTGCAAATAGGCAAGAGCCATTAAGAAAACTGTGGAATAAATCACAGTTAAGATGCCAGCAATACTGATCCCTTATCATATGAGTATTTATACAATCAGTAATTTTTGAAGGACAGACACTGATGACTAATTATAATTATGCTGGCCTAAATGTTCCCATTTCCTCATTTTGCTATTGCAGTACACACCCATTTAGAGATTATCATCTTGCTATTATTTTGTGAGATAGTTTGAAAAATATACTTGTGGGAAAAGGAATAAGCTACAGTGAATGATTTCAAAATAACAACCTTTCATGATATATATTAGCTTCTTAAATCCTGTTCTGAACTCCAAGAGCTGCAAACCAAAAACCTCTTATGGAATCTGAACTGCAAAAAAATATTCAGAGACTGGGAAAAGTTAATGAGAATCCAGCAGCATGAGAAAGAATGTTTTCTAATAGGAACGGCTTTATTCTAACAGATAACACAGAAAGTGTGAAAAATGAGGAAGATATATTCAAAAATGTATGGAAGAAACAAATTAATAGAGCATATTGGTTGTTGGGTGGAATAACTAGTCCTATCTCTTATCTTTCCATGTTGTTTCACAGTACTTTTGGTGCTTTAGTTTAGAGAAAATTAAATAGCAGATTTTTGAGATGTTGAAACCATTGAGCTAGTTCTTGTTCTGCCTTATCACCTATTTATAACACTACAATCTGTAGGAGAGTCTGTTTACAAATTTTAGTAGCAGAAATCTTTGTATAGGCATATATGAGAACACAGAATGGAAGATTAAATCAGTTTAGTGTAGCAAGGCTCTCTAGCACACTTCTATAGGTAAGCATATGGGTAGACACAGGACTACAAAGTTAGAAATCCTACAACTTGACAGTAAAGGTACAATATGCTATTTTGCACAAGGGAAGCTTTGTGTAGAGAAAACATACATGTATACTGATTGATATTTCCATTTTAAAATATTTCTTGTCAGGGTTGTGAAAAGTCTCAGTAAAAATTACTTGTGCCCAGTTATTTACAAGATACTGGAAGTGCAGGAAGTTACAAATGAGAGGAAAAGAGGTGGGCATTTTTAGAGACTTCTGTGGTGGTTGGCCAAGATATGGCTACCAAGTGAGATTACTCTGAGAAGATGTTCAGAAGAACAAGAGAATCCCTTGTGCAGGACAGGAGGACTAATTGGCTGATTTCAATATATAGCTGCACACTTATGTCCTTTTTTAATTCAGCAAGTAAATTAGGTCTTTGTGATGATCGTCGCCCAGACCTGGCAAAGTTGGTTCTGTTCCTTGCACTTGCAGATTGAAGTAGGGAGACAGGTTGTGCGGGCAAAAAGGATGTCTTCAGGAACTTGTTTTCCACTTAAAGGCATAAGCAGAAAAGACTGACCTCCCAGGCTTGACTCCCTAATGCACTTCATGCACCAGCTGTACCTCAGCTTCCATTTAGAGACATAATGTGGCCTCCAAAGACATAGAAAACAGTGTTAAGGGTGTTATCCATATAAATATTTTTAAATGCTTTCTTTTTAATGGTGAAGGTAAACTATCAGAAATATAACACCTGGCAAAATTTTACTGGATTTTACCACGTTGCTGTCTTTCTTTTCAACCATAAGCTTCTATTAATCTGTCCTCTTAATTAAAAAGGTCCAAAAATAGGGAAGATGTGTAAACTGGAATTAATTCATGGACAGTTTACTCTGGCAGATAGTTCAGGGGGTACCTGAATCCTCACAAAGGTGTCAATGGAGTGATGCTAAGAAAAATAACATTCCAATGTAATCATGTTTTCCCAGGAAAACAGTGGATGTAAAAAAGAAAATCTACCTGGGGTTCTGTTGAGCTTTAAGGAATGTAAAGCATGTCATAAGTTGTCATCCAGCATGTTTTCACGTTCTTTACTGCTTCCAATTTTGCAGCTAGTCATGGCCACTTCTTCCATTATCTATTTGGGCTTTGAAAATTCTTGACATATTGAACTTGCATTTATCTTGTTCATGCCGATCTGATGAATATTTTCCTTGCTCTTTGTAGATCACAAAGGAATTTGATCTGCATCCTGTTTGTAACCTGGTTTTACATTTAAAAAATCAGGAATGCTTTTCTGCTTTGGGCTTGTCTTTAGTGAACCACATGAAGGACGTGAGTTCTCAGGTCTTTCTTGGAACAGATATTCTGGAAGTAGAGTGGCGATAGAGTTTTTGAGATATGCAGTTTTAGTTAGAAATTTAATTTAAGAATTTTGGGAGTATTTTTAGTAATATTCAATACCTTGTTGGACACAGGGTCTAAATAATATTAACAGAGACTGAAATTAAAAAATGCACATGTATGGTAATGTTACCATATCTTATTCTTTCTTGAGTGAATATATCTACTCAGGCTTTCAGTAAGGGTTATTTTTGCAAATATTTAGTCATTATTTGGGTTTATTGCCTTTTTTTATTCTTTTGGTTTTTTTTTTTTTACGTGCTAAATTATAAATCTCAAACAAATGCCTAGGTCTGACTATTAGTGGAATAGCTGCATTTCTTTGAAAGGCCTAAGGAAACCACCCCCCAGCAAAACACCATATAGTATCATCACACACTGATTACCCTTTCTAGTCTATTTTTACCCGTGTGTTCTGCATTTCTACAAAATCTCTTCGGTTTTAAAGAATTCTTCAAAAGCTGATATATTAAGTTCTGGGAACTGAAATGGATAACTGATCCATTTTAATAAATACTATATTGTCATGCATTTGCTGTTTAATTTATCCAGTGATTCATCAGTTTAGTTTTCAATATACATAATACTGATAAGATTTAGTAGATCATACATTTGGTTCAAAAGATGTATTAGATTTAATAGGTCCTGACTTCAATTTAACATAAGATGACTTTATCTGTCTTAAGAGGATATATGTGATTTCCAAAAGCAATGTATCTGTTTTTGAAAAATCTTTGACTGAAAGGGAAAAAAGAAAATTATTGCAAGGGATGAAACATTTATTTTAGGAATCTGAATATAAAATTACACACGTTTATATTAGAATTCAATAGCAAAACAATAAACTGTGCATGTCTTCACATTTCATATACTGAAAGTAGTATTTTTATCATGATAACGTCACTGCATGTATTGATAAATTGTGAATTGAAAAGCGCTTTGCTCTGTGGAACAGAAAAATCAATTTAGCATAAGGTGATCTCATTAAATTCTATTTATCCAAGATTACAACAATTCAGAAGAAGATGGATAGTGAAATTAATTGTTCTTTTATTAATCCAAGTAGCTTTTAAAGAGAAGTCTACTGATTAGGAAGCTCTGCTTGACTTCTAACTTGGATCTTCCAGGACTTGTTCCAGAAAGTTCTGATTTCATTGATGTGTTCTGATGATATCGTAAGCAACTATAGCCATACCTTGCTGAATTCACAGAATCCAGACAGAGTAACAAGTTAACATGATCTGTTAGTATATTTCAGTATTAATTTGCCATAGACATGTTAATATTTTTTACCGTTCTGCTTACATATGCTCTCCTGTTCACTGGTGATGTAAAAACTGAAGCTTTAGGCAACCATTCACATTTTAGGGTTGTAGGTTTTTGGTTGTAGTTTGAAAAACCAGTATAGTGATTTGAAGATGACTATGTTTGCAACTTGCAACTACAAACATTAGCTCTTTGTATCCAGAAACATTCAGTTGCATAAATGGAGAAAACACTTAAAAGAACTGGTAAAATGGAGTATCACTTTAGAGGTATTTTTTCACTTATTTTGTGGTCTCAGACTGAAAAATGTGCTGCTCTCTTGCAAATAGATGTATAATTTTTTATATAAGGTGCCACTGCTAGAAAAGTTCTTTTTCTATATTAAAGCCATGTCACTCTTTTATAAGACTGTAGAGATGATCAGTAGCTACAACTAATATATCTATTTGTGGTTTTTAATATTTTTGCTGCCAAAGTAGTACTTCAGTGATATTTTAGATCAAGAATGAAATTCCAATCAATGGGACAGTGTGTCCAGTACTGAGGTATAGCATAGATCCTGCAAAGGGGTTCTAAGGAAAGAAATCTTGTTATATTTTAACTAATTTTTAGTTTTTCAAATTTTGGTGACATTCGACTATGAGGAGTTGAATGGAAAGATCTTCGTAAGTGAAATTGTTTCCAAATAATTCTAAGTGAAAAGTTTTTTATGGTTGAGACTAGAACAGATATGCAGGAAAATAAATATTTGTAATAATTTTTCTCCTTTCCAGAACTAGACAGAGGCCTTTGTGCTGCTTCAGTATTCCACTTTCACAGAAATTATTTCCAAAGAGGTAACCTTGCTGATGGCTTAATAATTTTCTGTCGCAGTTGCCGTGTTTTTGTTGTTGTTGTTGTTTGTTTGTTTTTTTATATAAGATGTGGAGAAAAATGAAAAGTTGAGCTATCTTTGCTCAGAAGAGAGCTAACTTTTGCAGAAGAGAGAAGTTTATGTGCTTTACACTAATTTAGTACTTGAGAGTATGCCTCAAAACAATGACATCTTTAAATGGTGTTGGGCTAGAGGAAGAGGTCAGCAAACAATACAGGTTGCTTCACAATGAGTCAATAGCTATTGTGACTTCAGAAAGATCTTTTGATTTCTAGAGAATTCATAATAAAAAGAAGAGATGTTTCACTTTGTGTGGTCGGACAAGTTCTGCAGCATGTGGTAAAATGGTTACAGAATGCAACTTATCGACCAAAAAGAACTAGGCCAGCAGATTCTCCTTTGCGCATTATTTGACAATTAGATTTTTAACGTAACTACACGTCCCTGGTTGTGCTGAAGTGACTAAGAGAAACTTCTGTATTAAAAATACTAGTTGTGTAAATAGGCCAGATTAACAAAGCCTTTCACAGACAGTAATAACTTGATTTTATATAGTTTAGGAAAAGCGTGAAAAAAAACAGTGCAAACCTGAGAGAAGCCAGGAGGGTTGTGGGTGCTGTTCAGGACTATTGATAACATTATAACAGCTATAGAATGCTTTGCAACAGCTCTAGGAGCTGTGGTGATGTCTGTAACACCACTCTATAGATGGTGAAAGGATAGAGTACTTCAGTCATAAAGCTCAAGTGTTGAGCTTGTCTGCCCTATGAACAGTCAGGCACTTCCTCTGACCTGATCTTGTTTTCAGTGAACTGGCCAAATTCCAGGCCCTTCGCTATTGAGCTCCACCTGAGCCAATCACCCCAAGAACTGTAAAGGAAGAAGGTTTCAGTTTGCAAGATGTTGAACCCACCTACTACCACTGACTCAGGCTCGTCTTACAGGAACTGCTTCTGTCGTAGTAGTGCCTTTCATCTTTGAGAAAACATCTTTGAAGAAACATCTGTCACAATTGGGTGTATTTCTTTGCACCTCCATTTCTGTACTTCTAAATAAAACTCTCTGGTCTTTGAGGTCAAATAGAACAGACTGGCCACGTCCACATTCTTGGGCACTTGGCTGTAGTCTCTCCTGAGCCCATGTTTATCCATACTGTCAAGTAAAAGAATAACTGTCCAGTTCAAACACTGCACTCCTGGTTGGGACTTGTGCTACTCCAAACAGCTTTGTCTAAGAGAAATCAGCATCCCTTGGCCTCAAACCTGGGGCTTGGTCCTGAGCTATCATTTAGTTGTTTGTATAGTGTAGAGGCTTTTACAGGTGTTCTCCTGGCTTCAAAGTGAGTGCTGAGGACCTATCTGAAAGAGTTGCCTGAACTGAGACAGGAACTCCAGAAAGGCCACCTGGTAGTCCTGTGTTAACACAGAACTTTTCAGTCTCGTACCGTCTATGTGTAACACAACCTTATCTTAACAAGGAGGAGTAATGGCAAGTGAGTTTCTTGCCTCCCCCCCCAGCCCGGGAATTTCAGGTCACGTGGTTTTCAAGCAGTCTTTAAAAAAATTATTTTATATAATTTTATTTTTTAAATAAAGCCCATAGAAAAATACACTGAAAAGACCATCAGAAGGACTTTTGGTGCAGTATCATTAAACTTACAAGCAGCTGATCTGTGGTAGTTCATAAAGCTTCTTAAGATAATCTACAAAATTACTCCTAAATCAGAAAACCCTGTACATATTACATATGAGCTGCTGACAGGCAAGCCTAAGTATCATTATTAAGAAAGAGGAAAAAAAAAAATCTGAATGTTCCATTAAAAAGAATTTTACAATGGAGTTAAGTTTATTTACTTAAAAGCTAAATACTTGATTTTTTAAAAATACTTTTTCTGGACTGTGTCAGATAAGCCAGATGTAAGATGACCCTCGTTTTCTTAAATCCATCATCCACTCATTAGTTGCAAAGATAGTTATAGATATCTAAGTGTCCACCCAAAAGCAGGATCAGCTGTAGCTATACCATTCTGTATGTGCTTGCCAAACCTCCAGCAATGGTTCTCAGCAGATTCTCATAACAACCCATTCCAGAATTTCCTAGCTATTGCATTGTTTTTCCTCATAATTAGCCTATATCTACCCTGCTGCAAATTTAGAGGTTTATATCTTGTCTTGTCAGTTGTGGATAGAGTATACCCTTTACAGATTACTACATACAAAAGCTCTTTGTTTTTCCCATTCAATCATTTTATTAATTGTCCCTGTGAAGTTAAGGAATCTGTACATGTATGTGTATGAATAGAAGGAATTTTCTGTGAAAAAAATGGAGGGAGAAAGAGGAATTACATAAATCTTCCCAAAAGTCTTGTTTTGCTTTCATCCTGGATGTTGTGTACCTTCCCACTAGCTAACTTCCAAACATATTGTGAGAAGCAATATCTTTAATGACAGCACTCCAAGATCATTCCCTGCTATTTAATAATGGGTAGGAATGCAACAGGAAGCACAGTCAGACTGAGTCTGATCTCGGTTAAAATAATAGTTTGCAGGTAAAAACAGTGTGATAAATTTATAAAGAATCACAGATTCTTTCCTCAGGTGCATGCCCGAAAAATAAGGCCCTGCTTACTGCATCTGCTTATAGTAGAATGCTCTGTTGACGAAAACATTGTCATTTTCAAGAATCAGATCAGGAACTCCAGGGTCATTTTGATGAAAAACCTGTCTTTTTAATGATTAGAATTAAGAGGTTTTTCACAAAGTCTCCTGCTGCTCGACTAGTCATCGTTTCAATAACAAGAAGTTACCCTGCAGTGATGGTATCAAACTTTTCTGCTTCCTATGTTGCATTCAGAGGTCAGCTGCAACAAGAATACAGAAGCCTGTTGGACAGAATAAAAGGAAAACGGCAACCTTATAAATCATCATGAAAGATGTAAAAATCGATGTCTTAAGAAAACAGAATTACTTTTTTGTTCAGATAAGAGGATAAGGGAATGGGTTGTATTTCTGGACATCTTTGGGAAAAGAGAGAAGTAAAGGCTCTGCAGAATTGATGGTCACATAAAGTAGTGTTGATTTTGGCTGGAATTGCCACAATGTGAAGGTCAAAGGTGAACTTCCTTTCTGCATTCGCCTTCACATTTTGGAAAACTATTTTAACCTGTGCTGTAATTCTAAGATGATTTTTGAGAAAAATAACCCATGTAGCTTTAAATTCAGAGATGTTATCAAAGCCTTATTTTCAAACACGATGGTAGCACATATTTGGGAAGAAAATGGTTGTGTCATACCTTGTTGATTATTTTCCTGGCTTCTTTACTTCCCTCCTATTTTCCTTCTGCCAGCTATTTATCATGGAACCTGATGTTGTGAAAAGATTACATATTATTTTTTACGTAATTATAGATTTATTATTTTTAGATTTTCCCTGCATAAATTATGTACATTGGTATTATTTATTGGAATAAACAATGACATGTACTTTACAACATAAAATCAGCATAATCTCAAATGCATCACTGCAGCTTAATATTTCATATTGTTCTCTGTAACAGAGAATTTTTTAAAATTTCCCACCCCAAATTATTTGGAAACATCACACAGAATACTTCAGACTTATAATGAACAATATTTAAACCTGTAAAAATAAAGATGCTGCTGAAAGCCTGACAAAAGTATTTCCAGGTTATTAGTTAATGTGTGTAGAGTACTTTGGAAATTAAATGCTATATCCTTGCTTCATTATGAGTGTCCTTGACATTACGAGATGCAGTCTGAAGAAATATGAAAACATATGGATGTTCATTTTAATTTCTGATGCCATCCTTACGCTTTTGCATCTTGTCCCGTTCCTCTTATAAAACGTATTTTCAAGAAAGCCAGAAAACGTTGTGTGATCTACCCCTCTCCAGCAGATGACGATTCATTTAGTACATGGTATGTCTGTATATGCTGATATGTACCTCTCTTGCAAATTTTCTATAGCAGCGGGATTTAGGATTCGCTCTATTCTTCATAGTTTCAATGAATTCAGAGCCGGAATAGTAACCTAGACTCACTTGCTGTATAATGTGGCTGAGAAATTATTGCACGACACCATAACTTTTGAAATCTATCTTTTAGATTGACATCTAATCTTGACATAAAAATATTCCAGGTTATGGAAACTCTAACACAACTCTAGGTGATTTTTATCTGTAGACAGGTACCTTCAGTGTAAAAAAGTGTGCTTCATTTTAATTCTCCGTGTTGGGTTCTGCTATACCTCTCTGTGTCTGATTAAAAAGCCAGTTAGTGTGTGAAATCTTTCCATGTAGGCACATATGGACTGAGATTTGTTGCACACCCCTTTTTCCATTATTATGGAAGGTTTTTCTTTCTCGCTGTAAATAGGGAAATGAAATGTTGATGGTTGACACACAAGGTTTACTGAACCTCTGTTGGGAGTAACACAGTAAATGTTCTTGGTTTGCAAGCAAGCGATTCAACTATTATTGATTTCTTTGCAGATATTGTATGTATTTGGTGAGGCAATTCTAAAGGAATTGACCTTTCAACTTTCTTTGGTTTTTTTCCTTCATTTACAATGCTGTAGTTGTTTAAAACAAAACAACCCCAACCCCCACAGAACACTATTTCCCAACCTCTGGATCCCATTTAATGTCTCCATGTACTATTTTACCCTCTCTTCAAACCTGAATTTTTCTTAGTCCTCCTTTGACTGGGTAATTGAGATTGCTTTTGGAGGACTGGTGAGAAAAATACATTCCTCGTAGTATTTTCAACTGGTGACTAAACTTTTCTTTTTCTGCCTTGTCTGAACATGAGTGATGATAAGGCGACACCTATTCCTTAACTCTGGTATCGTCTGTTTTCCTGATTTCTTGGAAGTTAACACTGAAAATCTCTCATTTAAGAGCAATTGATCTGCTTTATATTGAGGAGTATTAACAGAAAGCAAGGAAAAACCCCTTTTGCGGGTATGTGATCAAACTGTTAATCAGCTTTTAGTTACCATATATCTCTATGAAACCTGTATATAACATATACATGTTCCTCTAAACAGCTGAGGCTAAGCTTATTGTCTTCCACACTTTCACTAACTTGTCTTAACACAAGCAAAAAATTTTCTAGCATTCTCTTGATTAAACTGTGTATATCAACGTTCTCTGACCTCAAACAGGTTTTTCAGGTGTGAAAATATCCTTTAATTGACTTCTGAATACCTTCCATTTCTCAATGTATTTTTAAAAATGCAGATGCCAGATTAATCATAGTATTCCAGCACTGGCGACATCAGTTGTGAATATGGAAATAAGGAAAAACATCTACCTCTTTTCAATATTTCTTTACTTTTTCCAAGGATCAAATTAATTCATTTAGCAACAGCCTTTCACTAGGAGTGACACAGCAGGATGACCATGAGCCAGCACTGTGCCCTTGTGGCCAGGAAGGCCAATGGCATCCTGGGGTGTATTAGAAGGGGGGTGGTTAGTAGATCGAGAGAGGTCCTCCTTCCCCTCTACTCCACCCTGGTGACACCTTATCTGGAATATTGTGTCCAGTTCTGGGCCCCTCAGTTCAAGAAGGACAGGGAACTGCTGGAGAGGGTCCAGCACAGGGCAACAAAGATGATTAAGGGAGTGGAGCATCTCCCTTATGAGGAAAGGTTGAGGGAGCTGGGTCTCTTTAGTTTGGAGAAGAGGAGACTGAGGGGTATTAATGCTTATAAATATATAAAGGGTGAGTGCCATGAGGACAGAGCGAGGCTCTTCTTGGTGGCAAACAATGATAGGACAAGGGGTAATGGGATCAAGCTGGAACACAAGAGGTTCCACTTAAATTTGAGAAAAAACTTCTCAGTGAGGGTGACAGAGCACTGGAACAGGCTGCCCAGGGAGGTTGTGGAGTCTCCTTCTCTGGAGACATTCAAAACCCGCCTGGACATGTTCCTGTGCGACCTCACCCAGGCGTTCCTGCTCCAGCAGGGGGATTGGACTAGATGATCTTTTGAGGTCCCTTCCAATCCCAAACATACTGTGATACTGTGAGTTCAGGCAGTTTCTTACCCACTTACAGTTTCAGAATAGCTTTTTTTCCAGTGTCCTACACTCTAAATATGACCTGTATTCCATGTGCCTAGATTTATGACTTTGCATTTGTCTTTATTAAAATATAACTTGTTCAAACGCAGCCACCTAACCAATTGAGACAGATCATTCTATAGAACATTTGCCTTATTACTTACCACTCCACCAATTTTTGCATGCTCTTCAAGTTTTACCAGCAGTTAGTGTTTTCTTCCAGATCATTGAAAATGATACTTAAGATTTAAGACTTGTATACTGACTAGACTATATTAGAAATACTATTATTGGACTGGCATTCCTCCTCTATAGATGAAGAGGAATGTAGAATATATTTATAGCTGTTATAACTAATAATTTTTTAAAATAAACTTTAATCATTTACATACCATTTAAGCTTATTTTATTTAATAATATCTACCCCTTACTCCAAGAAATCAGCAAGAATGTGGTAGCTCTGAATGTGGAAATAAGCCAAATGTTTTTCAGTCATGTAAGAACAGTATATTAACCAATTTTCTTCTCTCAAGAAAAACTCTAAAGCTTGCCGCCATAGTGCTCAAGGTACAGTCATCTATTTCCATAAAATCAAACAAACTTTTTGGGAAGATAAGGAAGCTGCATTTCACAATCATTTTTTTTTTCTAATAATAGGACATAACTCCAACATTTTCTTTACATTTAAACCAGCAGTTCATTCTAAGATTTTGCAGATTACTGTATTATGATGTCAATGCTGGATCATGAAGACTGAAATCTGAAGCTAAGAAATGGTGTCAGGTGTTTTGGGGTTGGGGGTGGTGGCAGCTTTGTCTCCTTGCTGGCCTATTTGTACTGAAGAAGCTCCAAAACACAGTCAGCTGATCCCAGTCAGGGCTGCTGTAGTCCTTTTTTTTTTCCCCCTTCCCACTGCAGAGAGCTGCAGGTTTTGTACCAATATCAGTGTTCATCTGGGTCTGAGATAAGCAGGCTTAAGAAATTAAGGATGGTGATGACAGAGGAATCTGGTCAGCAGGGCTGTGCAGGAAGAGTGCATGGTCTGAGCTGAGGAAGGTCAGCATCAGTGTAAATTTGATCTAGCGACCTTTGCAAACTTTTTGAGGTCTCTCGTGCATCTCCATTTTGTGAACTGGAGCCACATGATTTCCCAGTTTTTATACTGGCAGGATCTTGAAAAATATATGAGTATGTCTAGCTCTGTTTTCTGCTGGAGTCAATGGGACTTACCTTCCTGCTAATGATGGATTGAGAGAGGGAGGAGTGATTTACTCAACTGCAACATTTTCATCCAGCTAGTGCTCACAAAATAGTTAAAATGTATAAGCAGCTGTAAGTAAAACAGATAAATCATTCTTTATGATACTGCACATTAACTTTTGTTGTGCAGGTACCATCTTGCTGATAATTAATTTGTTATTTGTAATGAACAAACTATGCTATGTAGAATGTAGAAATTAGCAGATAAGTGTGATGTATCAGGCATTTATATGGTGAAGTGATATGCTTTCATAGACTTTTTTTCTACAGGTAAATGGTTTGAAATTAAGTGTGTGATGTTATTTTCCATAGAAACATATGCTATAGAAAGAACAGCTCAATCTGATCAATCATTTTTTAGGTGCCATGGGCTGCATAGCTATCTATACACAACACCTCAAGCTGTAACAGGCAGGCAAATGTCCCTTCAGTAATTTCCACTGCTCCACCTCTTTAGAAAGCTAAATTCACTTGCTCTGCCAACAGAAGTATTTACTTTATTTCTTTACCTACACATCAAGTCACTTCTAGTCAGATTTCTGTCTCAAGACTTTCCTGAAACTCCTCAGCTAGCCAAATCTTGGAATTGCTTGGAATGTCTTCCACTCTTTTCTTTCCTTTATTTTCTTCATGCTACTGACATACCTTTTGCAGGGCTTGGTGAAATATTCTTCTAATTTTCTGTTTAATTCTACAGAATCTCTTTCATTATGTTGTTTTTCACACTGTGAGAATGCCAGGAGCTGTCTATCTGTCCATAAAGGGCTTTCCCTCTGCACTGCATCCACTACCATCACTACTGGTGACTTATTTCTGACCCACCTCCTGCAACTACTGATCTTGGTTCTTATAAACCATTTTGATAGTCCTGTCTTCAACTTTACTATCCCCAGACTGTGTATCTCTCCAGATCATCTGTATTGCCCATCATACCCTTTCAATCCTTTTAGCGTCTTTTTCCTTCTTGCTAAATTACATTGTTTCTATCCATTATCTTTGAGTTTCTTCCACAGTTCTACTTTTGTCCAATGTGCTTTTACCTCTGCTGTATCATCAGTACTCTCTAAGCCTCTCTAGTAAAAACAATTTTCATGAGTGATATATTTGTGCCTCTTCTATGGCTGAGAAAATCATATTCTTCTTGAGACAATCTATATAGGAAACTGTTCCCTGTTGCACATCTTGTCTAAAGCTGGTGTCATATTTAATGTCTCATGAAAATAATTAATTCATAATGTTCAGGGAAAGGGCGGTAGAAGATAACCACATTTTCTTATTTTTCACTCTCCTTTAATGTTGCTTATCTTTGATTGTAATTGCTGTGAATTTGGGTTTGCATCTGTACACAAGTTTTGCAAGTGACTAGCCCAGAATGCAGATGATTTTTAGAAAATATTCTCTTGACTTATGAAGAGAAAAACCCATTATCATTGGGAAAATATTTAAAATATTGCTACTTGCTGTGTTTAACGCATACAGCCAAATAAGTGTTAGCTGTCTTCTCCAAACAGTGCACTGTTACAGTGATTTTTATTAAAATACTTGAAAACTTGCATGTCTTTCCTGATTTAGAATCCAAATAGGCGTAATTAAGCCAACAAGCTCTTTAAGTTAAGTACCAAGTTAACAAGCTCTAGTAATTTTACCTACACGAGCATTACAAAATGCATTAAAATAGTAATCCTTGTTAGAAGAGGAACCTACGCTGTACGTTCTCTAGATAAGATGGGCATCTCTCTATTTCATATCTGTGAGCTACCAACCATGCTGTGGGCGTGATGGAATACTAAACAGTAGTAGCATATTTAAGGTCGAATTACAAATATTTGACTACATTAATCCGTGGCATAATGGGGCAGCTGTATTACTAGGCTGTCCTTAGGAAATTGAATTACACTAATAAATGGAAATGACTCTTATTTAAATGGAACACTATTTGCATAAAATAGGTCGGTGATAAGTCACCAGCTGTTAAATAGGTGTAAAATCTAATCTCAGAGTTCTAGGTCAAGGATGGATGGGCTTTTGCCAAAGATTTTCCTATTTGGGCACTTAGCCCATATGTAAAAATTATGGAGTCAGAAAGGGATTCAAGATCTGGAAACTGTAGCTCAACTTATTAATTGGCAGAGCATTTCTCGAGAGAAAGTGTCTACAGCAAAGTTGTTTTTACAAAAAGAATCCCCAAACAATGGAAAAGCAAAGAAAATTATCTCTGAACAACAACAAAAAAGAGGAAAAACTCTGAATTTTCTATTTTCATGAGCTCATACTTTCTTGCAGTTTTGGTGTCCTATTCCTTGAGTTAGTAACACAGGAATAGCTTAAATTATCTCTTTCCTTGCATGTCTTTATTCTTGTACTGGTAAAAGTGCAGAATGGACAATATTAATTCTTCTTTGCTTCAGTTAAAATTCTGGTTCTCTAGTAGGTAATGGACCAGCCAGCTCTGAGATTTCACTTTCTCCCCAAAAGAAAGCTTTCCGAAACCTGGAATTATACTTGCCAAAGTGAACAGAGTTATTGGTTTGGGTCTCTTTTGCTATTTTCTTAATTTGGGAGCCCTTTCTTCTGGAATACAAGGATAAGATAGCTAGAGAAAGGATACCGTGAGTATAGCTTATACTTAGTGTACTGTGCTAAACTTTCATGCTCAGCATGAAATCCCTGTTTCTGCATGTCAGAGTAGGCTTGAACTGCTACTGAAGTGAACTCAGAAAAGATTCAGGGACTTCTTAAAAAATAAGACCTCCTGGGTGTATTTGCTCACCTTACTGAATATTTCAGTAGACACAATGCAATTATTAATCAGAGCAGGACTGGCACAGAATGCGGGTAGTCCAACTTTCTTTGCTATGTTTATAAAACTTCCCAAATTCCATTAAGCAAACTTTTTCCCTAAAACAATCCTGCAGCTCTGACCTTTTCTAGACACTCTTGAAATTAGATCTCCTGAGGTTTCTATGATATAATCAGAAATGTGTCATGCATTAACGTTGTATTTGTTTAATCACATAGATACAGGCAAGCAGATTTATTCATTTTGGCCTTTGGTAGCTGCAGTCTTTCAGAGTGCTCTCCTCCCCATTAAGTTTTTCTAAAGACACTGTTGTTGGGCTTGGGTGTTTGTTTTTTTTTTTTTTGTGTGTGTGTGTTTTGTTTTGTTTGTTTGTTCATTTTTCACAGAATCACAGAATCGACTGGTTTAGAAAAGACCTCAGAGATCATCAAGTCCAACCCTTGGTCCAACTTCAGTCCATTTACTAGATCATGGCACTAAGTGCCATGTCCAATCTCAGTTTAAAAACCTCCAGGGACGGTGAGTCCACCACCTCCCTGGACAGGCCATTCCAATGTCTGACCACTCTCTCCGTAAAGAATTTCTTTCTAATATCCAGCCTAAATTTCCCCTGGCAGAGTTTAAGCCCATGGCCCCCTTGTCCTATTGCTAACTGCCTGGGAGAAGAGGCCAACCTGGCTATAACTTCCCTTCAGGTAGTTATAGAGAGTGATGAGGTCACCTCTAAAGCCTCCTCTTCTCCAGACTAAACAACCCCACCTCCCTCAGCCTCTCCCCATAGGTCTTGTGTTCAAGTCCCTTCCCCCGTCTTGTTGCTCTTCTCTGGACTCGCTCCAGCACTTCAATGTCTTTCCTGGACTGAGCGGCCCAGAACTGAACACAATACTCCAGGTGTGGCCTCACCAATGCAGAGTACAGGGGAAGGATCACTTCCCTTGTCCTGCTGACCACGCTATTTTTCATACAGGACAGGATACCACTGGCCTTCTTGGCCACCTGGGCACACTGTTGGCTCATGTTGAGCTTCCTGTCAATTAGTCCTCCCAGGTCCCTTTCTGCCTGACTGCTCTCCAGCCACTCTGCGCCCAGCCTGGAGCGCTGCAGGGGGTTGTTGTGGCCAAAGTGCAGGACCGGCCACTTGGCCTTGTTGAACTTTATCCCATTGGAATCAGCCCATTTTTCCAGCCTATCCAGATCCCTCTGCAGGACCCTCCTGCCTTCCAGCAGGTCGACACTCCCTCCCAACTTGGTGTCTCAATCCCCTCATCTGAATCATCAATAGAGATGTTAAACAGGACTGGACCCAACACTGTCCCCTGGGGGACACCACTAGTGACGGGCCGCCAGCTAGATGCAGCCCCATTCACCAGCACTCTCTGGGCCCGGCCCTTCAGCCAGTTCTTAACCCAGCAGAGAGTGCACTTGTCCAAGCCATGGGCTACCAGCTTTTGCAGGAGTATATTATGGGAGACAGTGTCAAAGGCTTTGCTGAAGTCTAGATAGACCACGTCTACAACATTCCCCTCATCCACCAGGTGGATTTATTTTTTTTTGTTTTGTTTTTTTGTTTGTTTTTTTTCCTAAGTGGCAAAGAAAAGTGTTCCAAGCATATAATTTCAGTAGTATCTTCTTCCCTTATGACTCATTACTGCTGAGATCAACACACTTTGGGATGTGCTCAGGAACTTCAGTACCTCTTTAATGTTTTCAAATAGTAACATTTGTGTATGTGTATGTTTATGACTTCATACTCTGCCTTAGAGCTAGTCTTAGCCAATGTTTCTGGTTGTTAAATGGTTTTAGTTGTAGAAAATAAGGTCCCTGAACATTGCAAGAAGCAAGAGGATTACCATTATTGAATATTTCATTAAGCGGAACAGCAGCAATTCTGCAGAAACAAACCTACTTTTATTAGGGCCATACAGGCTTATTTAGAACTTGCACTGTATATTCAAGGGTAATACACACATTTTCTTTTTCATGGTAGTGACCTAGAATAGCCCTCCTTTCAGAGATGGCTGAAAAGGAGGAATCCAGCAGTGGAAGCCTGCAACCATTCTTGCTTGAACTTATGAAATTGTGTATTTATATACAGCCTATATAGGAGAAATATCTTAAAGAACAATTAAACATAGTCTTTATGGAACTGTTGTCATCACCTGACCTGGCTGATTTTTGAAGAAACAATACAATGTGCAAATTGTCAGACATTTCATGAATCTGCAATCTGGCAGGACAAAGGGCAATTACACTAGATCAATTTCTAGAATGCTTTTGAGATCATTATCTGTGACTGTACTCCATCACTATCTTGTTCTACATCTTTATATAGTGAATTCAAAGTTTTGTGCTATCTAGATATAACAAATAAATGAGCTCTCTTTCAAAGCTCAAAGTGTTGATAACACTGTGAAGTATTAAATGAAAGTGTTGAACTGTGAGATAGATGTTCCAAACTTGAATGCAAGAAGGAAAGACAATATCAGGTGGAAAAGCCATGGGATTAATGTTCTTATTAAGTCTTCTCATAAACATGTGTATCTGGCATCAGAACAGTAATGTACTGCATGCTGGGGAAGATACAGACATCCTGTAAAGCCTTTCTATGTGCTTGATGATACATAAAGAAATCTTGAAAGGTGTATGTTAAAGAAAGCTTTTCTGCTTGGTTTCTGTATCTGAAATTCAAATATTCCAATGACAATTCTCTGTTGTTTGAGGAGCTACATGACACATTAATAATCACAAGAACAAAGAGACTACAAATTGTATAGTACAGACGAAAAGGCTTTAGGGTCATTCTGTTTAAAACAGAGTTTGCAAAAATGCGTAAATGTATTGAACACAAAACTGAGGAAATAACCAAAATAAAGAGATGATCAAAAATGTTCAACCTACCTAGCTACCCTTATGGGATATGTGGACTTACTTAAGACACTGAAACAAAACAAAACAAAAAGCCAACCAATCATACAAAAAAGTTTTACCTGTGTTAAATCAATATGTGCACATTTAGATGCAGAAGAAGGATGATCTTTGATTTCAAAGTGATATGTTACAAATCAGGGGGAAGTTGATTTGTCCCTGCTTAGGAATAGAGAGACATCAGCACTGCTACTCTGAGGTTTGGCACTCCATCTGCTAGAGATACATGCTTTGGTGGTGTTTTATTCTGTCTGATAATTGAGTGTGGAAAAACTATATGAGCATATTGCCAGGCTGAAGAGAGTGAGCTCTTAGTGGGTTAAAGCTGCATGTGTTGGATTGGATGTGCTGCAACAAGGTGAGAGGAGTTCACAGGATGAGTTAGAATTGACTGATTTCTGAATCCCCCTGTATTCTTTACTTTCAAATTACAGCTCACACTTGTATTCCACTTTGTTTAACTGAAATTAAGACACTTAATTTGCTTTTTTCCAAGTGTTTAGTTTCTCTCTAAAATACGTGTTTGCAGCAGAGAGATTTAAATAATGATCTGTTTGCCGGTGTGCTGAGCTGATGTGGTGGGGCTTGGAGGAATGAGCATCTTCAGTTCCACCTTGCCCATAGTGCACTGTAGTATGATTATATGGGTACTAAAAGAAACAGAAAGCTTCCAAATTATTCTGTCTGTGTTTGTGAACACAGTATAAAATGTAAAACATTTTTAAAAATTAGAATATGTTAATTTGGAGAAGTAAATAGGAAGTAAATACAGAAGGAATATTTTTATTAAGGAAAGCTTATAAAGGGAGTGAGGGAAAAGAAATGGTACTTATAGTGTACATTTTTTGAAAGCCATTAAATGTTTTTGCTATCTTTGGTTCTCCTAAAACAATTGCTAAATGTGCACATTCCTAATAAGATCTTTTCTAAAGTAATTTTTATGCTTAAAAGTGGTTTAGTTTTCTCTGTGCTTGTGAATATAGAACAGAGCTGTGTGGAGTGTGTGGTCCACTTGCACAATGGTTTGGAGTCCAAAATTAAATGCAGAGTGACATTGGAGAAGATGTCTGTTTGCATTATGTGCATATGTTTGTAGTTTCCACGAGAAGATTCTTATAGTCTTTCTTGTAGAAAAACATGATGACTTAGTGTCCCTCTTGAGCTGTCTGTGCTTATACATATACAAATAAATATATTTTAAATCTTTGTTATATCCCTTGTCTTTTTCATGGAGAGAATAAGTATAACTGAGTTGTTGTCTGAGATTGACTCTGTGAGTAGAGCTTTGGAGAATGAGAAAAAGGAGAGCTTTTCATCTCTCAGGCGAGACCTGGGATAGCTGACTGGACTATTAATTGGTTTCCCTCACAAAGCCAAATAAGAAGTTGACTGTGCCTTTTAGCAGGTTATATGTTATATTTACTGTATTTTTTTTTACTCTAACTTCTTTGAGAAATCATAAAGTTCTAAAAAATCTAGGAAAAATTCTGTATGATTGCTTGTTTATATTTATTTTTATGGAGTTCATCATTGCCTCTTCAATATAAGATCTCACTAAAAAATGCAGGATTGAGCTGTCTTTCCAACGATATACCTTAGAAACTTCAGTTCTTATATTAAGAAGAACTGAACCTTCCTTTTTGTATGTATAAACTTAGAGTTTAAACTGCTGATTTTTTTCTTTTGGATTTTAGTGGTCAAACTCGTATTTACATCCTGTAATCTTGATCAGACCCTATACCTAAACTAAACCTGAAATGCAGTAAAACTACTGAAATGTTAAGATTCACTTACTATTTTTAGAGTACCTACTTAACCTGTTAAAGTCATTGGTTATGCAATAACCTACCATATCTGCAAAAAGAACAAGATCTTTGGCTGCTTTGACCTAAAAAAAACTAGTGATCATTTACAGCAGAAGATCTGACCCAGTTCTGCTGCCCAAAATCAGCTTTTTCTTTTGTTCTCTTCTGATCAGCATGGCATAATCAAACTGTGGCATGTTTCTTCCTTGTGGTAGCACCACATCTTGTGAACCTTCACACACCTGGGCTGTGCAGCTCCTAACTCTTTTGGAAAGGATTTTCTCAAGGCTGCAGCCTGTGCCCTCTGATAAGACTGTGTATGAACACATGCTCAGC
Source organism: Streptopelia decaocto (assembly GCF_964273445.1). Taxonomy (NCBI): domain Eukaryota; kingdom Metazoa; phylum Chordata; class Aves; order Columbiformes; family Columbidae; genus Streptopelia; species Streptopelia decaocto. The sequence continues at coordinate 22,752,419 of NC_138658.1, read as the reverse complement.
CACCACCATGACTAATGGAGCACACTCTAACCTATTATGGATATTTATTTGCAATCTTCGCTGATACTTTGCAAGTTGGATCTTCCCAAAAGTTGCTTTATACTTTTGATAATTTTTAAACATTTCTCAAACATCCTTATTACCATTTCAAACACTTTTCTCATAATGCCTCAAAACTGTTGACAATAACTTCCTTTTATCATCTGAATTCTAGCACTTTAAGGAATGTTCTTAGTGGAGCATTTTCCATTACAATTTGCAATTAAAATATTGGTGGTAGAATATAGAGATCTAAGTGTGTAATTTTAGAGACTTATCATTTTATCTCTTTAGCAGAGTAATTATATTTGCCTCCCATGAGCACAATGAAATGGCTCCTCACAGAAAAAGTTTTAGCTGTATTGGTGAGCTTTGGCTGCTTATTTCCACATATCCTCAAAGAAAGACAAAATTGCAGCTCATGAAAGACCTTCCATTTGCTTCTGTTTCTATCTAAAATTGATCATTCTATGATTTTGTAGGATTGCCACTGTTTAGTAACCCCTTCCCATCCCCCACTCCTTGTGTGTACCTAGATAGAAAAGAGAATTGGAACCATAAGGAGGGAAGAAAGTAGGTAGCAACAAGCAGAAAAGACCACTATAAAACAGAAAAAGCAGGGGAGATGGATGGCTATGAGTGAACGGATTTTGCATTGAGATCTATAATCCTGACATTTTGGACTGCTTTATTGATTACTTTGAGTTTACCTGCATCTTTGTGACAGCATTTTGCATACACAACCCTGTTTACTGGAAATCCATGTGTGTGCCTGTTCCAGCCTCCCACATCTATGGTTGCATTTGCATCTTCTACCGTGTTTTTTAAGTGAAGATAGCCACATGAACACACAGCTACTCTAAGGGCACACACACATCCACTGAAATTTTATATATCTATTGTAGTGTAGAAATGTGGCTGAAAATAAAACTTGTACTGGTGCACCAGTAGTATGGTGCATCAGTAGTGAAGGAACACTGAACTCAAAATCAATGGAAAAGCCTATTCAGAGTTTCCCTTTTGCCTTTTTTTTACATCAGGATTTTAAGATTCTTTGAGAATTCTGGGAAAGCTCATTTAGTCTCCCCAAATCCTTGTGAGTTTATGCAGGGTTCCAATCGTGACACTCCCAAGGAAAAACAAAATATAGCTGTGCTTGTGGTTTCATCTTGTGTTGCTTTCAGTGTAACTTATTTTCAGCCTGAGTAGATCATGTAACCTTTCCTTCATACCTGGAATTCACAAACAAGATAAGCCTCCCGATCACTCCTAGAGTCCTTTATAAAAGAACATGAGAGATTTCAAGCTAAGACATATAATGTGGATTTTATTTTTACAAGGTGTAACATATCTCAGTAATAAAGCAGAATTGGGCACTATGCTTCTGGATGTTCACTCTTAGTGCGTGTCACAAGTTATTGGAGTAAGCAAAAGGTTAAATATGTTTAACGCTGAAATCTGATAAACCTCTAGAAGTAACCTTCTATACATAATTGTATCCTAGATCTTCATTAATATGGATTTAATTATTAAATAAAATAGAAAAAAATATTTAAAAGGTGGCATGCTTAAATACCAAACTCAGTTACATACATGAGTTGTGATAGTGATTTCCTTTCCATGAATTTCCTGCTGATCTTTTGCTAATATCTGGATCCTTGTGACCATGGTTGCACAGCAGGTGCAGAAAATGTGTTCAAGTTTTAAAAGCACTTTGGTGTTGAATGTGGCAATTCTTAATAGCCTTATTTCCAAGTCAGAACTGAAACTGAGCTGTGCTCAGTCAAAATAACAGAAGTCAGTCTGTGGACTAGAACAATGCCATCAATTTATTTCTTATTATCACAAAGAAGTGTTTAGATTGTAATGACTTTAAGCACATCTAGTAAGAACAGCTAATTCAGAAATTAAAGACTCTAGCATTAAGAAGTCCCCAATCCAAAAGCTAGTATTTATTCGAGTGGTTAATTTTTACTTCTGAGTGTTTAAAAACGTATTTTAAAGTTGTATTTACTCAGTATGAGATTTAAGCTTACACTGTAAGCTTGTAGAGATAGAGAAAAGGTAAAACTTTGCTTTGTTTTAATTTTTTTAAACAGATCCTTGGATTTACCCTGTGCCTTCTCCTAGACCGTATGGTATTGCTGGGTTTCAGATTATATGTAAAGGTAAAGAAGAGTGAATCCTACTCTGGTACAGAGAGTAGATATAACCTGATTAACCTATCTTATTAGAAAATGAAAGTTATCTTGAGTTTTTGGAAGGAGACGTATTTTTTTAAAGTTTCCTCATGTTGAGTATATTCTTTGTAATGTTCTGCAAAACTTCAAAAGTTTTACAACATTAATATTAGACAAATTTAGTGGTTTTTAATTTTATTAATTTTATTTTTTTTTATTTCAGACTTTTTTGTAAATCCATGTATTTCAAGGACAACACTCCTAATATTTCTTCGTACACATGAGCACATACCAAGAACTTGGTTGATTGACACTGCTATTGTCAAGTTCCATCATGTCCCCTCCTGTCTCGAGCAAGCCTAGCATGTATCAACCCCATTCCAAACCTTACGTGGATATTCAGGCATCTAATCCAAACAACAGTCAAATGACCTGACCAGTCTGTCCCCCGGGGATTTAGATACTGGCTTGAAAGCTTGAATGGTGGTTTTCCCATCAGTAAGATTCCACCATCAGGTGTTTGGATGTAGCTCTGTGCTGTGATTCTGAGACCTGACACCTGTTTCCATCTGCTCCAGCCCCTTAGATCTTGATCCTGACTCTCGGATGTGTATCCCCCTGTCCTGCCTTCTATCCCAGCTTGTCCCTGCTGCCAAACCGCCAGCCTAATTCTGCTCCAGCCTTCTTTGTTTAACACCCGAATCTTGCAGGATGGATTTCTTAACCCTCAGCTGAGTCTTGCCTTTGGCACCATTGACTAATTTGAATACTGATTTTAGCTTGTGTTAGCTTCTCACTGGTCTAAGCTGCTGTAGTAGATGGGCCAGCCAACAGCCTGAGGTCCTGTTTCTCTGTGGAAAGTAATTCAAAATAATGTGACTGAAAAGAGATCTGCAGTAAAAGCTCCTGATGCAAAATTGGAGACATAATGCTTTTGAGACCTAAAGAACTTACTCAGCTCCATCACTTTCAGTTAAAGGCTGCTGAGGAGTAGATAAGAAGTTCTGAATATTGTGAAAATAAGACACCTGACCCAGTGTTTTCCTTGATAAACAGAAACAATTAAAAAAATGTGTTTGCCATAAATAATTCTCAGGGCTTCCACAGACTTAACTGGGTTGTGAATAATGACACTCGCTAAACATTTTCTTAATCTACTGCACTTAAATGTCCCCAGGCAGGCTGTTTCTGGCAGCAAAATGATTTGTCTGCTCTGATCTTCCCTTTTTCTCTGCATTCTATAGTCTTGATATAAGGAAATGTAGGACTATGAAAAGCCAACAGATTCTAAAACAATCAGGTATTGAGAATGAGTTAACATGCATTCTGTCTTCCAGTGCCTTCTGTTTAGGGCTTTTACACATTTAAAAATCTAAATTTTCATGCAAGCAGACAAAAAAGAACTGACTTAAGCTGCTATCAATAGGATACTGCTGTCTCAATGAATGGGAATGTTTAGACTATATCCACAATGTGGTTTTTCAAATATTGCTTTAAAAAGGCAAAGAAAGGATCTGAAAACCTTTATTTGATTGTTCTTTAGGATTAAATTGCAGCATGACAACTTGCCTTAAACTCGTTCAGCGGCAGCCTATAGTTGTCCACCCCCAGATCAGGCAGGGAGCGATCTCTCAGTCGCAGCTTCTGCTTTGGTCCTCCATTCATGATGAGGAGGAAGCAATCTGTTACAGTCTGTTCAGCACAGGATTACTTCTCCTCCCTAGCTGCTCCAGGTCTGCAGGCCAACGAGGCTGGGTATCCCGCTCCCACCACCCTGCTGTGCACGTCACTGTGTGCGATGAAGAGTAGAAACCTCTGTGGAGTCACTGACAAAGCTGTGATGCTGTTCAGTGGAAAAGAGGAATGTGAGGCAATCTTGCAAAAAATCGTAACTGTTCTTTTAAAGGACGTAGTTGTTTTTACTTTGTGATAGTCTCTCATTTGGGTCTATTAGTCAGAGACATATACTGTGGTTCTTTGAACTGATAAATGTGAGCAAGCCCTATATGTGTACAAACTTCCCTTTATGAACGCTGGCAGATTAGATTGCAGTGCTGGGGTCATGAATGAAAAGAGAAACTTAATTTGACAGCATATTTTAAGAAAAAATAACTTATTATTTTATTGTTACTACCTGTGAATTTGTACTGTGGGTAGAGAAAGGTGAAGCTGGGCTTCAGCTATGTGATGATGTTTGTTACATATCTTTATAAGAAAGCCTCATAATTACATACTTACAGTATCTGCAAAAATGTTGATTTCAAATATAAAGTTTTTTAAACTCTGCTACTTAATGCTTTCAAAGCTTTTACATACAAGTATTTGTAAAAATATGGGCTTTTTTTTGTGGTTGTTGTGTTTTTTTCTTTTTTAATAGATATGCTAAAAGCCAAAACTGGCAAGTTATCCCTCTTTGAGCTAAAACTGATTGTTTCCTTTGGCTTCCTGGATTTTATCACTAAGATGTAGGAACTGATACATAGTGGCGAAAATACCAGGAATATGCAAGAAAAATGTTTTCTAGTCATTTATTTAATGATTAATGCCAATATTACTCAAACCATACTCAAGCAACAGTCAAACTAGCTGAATATCTAAGTCTGCAGTAAAAACCAGTAAATTACTTGATTAAAAATGTCAGGATTAATTGTAAAATGTTTTTAGCAAATGACATTAGTCCATCTGTTTTATAAAGTAAGAGGACCAGAGCTTTTTCCATATCTTCTGGGAACAAAATCTAACTAATTCTGTAAATGTTTATGCAGATTTGCTTGTATTCTTTTGAGTCTAAACTGTATACGAAATTATGAGTATTGTCATTCCTCTTGTAGGAGAAGCTTAATACACTGTTAAAAAAAGCTAAATATTTCAATGGATTAAAAATATGAGGCAAGAGATTTAAGTCTGCAGGCAAATATCAGTTCTTGTATGTTAACAACAGTGTTTATGCGTGTATCGCTAGACATACATAAAAATACATATGAAGTCCTGAGATCCTACAGATACAGCAAAGTGGATACAGCTACTTCGTTGGTAGTACAGAATGGATACAATCCATTCATTTGTTAATGCCAAATGATTAGTAACCTGCCTTTTTTCGAACATTAATCACAAGAAGAATAACAGGCACTAATGTTCTGTGAGCTTATTATCATAACTCCTTAGGGTATTTCCATGACCCTCTTAAGGTTCGTACTACCATCTTGCAGAATGGAGAGGCAATACATATTTTTGTCAGCATTTCTTGCTGGCAGTCTTCTTCCAAGGACCCTGGAGAGACAATCCACATGAGTAGAAGTGTGCAAGTGAGGAGAAACTGAGGGAAGAGGAATAGAAATGCTTCTTGTGCTGTCCTCTACTCACCTTTGTTGAATAAAGTTCATGTGAGTATCAAGATTGAGGAAATAGATGGATTTCAGGCAGTGCAAACTCTGGAGTAGCTCTGACTCTTTTCTTCCAGTAACCTACTGTGGCCTGCAAGAACCTAAGGGGCTTGCACGTTGGCCTGGAACCTGTTTTTCATACCTTCTCTCAGCAAAAGTGTGAAATGTTTTAAACAGAAGTTTGCTGGTTTTGGTTTTTTTTTTTTTGTTATTTTCTGCTAGAAGTTACTCCTCGTATAAAGGCATTTGAATGCAGAATATTTCTCTTTCAATGAGCTAGATAACTAAAGATGTGAGTTAAATCAAAGGTCTAGCTTATTTCTATCAGCCAAAAACAATCCAAGCCAAAGGAGCTGATGACAAATATGTGAGAAATCAGACATATTTCATGATAAGGAATTAATGCCAGAAATCTTGCATTGACTTGGTTCATCCTTATTCATGAACAGAGATGAGTCACAATCAGGCACTGGCTTGAACTTAGTTCAGCTTTTCATTCCGTTGCCCACCTCTATTTCTGTCATATGGAATAATAATTTTATAGTAGAATACAAGGCAAGTTGGAATTCTGGTTTTTTGTAGTAGGATGTTTTTGGTGTGTGTGTTGTTTGTTGTTGTTGTTGGTTTTTTTCTTTTTTTGTTCTTCAGCAAAGAAAACTGCAGCTTCAATGGTGGAAGCTTCTCTAAGTAGCTGAAAACAGAGCACAGAGAATTGTAATGGAAAAACATTGACTAATTTTGGTGGGAAGGGCTGGTAACAATGCTCATGCGGCCCATTCATGCAAAAGCATGGTTAAAGAAAGACTCATTTAGCATATTAGCAGCACTCTTAATGTTGAGTGAGGTGCTTCAAAGAGACCATCTGATTTATACTTTGAAAAAATAATGCTATGACTGAAACACTTGCAAGACCTCTCATCTTTTATGTTTGGACTTACTCAATAAGGTAATACTGCCATCTCCTGAATGGCTCATCCTGGCCAACAAAGTCTGATTAAATTTCTTCACCTTTCATTTATTGAGTTGAAATAGCATGGTTATTCCAACTCACTGTTAGTACATAGATCTTCATGTTAGGCTATGACAGATCTGGAACTGGAAAGAAAATGGAATCCCAAAAGCCATATACCTATTAATATTTGCCAAACCTATGTTTTTTACAGATGGGTCCTATGTGAAAAAAAATCCATTAATATTAGCATGTCTGATTGCTCTGGTGAAAATTAACTTTTACAGTAAAAGTCAGTTTTTCTTCCCTGATTTAACAGATTATGTTAATAAGAAATCTGTTTTCTAAATGAAAGACTTGGTGAAGAAAAGGCCAGAAACTGTAAGGCCAAGTGTTGGATGGTTCTGCTTTGTCTATGACAGCTAAATGGTTTTGAAAATCTGATCTTCAGAGCTGAAGGACTGCCAAAAGTTGGAGGTTTTAGTAGGTGGCTCAGGCTAACTGCTAAATAGTGGTTGCAGAATCATACTCTCTCCTGAGTTTATTCAGTGTGGAAACATCTGTACCCTCTTTTTCCTCTTTGAAGGGATACTATTTGCTGAGCTTCAGCAGAAGCATAAGTCAAGCCTTAATTCCCTTTTGTGTCACCATTTTAGGTGATCTGTAGTCAGTCACACTTGCATAGAACAGAAAAAATGAAGGCTGGGATGCTGTTTGTATCCCCAATATAAATGTTTTTTTAAGAAACAATCAGATTACTCCTGTCTGCTTCAGGCACATTTAACTCCTTTTTTTTTATGGTGTAAGAAAAATGGCAAATTTTTCTGTCAAAAATTTAAAAATGTTGTCGGATGGGGATATGTTATCCTTTTTAGATTCCAGCATAACTGTTATTCAGCTATGTGCTTCTAAAATGGTGGGGCTGTTGATAATTAATAGTATTACAAGTATATTTTCAAAACATGTAGCACAATTTGTGGGTATTACACTTTATGGTTGCTCAATTGCATATTATAATAAGAAACTCTGGAGCAGATTATTTTTCTTTCTTGATTAATCACTATTTCATGGTCAAACACGTATCAGAAAAAAAACCATACTTGTTTCATAACATGAAGGTACACAACTGATGGACATTTTTCATGGGAAAGTATGTAAAATATTTTATTTCATAAAGGGCAGTGTTAGTTGGAAATAAAGTTTGCAAGAAGGAAGGAGAAGAAAGCTGTAGCACTGCAAATAAACAGTGCATTTTCAAATACAGCTTGAATCATAAAATAAAAGAGGTGAGAAGATTTCACTTTCCAAGACAGGAAAACAGTTTGACCTTTATGAAAGTTATTCACACTGTGTATTGTTCAGGCCCTTTCATGCTTTATTGATAAAATCAAAAGCTGTTTAGAGAAAACTAGAGTTAGCTTGATTTTGAAGCAATTGAAAAAAAAAACAAGAACAGTTTGCAGCAGTGATAGAGCAGACTTTTGGTCTTCCAACCAAGGCCATAGTTGTTTGAACTACAATCTTGATTCTTTTCTCCATTTCCTCTGACCCAGTATTATTTCTTCTTCATCTTGTATTTTTGCATTACAGCCTAACAGAAAAGCTTCACTGAATGGAATAGACTTTGTTTGGAACTACAGCTTTGTCTGTATTTCTAAAGGGATTTGTAGGCAATCTTTGAGTGCTGCTATATTTTTAGTAGTTCTCTCACTTGCTTATTAAATACAGGGCTGAACAATAGTCATTACTGCACAAACACCAAGGTCCCAAAGTAGTACCATTCACTTCAATGAAGAGCTGCTGTGAAAGCACATTTGAAAAATAACCCATGGTGACAAGAGATGGGGAAGACGGGAAAGAAACTACAGTTCAAAGGGCTTTTTCTGAGGGAGCATAATTCATTCATGTGTGTACAAGATTCTTTTCCCTGTTGTTGGCATTTTCACTACAATAAAATAGGCCCATGGTAGTGCCTTGTGGGCAGAAAGTGAGTTCTGTAATGTGTATGACTGAAAGAAAGAAAGAAAGGCTGTGAAAATAGGGTATTAGTGGGAGACTGGAAATGAGCTGGGTCAGCTGGGAGGGGGTCAGTTCTACAAGGGGCTGAAGGGAGAAGATTAAAAAATAGTAGCGAGGGGCACCAAAAGACCTGCAAGGTGTGGCAGCAGACATGTCAAGGAGTGTTAATGAAGACACATTATCTTTTCTGAACTGGAAATTTTAGGGTCATCTTTCATCAACATCCCTGTGCCAATGCTAGTGCCAAGGAGGGACACCCAAGGTATCCAGGTGTTTGCTAGTTTAATTCTTTTGTTTTCTGCAAAACTGTAAATCTAATATTGCTTTGGTGAATGTGAACTGTTGTGGTGGCATAATATTTTCATTATTTGCAAACACTTGTAGTACACTGCAATGGAAAAGTCTACATTCATTTATATTTTCAGGTTATGTTTCTGTTCCTTTAAGACTGCTGCAAACTAAGAACTGTTGATTTTACTAAGGTCTTCCTCTTTTTAGAAATGAAAGTTTTCTTGAAAAAGTATCACTCTTTTAATGATTTATTTTGTTTTTGCCAAAAAGTATGTCTTTCTTGTCCCCTTAAGTTTTTTCTGTTTATGGAGTTCACAATCTTTTTCGTCCTCGTTGTAAAAGGAATTAGTGTAGGAAGCAAGAAAAGACAAAAAGGCATACGTTTTCTTTTCTCCCAAAATCTCAAGAATAAAGATGAGACATATGACATTGTTTTCACTCATTCCAGCATTTCAAGTTTTGTCTTTATTTCATAAATTATGTATTCCACATCTCAGCCTTTCATTTACATTCACAGATGTTTTGAGACAGGTCCACTGCTTTGTTCAGTAGACCCACATCATCACTGAACTCTGGCAATAGAAAAAAAGCCCAGGTCAGTGGCTTTGCTTGCATTTCCGTTTAAACAGGATAGCCTTGTAGATCTGCCTCACCCAACGTTTAACTGGTGAAGTAAAACGCAGCCACACAAAACCAAACACCCACAATCCAAAAACCCCTCAGACTTGTCAAAACTATTCTCTGCAAATGCTATATGGGAACCTTTTTTATAAGTAGATTTCTGCCATTCAGGTTGAAGGCTCCATTTTCTTCCCTGGTGAGCGTGCTAAGCAAGCAGCTGAGTGATACTCTGATATTACAGGCACTTAGAAGATATTTCAACATTTCCAGTGCACAAAAATGAAGCTGATGGACTGTCATGACATAAACACTTAGTATTCTTCTTAACACAAACAGGAAATGAGAACAAATTTCCAATGTATTTCTTGAATTCCTGTGATTTTCAAAGTGTTCTTGTAATGTGTTGCATGTAAACAAACCCATATTCTCGGTTGGATAACCTGACTAAAACAGGCATTCTTGATTCTTCAAAGTGATTGTTGTTACTTCCCAGTATCAAATTCATTTCCAAAGCCTAGGAAATATTTAAGGGCATATAGTTTCAGTATATCTTCTACTCTTTTTTGAACACAATGTAAAATGCAGTCTAAATTGTTTATGATTTGAACCATGCATAGAAATAGTGCAACTCTTTAATTGACAGTAAATCAACTATAACTCTAGTGTGAGCCTACTCAGTGGCAGGATATACCAGCTCTACCACAGAACCTTTTAACAGAGTTTGTGCTAAGCAGAGAACACCATAATAGAAAGTTCCGTTTACAGAAAGCATGTTTATTGAAGTATTTCTTGCATGTAGATGTTTTCAACATAAGCTGGCAAAAACATTCTACACAAAATGTGCAAAAGTGCAACTACCTTTTCTAAACAAAACAAGGTGGTTCTGTTTACTTGTTAAGTCAGCTTTAGCAGTTCTTAGAAATGTTGTTTATTAAATGTCAAGCTAATTACTTGTAATATCAACCCTGAAAAGCAAGCCTTCGTGAGTGCACTTTCAGAAGTCTTATTCTTCTCTATTTGCAGTCTGCCTGGTACATTTCTAGTAAACAAATTTATATTTTTCTGAAGATAGTAAACTATTTGCTAAATATGTATCTTTGCTTAGAATATAGAAGGATGTTTCATAATACTTTGATGAAAGATAATGCAGAATATATATTTATCTAAATAACCAGGTTTTAAAAATTTGGCCATCATACACGACAAATTAATTCTAGCAAATATACTATGTCTGGCAGGGACCAACTCCATTTCTGTGGGGTAGTGGGGGTTGGTTTTATTCCTGCTGCTGAACCTGACACCAAATGTACAATTAGTGCCAATTTAGTAGCTATTTCTATACCATGAATCATTGCATCTCACATAGGCCACTTGGCACTGGAAGTGTGCTACCAGCAGTAACTGCAATATTAGTAAGAGTAACAGACCTTTTTGTTGAGAAAAAAACGTTAGTAGAAAGAAAATAAATTTCAGTTACAAGTGTTTTGTCTACAATGACATGTAAATCAGTAAAAACAAAATGAAAGTTGTGAATCAGTAGAAATAAAAGAAATGGACTGAGAATATTTATAATATCTAGACTACAAAACCATAATTCTGCATTTGAAAACTCTAAAGTTCTGAAGTAGCCTAAGTATATATCTGCAAGGGAAAATGAAGATGGGAACTATCATGATGTGTTAGTTAAATCTAGTTTAGGTAATAATGCAGTAAAATTGCATCAATCCAAAGGATTTAGCTTAAGAGGAAAGTCAAGAGTAGAAGAGACAAAAGTTGTAGCTTGGAGGTGAATTATCCTGGGATTAGAAACAGTAATTTTTGCATTGGTAGCTGTTCTGGAAATTTTGCATTCTGTACATCAAAAAAAGCAAGTGAAATTCATGCATTCACAAAATAGACCAAAACAGGTAAAAAGTCAGACTTCAGTAATGTTTTAGTATGTCAAAATGCAGTTTGAGTAGTGGACATTTTAGGAAAACCATCAAGTTTTAATTGTTCTATTGAACCATGTGAAAGTTAAGGTCTTAAATGTCTCCAAATTCTGTTGGACAGCTAAGATTTTGTATACTTTTAAAGTTTGCCCCAAACAAATCACATGTCAAGGAAAAAAGTGAATCAGCAAACATTTTCAGAAGAAGTTTGAAAACAAAAATAGTTTGCTACAAAGAAATTTATTAGCATATTGTATCTTTATATGTTATGAGTTTCTAATGAGTTCTTGAATGCCCTTCTATTACCTGAGAATTTCAAAGGCATCATAATGTTATGTTCATTCTGGAATATTTAAATAATTTCTCACTGCACTGAAGTTGTAGTTTTAATTCCTATATGTGCATATAACTGTTTACTTATACATACACATAAATATACACAAAATATTTACATAAATTTATATAAAGTTGCATTAAAATATATTAATTCTATTACAGCCTCAGCCACTGGACACATACAGAAAACACTTATTTCTTGTTATGAGACTGTATTTAAAATAAATGCAATGGAAGTTGCAATGCAGAGAGTCACATGCTATCCTGGCAGTGTAGAAGACATCAAAGTGGATACAAACTTCAACCTTGTGTGTTCTACGACTGATTTATATTTCCGTATCTTGGCCACTATTTTTCATGTTCACTGATCTAAAGCTCTCATCTGCTGTATTTATAGATAAATTGAAATGCTTCGACTTAATTCTCTAAAATGAAGTTACTAAACTAGCCCCCCATTTAAATTATATGTGTAAACTATGAACTGCTAATTATATATTCTAGCTGATAATTGCTGGTAAGTACTATAGGTTAAAAATGGGTGTCCTATATAAAAAGGCATTAGCTAACTGAGAGTTTTCATTAACGTCCTTCTCTTCCCTGCACACACTCACATTTGGAATGAAATGGTAACTGGGAAGAAGAGTGGTTTTTTGAGAAGCTTGGTTTGAACTCTGGCTTTTCTCACCTATTTATTGGATCATGTAAATATATCTTTCACAGGATTCCTTCAACAACCTCTGACTTTAAAAAAGATCCATCAAGCTTAGAAGGACTCCTGGGTGACCTTACAGAAATGTTCTTTATGGGAAAAAAAAAATGGATAAAAATGCCTGACATCAAAATGAAGCACAATGGGAATTCAGAAAAGAAGTTAATTTAGGACCTGGTAAAGTTAAGTGTCAGAGCACTTGGCAAGGTATAAAGGATATTAATTTTTTTATTTCTAACTTCTGTTAAAAAATAGATTTTTGACTCGTTGTGGGCTGTGGAAAAACTGAAGTTGAAATAACTTTTTTCATTCTTTCAGGGCATTTTATTCAGTAGGAGTTTTTAACATCACAAGTGAATACCTTAGCCACTATGTAGAATCTCTTGATTTTATTCTGCAACAAAATAAAACTTCAGAATCCTGCAATATTATGTGAAGTTATTAGTGAGCCTGTAATATACGCTTTATCCAAAGACAGGGTAGTATTTTTTATTTGTATAAATAAACTCAGTTTTCAAAAGGGGCTTTGATGGTAGACCTGTATTGCCGAGGCAGTTACGTATTTTCAAAACTGAATCTGGGGCGCATACTTTCAATTATTTTCAACATCAATTCAGATGTTTCTGACAGATAAGTTACTGTGTAAACTTACGTGCTTGCTTCATGGCATTTTTATATGATTAAAGCCAGCTACAATGTCTAATCTACCAAGAAGAAAAGCTAATCTGGATTAAAATGCAGACAAGAGTTGGGAAAGAAGAAGTAGAAAGCATGTCATGCACAAAGAGTTCTTTGTTATTGAATGTTTCATGTGAAAGAAAATCACCTTGCAGAGTATTTCCATGTCTGATTTCATTGTCTTTAATGAGAAAAGACAACAGGGATCACTGTAGCTTATGAATCTGGATAAAATAGTGAGTGTGCTCAGAAAGTGCCTGTAGCGTTGTTTCAGAATGGCTTTCATGTATTCTCTGAAAAATTAACAAAAACAAAAAAGTGAGAGTGGTTCATTAAACTTTAAAGTATGTTTAATAAAATCTTTCTTCAAAAGACACATGAGGAAGAATGGATTATAGACAAGGTGTTATGTTACCAGAATGCCATTATTTTGAATTATTGACTTATTTTCTTTGAGAGGAGATAGAATATAGCTGTGGTGTTTTAAGAGCTGTGAGATAGCTTGCTTTGCTTGCAATTTGCACTTTTGTAGTGTTTTGCACTTGACCTAAAATAGGAGACAGTTATTTAAATTGAAAACTCTTTCAAAGCTAGCTGTGAATTACCCATTTCTGCATTATGATTCAAAGCAGATAGAGTTCCACTGTTTATCATGCAAAGTGGTTCCATGGTTCAAATTCACCAGTTTAGACAGAATGCCATAATAATCTGAAGTGAACAAAATATGAAACATCCTTTTCCACTCTATCATTTCTGATTCACCATAGGATGATCAGATTCTATTCTTCCCATTGATGAATGATGTCTGTTTCAATGTTCCAGCATGCAACTGTAGGTGTTTTTCCTGTGCTACCTTGTGGGCTTGGCAGAAACTTTGTAGATGGTCGAAAACAACCTCTTTAACCCACTTTATGTTCATTCTTAAGATTAACCTTTACCACACTGCCTGCTCTGAAGTTCCTGATGTACTGTGACAATTCTGTATCACGCCAATCAAAATATCTTCATTATTTCTCTGTATTCCTTTGTTGTTTCTTGATTTTTACTGCAATTGTGAATTATCTGAGATAATAATTGTTCTGTACTTTTTGTATTTATGCAGTGTCCAGCATCACGGGGCAACCAAGACTAGGGTCTTGAGTTTCTGTGAAGTGATACCACCAACTATAATAGCTGGCTGAATTTTTTCTCTGGTTGCAACCTAATCACCTCTTCCACTCTTTCATATGACACTCTTAGTGGAATTTCTTCTGGGCCCCAGTGATCTGTTTTTGTGTTTGTTTGTGGCTTGTTTGTTTGTTTAAACTTTGGGACAGAAATCCTAACAGTCCTTTGAGTCATCCCAGACCTGCATTCCAGCTTCTCCCCGTTTTCAGAAATGCTGGAAATGTTACAGATTTTTAGTTTTACATTCCTTTTGTAAATTAATGTAATTATTATAACCTGTGCAAGTAAGAAAATTTAAGGTATTCACAAATAGATCTTGGGGCCTGTACAAAAGAGGAAGCAGACTAGCAGAGCTAGAATGGAATAAATTAGTTTGCTCCCCTGATTCTGGAGTAGCTTTCCATGCAGACCTTATTCTTAAATAAGTTACTTTTATTCCAGAATAATTATTCTGCTCACAAAGCAGCACCAGCTCTGAGACAAAGCTGAGACTTCTAACACTTTGTAAGTTTATCTCTGAATTCCTGCTGTGCAGATGGCACAGTGGGTTGGGGAGCAGCAGGACTGGGAAGCAATAGAGGAGTTGGCAGGTTGGTGAAGAAGATAACAGGTGGCCTGTGAAGTGGAAGCAAGGTCTTTATTGCAGGCCACCCTTGTCTCAGGCAGAATAAAACTTTGAATTCAAGGCGGGGAAGCAGCCTTAGATGAAAGCATATGCAAAAAGCTTGACTACATACTGGAGTCTTGAAAGGTAGTTGGAGAAGTAAAGAAAAATAACTGTGAACTTTTGGATGGCCATAGGTAGAAATTTGAAATCTAGAGGGAGGAGTGTTTGAAAGGTAGCTGCACAGTGAGATGGTGGACCAGCACAAATAGAGCACTGTGGAAGAAAAACACTATATGAGGTTTCAGATGAGAAAGTTTGGTGTTTTCCCCCCACCCCCACTTTCAGGAACCCTATCAGAGTACACAGCCAATTAAAATCCTTTTGCAAGTGGGAGGCAGGAGACTGAACTCAATTGGCAAGTGGTTCATCAAAGTGTGAAGTAGGAACAGCTCATTCCAAATCAAACACATGCTTCATTGCTCTATTTTATATGGAAGATTCTGAGAAGATAAAGCCATTTGACTCCTTTGTTATAGCAGTCTATCAAATAGCATTGTGAGTACAAATTGTAAAGAACCTTTGCATGTATTTCTCGCCTTCCACTTTTCAGGAGTTGGCAAGATGATTTTTCTTCTTAAAAGGGAACATACTTCAAACTACGTGGTCAACTTACTTCAAGAAAGTAAGGTAAAACACACCTTAGTTAAGAATGAATACTTAACACTTAGAAAGTAAGGTGAAAAATAGTTTTCACACAGTTGTATTAAGACTTAGCAGTCCGCTGATCAGAGGTTTATCTTCCAAAAATGTTTGTTTTTGTAATAATGCTTGTAGATGTTTGAAACTTAATCCATGAATATCAGTGGTATTCAGTTAACTGGTCCTGGCACATGCTTATCACATGCATAGTAGGATTTTAGTTGTTATTGTCAGCTCATAATCAGAATCACATACTGATAGGCACACCTGGAGGACCTGAGTCCCTTGGACAATGTCGTGATAGCATTTGGGGAATCTCATGTAATTACTGAGATACTTGATAACTTCCTGAGCTACTTAAATGTGTCTATCTTGTTCTCGATTAATAGATTTATACCTAGGCATGTGAAAAGTTACTTCCTGTGGTGCTGGACTTTTGCCCAGAAATTCATTTTTGGAGAATGACTCTTGAGGTCATATGTAGATAGTATGCTTATTGCACCTATATGTCCACTCTTTTCTCGTGTTTTCTCTCAGACAGCTGGTGTTAGCATCCAGATGGCATTAAAATAACTAGTGCGCAAGTGCACAAGAAGCGTAATTTCATCTTCATATTAAATCATAGATGGTAACTTTATTAGGCATTGGCTTGGTTTTAGGCCACGTGAGCTAAAATGTAGATTGCCTTTCAGCATGTGCCTGACGGGGTTTCCAAATGGATGAATGGAGTTGATAAAATGGTAGGCTTTAGCTACTCTAGTTCTGGGAGGAGCAACTTCAGGACTCAAATCTCTAGATCAAAACCAGAGTGATGACCAAAATATAGCAAGCTAGGAGAAAAAGACAACCAAACTGGATAAGACTGCTCAGTGTCGATACAGAACTTAATAAATAAATGACCAAAGAACTATAGACTTATAGAATGACACACTAAATAAATCTATTCATGAGCACGCGCATGCATTTTAGCCCTCCACCAGATAACATTTAATTGCACTGGTGGCTGATGATCCTTAAACATAGAAGAGCGTGCAGAGCCACATCTTCTGTTTGCAATAGTAATTGGAGTAGCATCTTCCTAAGAAGAATATTTTTCTCTAACCATTGAGTAAGTCATGCATCACTGATCGAAATTTGTAATACAAGTCAACACAGTGACTTGTAGTCTTTAAAATCCACATTCTTCGATTAAAAAATTATAATCAGTGTCTAGTATTCAGGCTCTGTGTGTGGACTTGCTAAATAGACTGCTTGAAAGGGTGATACAGTTGTACTTAATACATTGCTGAAAATTATCTAGCATGTACCACATCTGACTTTTTAAACAAAATCAAGTCTTTTGTTCATCAAAACATTCTGGTAATTGAAAAAGTAATGAAAACGTTTGGTGGAGGGAATCGCTCTATACAAGTACACCTGAATAAGCTTCAAATTTGGCATTTTCACACAGGCAAGAACTTGGAATCATTGTGCTTAAGTGTCTGAGATTGCTAATCAAAGGGAGTACAAAACACAAGA
Source organism: Streptopelia decaocto (assembly GCF_964273445.1). Classification (NCBI taxonomy): domain Eukaryota; kingdom Metazoa; phylum Chordata; class Aves; order Columbiformes; family Columbidae; genus Streptopelia; species Streptopelia decaocto. The sequence goes on along the minus strand of NC_138658.1, from coordinate 22,735,292 downwards.
GCAGGTTGGGTATAGAAAGGAAAAGAACTTAGGGCTGAACAGAAGACATCACTGTGTCTGTGCACATTGAGGCAAGTAGCAGTGTGGAGAGCAGCTACGGTCGGAAGTTAGTGACAGAAGCCAAGTGCATCAGGTCAGAAGAATCAGTGGAAGTGTTGGGAAAACAACATGGCTGGGAGCTGGGCTGAAGTATCAGGAAGTTTGTAGAGCATGGTAGGGTCTGAGGTGGTAGATAACAGGCAAAGCTATTGTACAGTTGAATATGAGACTCTAGTTTGAGTAAATGAGACTAGGGAGCCAGGATCTGAAGCATGATGTAGCCAAAAATTTGTGGAAACATGCAACCCACAGGGCTCACTTTTTTGTAAGGTGGATAGAAGCAGATCACCTGTCAGGCATGTAGTCTTTCCTTCAGCTGATTGAATGTGTCAGGTCCTTAACTGATAGAAAAACTACTGAGACCAGTTGTAGCACTGATAATCTAATTGGAATTTACTAAGAATAGCAAAGTACCTGTGTAGCTTTCTGTTCTGTTATAGTTCTTTACTACCATCCATAGTACATCCGTGTCTTAAATACCACATGGCAGTCACTGTCCTAAACTGAAAAGGAATCTAGAAGGTGGTGTATGGGATTGCCAAAAGTGGGAAATAGTTTCTGTCATAGAGCAGACTAAATAAGCTGGGAATCGTCAGTAACACAGAATCATTTCGTGCTGTGTTTACTGATAATGGATATCATATACCATTTTACCTTCCAGTGATTCAGTATCATAAAGTGTAGGTGACACAGTTAACAGATCAGGAATAAAATCTTGAAAGTAGGGGAAAGACTAATAAAGAATAATATATGTTCTTCTAGCTCAAGAACTAGAGGCCTGATGAAATCATTAGGTAGCAAATCTGAAACAAAAATACACAAATATTTTTCATCTAATGCATAACTGAGTTGTAGATCTGGCAGCTGCAGGCGTTGCAAAGCCTGAAAATAGAAAAGGAATCAAAAAGGATTAGACAATTCTCTGTCCGATTGGCTGTTCAGTGGCTATTAGACGTAAGAGTATACATGCTGCCTCTAGCTCAGTGACTAAATTGCTGATGATCAAAAATCTATAATGAAGACAAATCACCCTGTGAGTGCTCTGTTTCTTATGCCTGACTAGACCCTTTGCTTGACATTGTCAGGAGGAGCATTTTGGGATGGGTTGTATTTTGGTGTGATGTCAAATATCTGTTCTTTAACATGCTTCATTTATCGCTCTGTTTCGGGAACATGGGAATTAAAAAGGCAAGGACATTTGAATGGGTTATAGTAGAACACTCCAGTTGTATGCTGGTGGGTTTTTTTTATTGTTTTCTCTGAGTCTTTTAAAGATGTACATCCTTTTGAAGAGGTAGCCAGATCAGAAATGAATCACAACAAAAACCAAACAACATGATCTATACAAGTGATAGAAACTGTTTATGAGTTTTGTGTTTCCATAATTCATTAAATGAAAACTGTTAGAATTATAAGGTAGCAGAACAGGGAGTAGTCATTGAGGAGCTGGAAAGGGAGATCAACATTTACGCTTTTTGAACCTATACGTCTGAGCTTAAAGCAAAGTGTTGCTAGATTCATTCCTAACATTTCCTGTCACTGACTTGGTTTGGTTTATTTCCTTGAACTTTTTAGTTTTACTGAGTAAAGCTGTTAAGTCCTATCTAAATTTAGAACCTTTTAAAGTATACATACAGTTCTTTAAATATAAGGCAGATATGAGCTATTCACTAGGTCTTTCTTCTGTCTTTCTAGATTATGCTAGGCTTCTAATCCAACAGAAAGAAGAGCACTGCATCAAGTTCTAAATTAGAAAGGAGAAATATGAAGTGCTTTTTACCTATTTATCTTTTGTAAAAATGACAGCAGATGAAAGTGATTTACTTATTTTTGAACTTATTTTTCAGTGCTTTTCTTTTGGAAATTAATATTGCAAACTGAAAAAGGCATTAGAAAGGATTAGTCACACATTTACACTATTTCCAAGTAGAATCTGTAGATTCCTAGTGTCACTGAGTTGCAAAACCTCAGAATGATGATTCTTGGTTCTTCTGTGTGATGAATAAGATCTGTTTGTTCGGTGTGCAATCTAAACTCTTCCATTAACATCATTGCAGTCTCAGGAAACCAGCCAAATTTTGATATCAGGACCCAAGACCAACTAAACTGGGCCCACTGAAGTTGGAAACTGTCTTTAGCTGGAAGTGAAAGCTGTTTTGTCTGTCCTTATGGCTTGTCTTTTATGCCTTCTTGTTGTTTCACTGTCATATTTTGTCTTGTGTGTACATCCTGAGTGAATAATTTGGGATGTACCTTTGAGTTTAAGCAGTGTTTCATCATCTTCCTAATTTATGTCTGCATGAATTGTAATTAGCTGGTCATCAAAATTCTGCTCAGCCATATATTGATTATATATATGCATATCTTCAGATTTTATTTGTAAAGTGATAATTTCTGGATTGAGAACATACTGACACTTATGAGTAATCACTGGGCTCCAGTTCAGCACTCCATCTGTATTCAGCAAAACACTTAAGCATATGCTTAATTTTAACTTTAGCTCAGGTAAGCATGCAATTGCTTCCATCCAAATTCAGTATAGCATTTTAAGTATGTACCTAACTTTAAGCATATCCTTTATCCTACTAAAGCTAAAATCAAACAGAACCTTAAGTGTTTTCATGAATATGGATAACTACTGAATGAGATTTGATGAAATGAACTCTGTTGGCCATTAAATAACAAGAAATCCCTGGCCATGTTTTCTAAGTCCTACAGGCGGGGAAAGCATGAGATAAATAACCTATTTGTCTTGAAATACTAAAAGCTAAGTTGTGTTCTGCTGAAGGTATTTTATAAATGGGGGCAAGGGAGTGTCTTACTGTCTATACAGAAGACTGTGTCAATAAGAAATCAAGACTTCATTCATAGTGTTTAATTAAATTCAGAATGTTCAATAAAATTCTGTTTCATTCTCCTAACAAGATGTTTCAGATAATGCCTCTAAATCTGTTTGAAGATAGAAATGAGAATGAGAACACAACTGGTCACAGAAACTTATAAAGAAAACGAGTAAACTGTATATGGGTGGTAAGGATGCTACAGCTTACAGCACATTTTCTATTATTTTGTTTCATTTTAAGTGCTGAAGTGTTTGATTCACATCATGATATTTTTTTTTAGTCCATTTGCACTTTTGCTGCTTCAATCTCTACAATCTTTCTGCAGTATTTATGTGAAAAGCTCTTTGCATTTTTTATTTCAGGTCCTCTTCTATTGCAGTTCATGAAGTCTTTCAACAGTAGGCTGTTAATCCTTTGCAGATTAATATGATTTCAGTGATAATCCTTTCATTTCTTGAATTTTTAAGACATATAGTGATTAAAGAAAATGCTTGACAGATTTTCCATTGAAGTAGTACAAAGAAGGTGGTATGTCTTTAATGTATGTTGGTGGCACTTTATGTTGCTCATTTGTAAAATTAAATTTACAGATGAAGCAAATAAGTCTAGGGTTAGTTATTGGTCTTTTCCCTTTGATACTACAGTTCAAATCCAGCCAAGGGGAAAAAAAATATTTGGGGCTTGTAGACAAACCAGGGCTAGAATATATATTTGAATACTCTTTTCATAACTGCATTTCTTCTTTTCATCTGGACTAAGACTCAGGCTGGGTTCTATCCTGATATTGTAAAGCATCGAATTAAGTTGTATGGAGAAAAGGCAGGCTATAGTTTAACATGTGAGATTTGCCTTCAGGTAGTCCATAGGATGTAAATTGTATACAGGAGTTATTCCAGCTCTCTGTGAAAGGTTTATTTGTGTCATTTAAGTTGAACATATGACTGAAATACTCTTCCCTGATGGAACTGAAGTCTTGAATTGTCTCACAATAATGGCGCATATACATCTCTTGCCCCTAGGATTTTTGGTTTGCTGTGGATTCCCAAGTCACTGACCATGATTGTCCTTTTCATCCAATTCTTTCCTTTCTTTTTTGTCTTTTTTTCCTCCGATATTTCCCATATTGACTTATTTCTCATTTTCTTGCTCTTCTATGCACACTGATGAAACAAAAGATAGGAAGAGAAGGAATAAATATTAAAATATTGTGATATTGAGTACCCTTCTAAGCCATGATTTAGTTAGGATCTCAGAAGCAATGCTTCAAAGTTAATGTACAAACAGCAGAAATGCTTTTTTAGCTAGAGGTCTGAAAAACATTCAAAGTTTATTAAAAGCTCTGTTTAAACAAATAGACAGTAGGTGTAACCTATCATAGGAGGATGAATTTTTGCTTTTATACACTGAAAAATGTATTAAAAACATATTTATATTTTATATACTCATAGATACTTTAGGCAGGAGGGAAAGGAAGCCGACACCACAACTCTTCAGGAAAATCAGGTCCTGAACTTGGCAGACCTTTAGCTGATTTTGTCACATATTTGCAGCTTTAAAATGATTTGGCCTTTACAACAGCCAAAATAAGTGTCCTTTAATCACTTCCAACCTATTAACAGATGGGCAAACAGCTTTTATAAATGGGGCATACAAAATAGTCCAATATCAGCCAAAACTAATTAGTAGAAATATCTGAACTGAAATTTACAAGTGATGGAATATATATTAATGCAGATTAACTGTTGGTTTGATAGAAATTCCTTTTCAAACATCATGCTTGGTATTTGTTCTGCTCTATTATGTCCCAAACACTTATTAAATAACATCCACTTTTTTCTGTCTAGTTATATTCTTCTATTAAAGAACAGGGTTTTTTTCCTGTAAAAGTTTTCATTAGAGATGGTGTAACTGAGAAAAATCATATTAAGCAAGGGGTAGTTTAGTGTGCATTTTGTGTGGCATATAAGAACAGTGTTAAATAGAAGCCACCCTTAAAATAAATTAATCTTTAAGAACAGTACAATATACTGATATAAGACATTATTTATACACCAGTGCCAGATCATATTAAATACATCTTTACACAGCACTATTAATCAGAATATGTAAATTGCATGAAATTTAATTGTGAGATTATAAAAAAATACCACATGTATAATTCAGTAGGAAGAGCCATTCAATGCATTGCCATCAGATCTGCAGCATTAATTTGATTTTACAAAGACATCTGTAGTGCAGACAGCTGCTGTACCTAAGTGAGGATTTGATTGTACACTCGATCTTTCAAACAGCCACTTCTCTGTATCATTTTTGCTATCATGGATCTAAAAAGATCAGAATTGTTCTGAAACATGTGTTCATAAAAAAAAATTAGAACTCTCTGGTTTTAACAAGACTTTCTCTGCTTCCATCCCAGTGCCCTGCCTTCCTCAACCTACCTTTACCTCAACTTACATAGTGTTTTGAGGGTCTTGCTTTGAAATGTCAAACTATACTAGAATCTGAAATAAATCTGAAAACTATGTTAAGAAAACATTTAAAACTTTTCTTCCTGTAAGACAGCACAAAGGGGCCTTCCCTCCCAACATAGAACATTGCCTCTTATGAACTTTTTCTCAAAATTTGAAAAAAACACAGAAGAATAGAAATACTGTTTATTTTCTACATACCCATGTAACCAATAAGTCAGGTAGTTACCTTCCTGTCCATCTGACATAATGATGGCCCCTGGTCTTCGAAGACATTGGATTTGATCAGTCTAAGATGTAGCCCTTGGATATCCTCGTGCTTGGCACATTCTCCTGTCTCAGACTAGATAGACATCACCTGCAAACTGGCCAGACCTGTCTGGAAACAGTTGTGATGATGAGTCCACTCAGGGTGTTCTCTGGGCAACCTAAGAAACTGCAATTTCTTTGTAACCCTGCAAACAAATTAAAATGCTGTTCTCCTCTGATATATTCTCTGTGGAAAATAATAAATGCACAGCCCCTGCTGATATGGAGCTGAGTTAAGCTGGTGGAGGTTTCAATTCTTTGCTTAGTGGAGCAGGTTAAAAGCTTTATCAGATTATGAGTGGTGAAATTGTGGTCCCATACTGTGAGGTTAGATGAAATACCTGGAAGATTTTTTAGCTAGTAGAGAGATCAAGATAGATGGAACAGATTTGTCCTTGTGGCATAGGGTGGAATGATGAATAAGTGCAAATGATAACTTTTAATTATAAGATGGTCTGATGAGAAATCCTGCAGGCTCTTGGCTAGAGTGAAAAAGTGCTACAGAACACCAGAAAATAACAAGTTTGAAATTCAACATCCAAGTTTGGGGTTTTGGGGTTGGTTTTTTTTTGTTTGTTTGGTTGTTTTGTTGTTTTTATTTAATATTATAACCTTGCAAACAAGCAAACACATCAACAGAGGAAACAAAAAAAACCACCACAAAACCAATACAAGACAAAACCCCTAAACCAAACAACAAAGCAAAAGACAAGATTTTGAGAAATACTGAGGTCTCCATTTTGCAAGCATTTTATGACTAGCACCTCGATTAATTAAGACCAGGCATCAAAAAAAAAAAAAAAAAGTCTCAATTCAATGATATTTCAAACAGATTCATTTAGTCTTGGCACAATCTGGATGTGGTAAGTAAAATTACAACTGACTTTAAAGAACACAGCTACTTATGACCTTAACTATAAAATGACTATGTCTATTCACAATTGTACCTTCAGGAAAAAAAAAAAAAAAGAAATCTCTAAATGTGGTCTATGAGAAAAATCCTCACCTACATTTTAGTTTATGTTTCTACCAGTTTTTCTGCTTAGAATGCAAAATCTAGCATTTTGATTATTCATCATATAGATTTTGATAATTTTCTAAGTTGGAACATAGTCAAATAATGGCACAGGAGAGCTGTGGAGATCAAACTTTGGAGAGTTTCTTTCTACTCCTTCTGTATCAAGACAAAGTTGAGACCTTTCAGGGTTTTAAATTTACTTTTATTAATAGTGATTTTACTGTAGCAAATACATGTACAATTAAGGTTATTGAATATCTTGGCTTTTCTGGTATTTCTGCTGTCTTGTTTTGTTGGGAAAATCTCCAATACAGCCTTTCATGCTGTGTTCTTATGAAAAAGATTGGTTTCAATATATTTATGTGTTCTTGTAAAATCTTTTATTTTGGGGCTGTGGGGTGGCAGGAATTTCCTGGCAACTTTAAAGAATACACATTAATAAAAGTTATGGAAGTTAGCATCCAAACTGAAGAGAGGCTGAAAGGTTTTGATGTGTCTGTCTACTATAGTCTGTATTAGCAGTTCAATTGCAAGAACTGGTAGGTGAGTTATTTTTTTGTTTTTAATCTTACTCAAATTAATTTTTTTAAAATAGTGTATTCTCACACAAAATATGACATTTTGTGTCCTCCATTGTGGACAAAGTCGTCCAGCTGAATTGGAATTCAAGTTGTTAATTATATTTAAAATAATAACTTAATCCTTATAGTTTACGAAGCCATGGGCATTGTGCAGATCTGCACAGCTGCAGCAGAACAGTTGGCAAGCAGATTTGGATGCTAATTCTGTAATTGTAGATGGTAAATGACCAACAGTTCCTTTTCAATCTTTTCTAGCTATTAATGTAAATAAAAGGATTCTACGTGATTCTGTAATTATTTTAGGTGCACATTACAATTTATCTTCTAGAATTTTGATTCATAGTTCAAGCATTTGTCCACCAAACTGAAAAACAAATCTTCTGTACTTTAATTCCTACTGACAAATGCCTTGACCTTCAAACTCAGAAGAAGGTGGAGAAAAATGAAACCTACTGGAAAGTCTTCAAAGCTTCTCATGATAGTAGAAAGCATCCTAACAGTAGAGAAGTACTTAAAGCAATAATTTTCATTTAAAGATACATGAGATGGTGGCTTGAACACAGGGAACTCAAGAGACTAAAGATTAAGCTAATGTCTTGACTGTTTAATCCATGTACCACTTATGTTTTAGCAGTGTAAGAATGCTATAATATGTACTTTTGCCCTCCACATCAGAGTTTATACCAAGTGAAAAGAACTCATGCATATTGCAGGTTGGGTGCTAATGGAGTCTGTATAGGTTCAGTTGAGTTATCATGTTTCTAGTGATGTGTAAGCCTCCTATCTAGGAAGTATACTGTAAGAAAACTTGTATCTAGCTCAAATAAGTGGGTCAAGTAGGAACTAAGTCATCCATTAAACAATCTATTTTATTTGTTTTCCAGAATCCTAAAATAGGGTAATAAAAATCAAGTCATATTATTTGGTAATTACCAACCTTTAAAAATATTCTTTCACTTTATATACTGGAGGAGAGGGAGTTTTTGTTGCTGTTATAATTAATGATGAGGTGACACAGCATTTCTTGATATCTGCTCCTGGGCTGTAGAAAACAAATATGTATTTTTCCTTCCGTGGCATACTTTAAATCAAAAAATGAATGTTGAACACACAGTTTCTCACCTTTCCCAGTTTAATTGTTCCATTTTCCCCCAAGACTCTGATTATGTGCAGACAGTATTTCACATAGTACCTGATCTGCTTCTGTAATTTTTGAAATGTGTTTGTCTCAAAATAGTTTTATCCAATCACCTTTGGAAAGGATCGTTCATTATAAGCACTACGGGGTAATTGTTTTTACGTACCTGTCCATGTGTGTTTGCAGGGAATGGAATTTGTTCTTTCATTCTTTTAAGATTTTCTCATATGCTGCTTACCTCTCAGTTCTACCTCTTCATCTGTTTCTGTAGTTGCCCTTCACTTGTTTCTTACAGTAGTGAAGGTGAACCGTATCTGTAATTACAGTTTACAAGTCACAGACCATCCCTACCAGAAGTTGTAAGGTAGTGTTGTAAAATTATAGCCTGCATTAAAAGTTGAGCTGGTGTTTTGGATCTCTCTATACCACTTCGGTATTTTGAATTAGAGGAGTGGATGGACAAGAAAAAAAAATGTAAGTCTTCCAATTTTTAAATGAAATTTTTATTTTTATTTCAGTTGTCTGCCTATTCTTAATATTCTATGTCTGCAACACAGTTATTTCAAAGTGATTTTTGGTGTAAGGAAGATTTCCTGTCTCCATATGCACATCTCCTCTTCTAAGATGTCATCGTGACACTGCAAAACTGCAGGGTTTAGTTTGAATAAAGAGATTTTTCTGATCACTTGATGAGTAGATTAATTATTAACTATTACAATTAACTATTTTAACTCTAGCACGCTGCGCTTTGTGTCATTGTGTTGTGGTAGGTGAGAATATGCAAAACTGAGTATCATCACAATTGTCTCAACACTTCATCCCTTTTGATCATTCTTGCCAAGATTTTTTTTTTTTTCTAATATTATTGCTCTTTTGTATTTTTGGTGGATTGTTTGGCAAATTAATAGCACTCAATTATCTCCCATAATGAAATAACTAACTTGTACATTTAGAGAGCCTCTTTAAAGAAGATGCCTTTGCAAATTTTTTGAGTGATCCTTGTATGATATATTTTATTAATGGAATTATTTTCTATACCTGCTTTTACTTCCTATTTTCTCATGAGTTTGATGGCTCACTGTACAGTCAAGCTAGTGTGGTAGAGAAGATAGTTGTTGTTGAGCTGTATGATAGGAAATTCTTGGAAACACACACCAGAATAAATAGCAATGATCAGGAGCAGCATAAATGTCAATAGCTTGAAGGCATAATCAAGAAGACACAGACATGAGGGCTGCTTCTTCTGATACATAAGCAGAGAAATGTTAATAGAAGAGGAGATATTGACTAGTTCCAAAACTGCTTGTTCCTTAGCTCTGGTTGCTCTTCTCACTACCTTCTGCATTCCTCTGAATGTTTCTATTTGTGTAGTTCTTATTACCCCAAGGAATGTAGGAAGATATTGTGGAAAATAAAAAGCAGGTTAGACTTCAAAAATTAATCTAAATTTCCTTTTTATCTAATACATTGCCCTTCAAATATACCTTCCAGAGTAAGAGGTGGCCATCCCATCACAGAGGACAGTTAAGGTAAGATGAGAGCATACACTAGAAAATAGCTTTCCTGAGGGGAAAAAGCTGAGAAAAAGAGAAATACTATGCATTTTCAACCATGCATCAAAAGGTAGTACTGCAAGTTGGACTTAGACAATTGTTTTAATAGCTAAGGGTTAGAAATGTACTGTGTGGGATTTTTTAGTTTGCCTCCTTTAAATAGGCATTAGCATTCCAGAGAAATAAAAACAAACCACCCATTAAATACCGGAAGTAGATTCTAATTGATTCTTATGCCTTTTGAGCTTGATATGTATTAATTGTTTTTATCTTGATTCCTATTTCCATCCATAAGGCTTGATACTTCAGTATAAAGTAGGAGGATAGTAATACTTAATTTGAATATATTCAGTGGGTAGGCTTTGAGTTCCCTCCAAATGCCTTACTGATGCAAGTCATGTAAGGAATATATCTCTCAGAAAAGCAAAAACAAACAAAAAAAAACCCAACAAAGCAAACTTCTGAATATTCACAATGTAGTCTCAGTTTTGACTTCTAAAATACATAATGAGGTTTCATATCCCTAACATAAAATAGGAAATATATATATATATAATGTGTATATATATGGAATGTATGTATGTGTGTGTATATATATATATATATATAAAGATATATAAAGATATATATTTATATATGAAATTTGTTTTTCCCCATATGTTAGAAAAAAAAATCAATGAAGCTAGTTAATTCCTACAACATAACCCATATCCTCCTGAAAAAGCATATTCTTATCCTAGGCTGCAAACTCACAACATGCTGTCTAATGATGGCTGACTGGAAAGTTTGTACTATTCTTCATATTGTGATGAAATACTGATTGATGGCTGAATCACTGATGCTTTAAAAAAATGGCTTAAACTTAAATCTTCAAATCTTCTTTGTAGATGTGGTAGGATGTTGTAGCCCAATGCAATGTCTTTTTTATTTTTTTGTTATTTTGTCTTTGTGGTATTCAAAAATTAGAGTGCAAAGTCTGCCTTAAAAGGCAGATGCTGTTTTTCTGAAATGTTAGACTGACATTAATTTGCTCTGTTTTGATGAAGACAGAAAGACATCTTATAGATACTCAGGCATAACATAGAGTGTAATATGATCTATTGCTATTAACCCTTACAGGAAAACTGATGGTTTTGTTAATTAGTAGTAAGTCAGCTAGACTAGTATCTTCTGTCCCAGGAAAGATTTGTGGCACCAATTCTGTGAAAAACCTGTGAGCGAGGTAGATCAGCTGAAATGTTCTGTGGACATGAAAGTATAGGAGACTAAAGTTTTCAATTTTAAATCTGTAATTTTCCTTCCTTGAGGAGTACAAAATAAGTCACACACTGCCTATTTCTGAGTTAGTGTCTTTGACTGAATCTATATTATTTAATATATTAAAATTGTTAAGAAAATAATTAACTGTTAGCCTACCAGTCTAAGTCCTGCTTCTTATTTTTTTAAGTGACCATGGCAAGCCATCTATGAGCATCTCCATTACCATAATACTAGGGACAATACCTTACACTATGAGTTTTCCCCTTGCCTTTTACCCTCAGGGGAGCAGTTTAATATGCTGCTTTAGGTAGGTTGAGTGTATCTGCCACGTAAAAAAGAGTATTAACCACTATAATAATCTGCTTACCTTAGGCTTATTCTACCAGCCTAGTTCTGCAGGGTCCTTGACCTTTCCATATTGAGAAATTCTGATATGGGCAAGAGATGTTTTTCAGACTAACCTATTTCCCTTTGCATTCAGTAAGGATGGTGTGTGAGTTTCACTTTGGTGTAAGAGTAGCAAGCTATCCTGTCATATGAGGTCTGCATAGGCCTAAGTTTTCATACAAAGTTTATCAAGCATATTAACCATTCTGAAGAACATACTTCTAAAAATGAAGAAAATATTATGAAAAAAATCTAAAAAAAAAAAGCCTAATAATGTATTTTAAATATGTATCCGATGGAAACTTCTTTAGTTTATGAAACAATGTTTTCCAAGGAAGAGTTTGGCAAATAAATGGACAGAAACAATCTGCCTGAATTTTTGAGAGACCGTGGATATATTTCATACCTGCTAGTGGAATACAGCATGTCTTCTAGCTGGTCTGCCCAGGTAAGTGTTTTTTAAAAATACTTTGCAATGGTACAGAATTTCAACTGCAGATGATGCAGTCTTAGGGTTTTCCATGGTGTTGGGGTTTGTTGTTGTTTTTTTGTCTCCTTGCATGAGTAGACAAGCTTCTATTCTTAAAAGCACAGTAAAGACAAACTCTACCTGATGATGATCTTTCTCAAAATGGAGCATTTTATCATCATACTAGAAATTAAGTACATTTTATAGAATTCCACTCTTTCTAACAGTGCTGGAATACAATCCCATACTATCTTGGAATATAGTTAAGAGGGTGTAGAGCAATTTCATGGCAGGTCTGCATTTGCAGGTGTGTCCAGGCAAAACATTTGCTCCCTTTGTAAATTCAGTGGTGCTTGCCTTCCAACATCCTTAAACAACTCAGCCCAACAAATGTTTACAAACTTTCATGGATGAATGTTTGTAAATAAAGCAAGATGTTACAAGGCAAGAATCAAGATAGTCTACACTATAAATCAAAGGGGTAGTCTACACTATAAATCGAAGGGTCATAACTGCCCTTTAAAAACAGAAATAAAACTGTAAGCAATTAAGCCCTTCAAATAAATCTAGTCTCACCTGCCTTCTGTTTTTTCCTTTTCTTGGGGCAGTCAGCGGGGGAACCTACCATGCTCTGCTCTTGGTGCAGAGCAGCAGCTTGGGGCAGTTGCACACCATCAATGAGATCCGGAGGTCTCAATGGGGTGGTTGATAGCTCTTTAGCACCCTTTGTGCCCCATTGTGTCTGTCCTCACCCACACACCATGGTCGGCGCTGACAGTTGTGTCTCTGTACCCGGGGGCACGGTGACTGATCAGGAGGGGCAGGAGCCCCAGCCAATGGACAGGGTCCTCAGCCAAGGAGGTGCCCTGACCCAGAGAAGTTTCTGGACTGTGCTCATAATGGCCACAGCCAGATCCAACCAGGCTATAAAACGGAGCCCCTGACGAAGACTCCCTTGGAGTGGTCTTCTCAGAGCAGCAGGTCTGCGAACAGAGCCCTGCCCATCTAAGAAGACTTCCCAGGATAGAGAGCCATCACTTTCTCCTTGGTCAGTGATTATTTTCTTCTGTGTATATATTTGAGTGAGCCCTTGCCCACCCCACCTGGGCAAGCGATTCTTTCTTCTGGGTGCCCTTGAGTGAGAGAGGCCTTTTTGTGTGTGCACGCTGTCGATTATCAGTCTTGTGTGGTCCTATAGTCATAATATCCCCAACTGGTTCACCAAACCTGCAGTTTGCTACATGTTGCCCTAGTGCTGACTGATTCTGGATTACCTCCCAGCTTGCACTGGTTTCTGTCCTTTGGTTTCAGGTCCAAATTAAAGTCGGTTTAAGCTTATTATTTACTTGGAGTTGTTTTGAGGTGCCTCCGTGACTCAGCTACTGGGTGAGACTTTTTGCAGCAGCCTCTTCCGGCACCTCACAAGTTGAGGTGAGAGATGCCACCTGCTATTTCTCCTTTAGTGCACTAATGTAGCATGCTTTTGGTTTATACCAATGTATGTAGGTGCTATGAACTACAGCTAGCCTAAACATCAATTTGTATTATCTCTGTATCTTCCTAAGTTTGACAGCCATCACACCTAGGAGATTTATGCAGACAGTGATCTTCTTTAGAGGTTGCAGTTAATTTCATGTGTGAACAATTCCAAATAATTCTTTTCAAGTACAACTTTATCTGGTGAGAGAAAGCTGTGTTTACTTGGTGCCTTTGGTTTGTTAATGACCTACATATAGTTTCTTTTTATCATAGTTTTTATAAGCTTCCTTTGAGCCTGCTCTCTGTTCAAGATGCATCTTTGAGAAGGTAGTCTCTTTGAGTGTCTGACCACACATCTTACTTGCATGTTATTTGCTTCTCCGTGTTGGCTCCTAGTAAATACAATTAATTTCTCATGGAAAAACATGTATTACATGTCGTTTAGGTCACATTCCTAAGACAGTGTGAATAAGACCAGGTATTTTTAGTCGTTTGCTCAGTCCCCATCACTATGGTAACAGGAGGAGATTTTGTGACTGTGAGACAGATTTCTGTTTTATATCCTAGATTTGGGAGACTATTGCTAATTTTCACTGTGTTCACAGACAGGCTAGGAACGTTCATGTTTCCTTACTAATTATTTAATTTATTTAGAGACTCCTAGGTATGACGTGTTGTCAAGGTTTGTTCAGCCATTTGATACATCCAGTGTATAGGCTTCTTATTCATTTTGAGTTCAAAACTCTCCCAAATTATGAATGCATAAATGATGAACAATTGCTGAAACACAGAGATGTGCCTGTGTCTAAAGGGCATCCATAACATGATTTCTAGCATGGAAGCATTTTGCATATATGGTACTTACCTGTAAGTGCACTCTCTTTCTCAGTTTTATAATACAGATGTCATTATTTCTGAAGATAAGTTATTAATGGAATATAATCTTGCAGAATTGCCTGGGAGAGACACCACAACAGGTTGAATGTTTTGAATTGCTGAATACTGATTTGATGCAACTGTGTTCTGTGCCAGTACAGAGCATCCCATCAGGCTGCTTGTTGAGGAATAGAAAGATATGAGGGGGGAGGAGTATATGTGTCTGTGCAGAATGGTGGAGAGATCTACTGATAATTGCTATATTGAGCTTTTTTGGCTGAACATTGCATCTTGTATGGCCGTGTGAATGATCCATGGAAGGTTAAAAAACAAAGAAGACCCTTGTCATGTGTGGCCATTTAGTTTGAGCACAGGTGAAAAAAAAAGATTCAGATTTTATCTTGAAATTTTTTCATCTCATTTTACTCTTGCTGTTGTCTTCTTTTTTTTTTTTTTTTTTTTTAAATGAATCTAAACACTGCTGAAAGAAAAGACCTTTGAAAATAAGTACCCAGATGTTAAATGTCCTGTCACTTTTCCATTTCCAGTAATGAAATGATGAGTACTGTCTTTGACTAACAATAATTCAGGCAGGAAAAGCTTGAAGACTTTTTATTTTACATGTTCTCTAGAGAGTTTTAATTACATCAGTCATACATAACTACAAATCTGATTTGTATGGGATCTGCTTATTTGAAGTAAAAGTTCGACGCTGAAGACAAGATATTAAAATTATCAGAATAGAGCAAGAATATTTGTAGAAAAATGATAATGTTCATCACTATATAACAGAGAGCTTGTTGTCAAAATAGGAAAGAAGACACTTATAAAGTACCCGTAAAACGTGAAATAGAAATATTAAGTGGAATAGAAAAAAATATGGAATACATGAAAGGCTACTAGACATGCTGTTTTGAGTCTCTGCACTTATTCAAATAAAGGTAATATAATAATTTGACCGTAATTTGACTGTAGTAATGACACTGTCAGGAACTAAAGAAAACATTGGTACCCGGACTCACAGAAGCTTGTAGAGAACGGAGGCTTATACAGAAAAACACGATTCTGATTTCATACAGAAAAACAAGATTATGATTTCGTACAGAAAAACATGTTTGTGATTTCCTTTTGAAATCTGCTTTTTAAATTCTGGGGAACAAAATTGAGCTTCCTTTAGGTCAAATAAATTTAACCATAGATTGTTCTCTAGATCTATCTGACATATCTTGTTCCCCACAGTGTGAGGAAAAATAAGTGTGTTACTATCTAAAACACTTCTTATTGAGGATATATAGAAATAATTGAATGGTTTTTCTATCAGTAGTGAGGTTTAGCAGCTGGTTTCAAGAAAAAGCCAATTGAAATTAAGGTCATAGTGCAGTGATTTTTAGATTTCATACAAAAGTAGTGATGCTATTTCATAATATTTTAAACCAATTTGTGCTGCTACTTCATTTTGCTATTGAAAAGCAGAACCCTGTGCACTATGCAGTCAGGAGAAAACCTCACTGCAATACTCCTGTGCTTTGGTTGAATAAAATAGGAAGAATAGAGGTAATGAAGCAATCTATTTGGGCCACGTGCTTTGAAGTGTCCATTGAAATAATACATAATTTTTATGAAAAATATGACTTTAAATATTATTCAGAAAGTGGTATTGTAGCCTATGTTTAAATATACTTATTTCCCCATTTGATTCAAAATGCTACATGTTCTATTTAGGGTAAATATTTACATTCAGTTCAGAGAAAGTATGCATGCATGGAGGTTAGGTACTGGAACTGTTATTTTGTTTCTAGATTTGCTGAAGAGTCCAGTTGTAATATCTTGTTATTTAATGTATTTTGCAGTCACTGGAATTACTACTACTAATGCTGGTTGAGGCTGGGGTAGGTACATAGTTGTGAGTTGATCCTGGCACGTTTTGTTAAGGCAAACTGTCCATAGTTGCAGCATCCTGGTAACTGGAGTATTTTCAAATAACATGTGAACATGGAAAGGATTTTCTCTGCACTTGGCCCTTCTGAGCTGTCTCTCCTAAAAGTCACATTTTTCCGTCTTTGTATTTGGGATCTTGATAACTAGTCTTGTATTTATACAAAATATCCAATGTTTAGGCTGAGAAGATGAAATATCCCAGATTCTGCTTGAATTTGGATTGTTGCCTATAAGCCATCTCAATTTATATCAGCCTTGCCTCATTGCTGATCATTCTACATTTAAGGGGAGGTAATAAACCATCTCTTCATTTAAGTACAGTAGTGTCCAGAGCTTTCATATGTTTAAATTTTCATACAGTAGTGGAAGGTAAGTTTTTTTACAGAAGCTTTTAGGTTGCAGACTGATATGACTTGATTTGAAACGATAAATAATAGTGCAAAGCAATGAGTTCTTAACAGATGTGTCAAAACAATGTCTCCTCATCAAAGTCGATTTCTCTTCTAAGCTGCAAATGGGGGACAGGGAGTTGCAGGAGTTCCCCAAGTCCCTGGGGAATGCGTCCCTGGATGGAGCTTATAGAGGGTGGTAGAGCAATTTCATACTGCCCTTGTCACAACCTGTGGCTCAGAGCTTGACTTCTGCTGAAACTTCATAATTTTTCAGTCTCACTGGGCTGTTCTGTGATAACTAGTGCCTGTTATTGGGGATTTTGGAAAATTCTCATGTTTCTGGAGGTTCAGCTCCAAAATGACGCTGCCTGATTGAAGCTTTCCCAGTCGCACCCTGCATTTATTTTCTCTCTCAATTTTAACTTGTTGTGGTTCATATTTCTGACATCTTATGCATAAATTGTTAAATATAAACAACACCTAATAGCAATTTCTGTTGCAGTCATGCTAGAAAAGCCTTATGTGTAGAGCAGGACCCTTCTGTGTTGAGTACTGTGCACATTCTGAAGAAAAATATGCTTCCTGCATCACTGATGGGAAATTGCCTCCCCAAACTGTTTATTTTTCATCAAACAAAATCTTACAAGACAAGCAACAGGAAGCTATGGAGGCTGTAATAGGAACAAAGGTGTAATAGCTCTCATGCGTCTGGCAGAATGCAATATTTAGGAGTTTATTTCGTTGTACTGTTCAATAATGTTCTCCACACCTTTGTGGTAATGAGCCCTGAGGCAGATGTAGCCTATCATTATGGCTATTTAAGCTGAATTTAACATCTAGAAATTGAAATTCCATAGTGGAAGAACTCTACAAGTAAGTTAGTGGTAATGAATAGATGCATTAATAAAATGACTTAATAGAGCTATTGCCAAGCTTTGCATTTCCTACATAATGGTTGTTGGATCAAAGCTAACTGCAAATCTGATCTAATGATCCCTTCAGGTCTTAAAGACTGTGGGTCATTCACTTCCAGCTGCAGCAAAAGGAAATAAAATATGTATGGTATACCCCTCTTCTTGACTGCTGGTCCTCTCCCAAAAGAATTACAGATTAATATGCGTTTAAAATCTTAAAGAACTCCCATAACATGCAAGGATCCCTGCTGGATCCAGATGCTATCTAACCAATGTCCACAAGCATGCTTTCTAACCTATCACATATATACAAACAGAAGACTGTGTGGTGGTTGTTTTGTTTGTGTTTTTGTTGTTGTTTTGTTTGGTTTGATTTTTGTGTGTGTGTGTTTGTGTTGTGGTTTTTTGTGTGTGTGTGTGTTTTGTTTGGTTTGGGTTTTTTTAATTTACTTTTACAGGAAGGCAAATTTCATGCTAAAGAACTTAATTTGCTTGAGTGTTTTGCTGTTAGCATATAATCAGTACGCTCCTCCTGTGGTTGGCAAATCAGAACAGGAAATTCAATTCGGGTTACCAATACAACCCAGTGTACCTTAGGCCAGCCACCAACCTTGTTTTAATATTATTAAAATGCTATTTATTTTTGACAAAAGTAATAGTCCAAAATGTCATTATAGATTTATTAAGATGTTTTGATAAGGTAGTGGAGACCTAAACAAAACAAATGACCTAATTAGTTAATGGAGAGAGTTTTTGCGAGTCTGTTCACATTTTGCATCACATTTAGAATTATTCTAAAAACCTAGTTTGAAACAACAATGCCACTATCTGAGAAGTAAATTTTCCCCTTAAAGTTCTCCTTTCTTACAGTGTCTACAGAACTAGTTGACAACAGTTAAACCAGTAACATGCTGACACTGCTGCCTGTCATCCAGACTGATCCTGTCTTATTTATATTCTCCTGTCTTGTCTCTTCCTCTTATACCTAAACTATAAAATCTTGGACTGGCATTTTATTCCATCTATGTTAGAATCTGGCACTGAGGGTCTCGTCCTGTGCCTAGGGCTCCTGAGTGCTATCATAATGCTAATGGATTGTACTAATAATGATGCATTGTCAAATCAGCTTTAAAGAAAGTTGGGGAATTTTTATATTTAAATGACAGAACTTCTCTACATGTGTATAGGCAGAGTATAAGTCCTTACATTTAACTAGTTTTCTCTGTCAGCTGTGCCTCTCTACCCCCAAATATAGGAAGGATGATAGCCATCACAGTGAAGCCGGTGGCAGGTGATGAGTGGGAAGCACAACAGGATTGCAGCACTTAACCATCTGTGTGTGGCCAGTGGTGGAACACAGAGCAGTGTCTATGCTGGTCTGACAGCTTTTGGGACCAGGTGGCTGAAGATCAGGGAGAAAGGACATTTCCTGGGCCAGCAATTTTCATTACGAGTGCTTATCACAAATTTTGTGGGGTGTAACCTCTAGACTGGAGCTTAGCATTTTTTTTTCCTGCACTTTCTAATAAGGGTGCCATTTAGGATCACTGCAATAGAGTGGCTTCTTGAACAGGTCGCCCATCTTATCTCTTAGCAGTTTGGCCTGTCTCAGGCACAGAAGGACAATTTCATCAGATCACATCCCTTTCCAACTGTCAGTTTGTGGTTTTGTTGATGTTACTATGGGGAATTTATATTTTTATATAAACATTAGTGGCTCAGTTTGCTAACACATTTAATGGCATACTATCAAGTGCAATTCATTCCCTACATATAATAGCATGTATGTCTTTAAACTTTTAAAAGGTGTAAGTAAATTAGCATGTGTACTGCACTGAAATGGTTAACAAATAACTATAATGCTGCTTGGTCATTTTGTGTTTGTAGACTCTTTGTCTAGGAGATTTTCCAGATGACCAACTGGTATGTGTAGACAACCTCCTTTTTGTTATTGTGGACGAACATGAAAGTATTGCAGTAGCATACACCCACTGATTTGTCAGTGAGCTCATGCTCATCTGTCTCTGATCTCAAGTTTTCTCTTTGCTGTGGCTGGATCCTGTTCACCCGTTGAAGTCCCTGACTGTTGTGTTACTATCCACATGAAGTGAAAAATGAAATTCCTTCCATTAAGACAACTCATCAGGTTCACTTGTGTCTTAACAGCATTAGCTTTTTAAACTTTTTTACATGTAGAATTTGACTTAAGTTCCTTAGTTGGATTAACTGTTCTTGAAGGCCCACCAAGACTGACGGAGCCTGAATGGCAGTATATCTGTTAAAACTTCTCAAGATAATATTTGTTGTTTTTGCAGACGTGGTGTTGACTGCTTTTCTGTTTGTTGCCTGTTGTACCACAAGTCTCTACTGCTGCCTAGACAGTTTCACCTATTTCTGAGCATTTTATTATTTCTTTCAAAGTTTACTACTTTGCACTTATCTTTATTGAATTTTATCATATTGACTTTGGGCCATTTCTCCAATTTATCAAGAAAATATTTTGAGTTTGACTGCTCTCTTGTAAAGTGCTTGTAACTGCATCCAGCATGGTGTCACCTACAAGCTTTATAAGTGTCTTTTCTATTCCATTATCTTAGTAGTCATTACTGAAAATATTGAGTAGAACCGGACTCAGGACAGACCTCTCTGAGACCTCACTTTATAATTCATCTCAGTTTTGACAGGAAAGTATTTATCCACTCTGAGTAGGATATTTTGATCCCTAATAAGAAAAAATGAGTCAGCGGAAAATATGAGCTTAAAGATTAGGTAGCTATTAAGAGATTCACAAATTCTAGCATAGAATAGCAGTATGTGGGAGAGAAATTAAATGTTCACCATTTATTGCTGCAAACATGCCTATTACATGATTTAAGAAGGTTTGTTCTCCATTAATACATGAAAAGATTGAACGTTGCAGTATTCTTGGTCAGAAAGATATACATTTTAGAAGTTTTAGAAGTCTGAAGAACTTCTTGCTGTCTGTAAGGAGATGAGCCACATAAATTGACTTAACTGTTAAAATATATATTATATTTATAGTATATTTTAGTATATGCACGGTACAATGCATTTGTATAGGTATTTGGATATGTGTGTGTAGTGCATATGGAATATATAAAAATAAAGTTGAAGACTAGTGTAATATATCTTGAAATAAAGAGGCTCTATATCCAGTGATCAGAAATCCCTTATTAAATGGGAGGAAATGCTGATTATTGCTGGTCCCATACTCCAAGGTCTCTTGACAGGGCAGCGAACGTAAAGAGTTTAACCATCTTAGTTATATAATTATCAGGGGACGATCATTCTGATATCCAGTTTATGTGTTAGTTTATGAATGATGTTAGAGTTTAATCTTTTTGTGTGTGTGATTTTTATCCAAACTTCAAAAGCACACAATCTTTCCAATGCTCCTGTATTGTAGATAAGTATATACTCTTCTCATTTCTTAGATGGAGAAACAAACAAAAGAGTTTAAATGATTTGTCACTGATTATATCCTGAATTAGTCTTAGAAAATTGGCCTGAATTGTTTAAAATTGGCTTATAACTGGTTCTTATGCCCATGGTCATCAAATAGGCAACTTCTAACGAGCATCTGATTTTTTTGTCTGTGTTCCCATGTATATGCATATACACACTTATACTTAGTGCTGTCCCCAAGACACATACTTAACGCACGTGTACTTAGCTAGTTCTTGTTGCTTGTTCTGACAGCTACTACTAATGAAAATATGGTCCTTGAATTCTTCCTGTCAGTAGTGAATGTGTGCAGGAGAACCGAATAGGAGGCTTTTAAACAAAAAAAACAGACTTATTTTTCTGATGAAAAAGAGTTGTCAAAGTTTGTTTAATAGAACTTTAAAATCTTAACTTTGCTTTGGCGTTTTTTACTATTAGGTTTTGATAACTTGTCACTTTGTAGGCAAATTCCAGTCTATCCGTAATAACAACATTTGGCTTTTTGTCATGATGACAAAAGGGGCTTTGTCCAATTAAAATTACTTCGCTGATTAATTCTATGTTATTATACAGTATCCTTTACCAGATAAAAGCAGTGGCAAAAAAAGACCTTGTAAGTAATGTGGAACAAATAAGATGTACAGAAAAAATGGTTTTACTGTAAAGTTGGTCTCTACAACTTCATATTAAAAATAACAAGATTGTTCTATGCTGTCATCTACTTGACACTTTATTTGCAATATTTTCTTTACTTTTTCCTTACTTCAGCAAAGCCATTCTTTGCTTTCTGCTAATGTGTAAATTTTGGAACATTTTATTATTTAAAATGTCATGTCATATGTCCCTGTAATCCATTGTTGCATTTAAAGCTCTCTCAGATTGGATAGCATAAACTTATTTGGTTGACATAGATATGTTTTCTTTTTTGAAGAACAGCTCCCTAGCCAACAACTCATCCACCTTTCAAACCTAAAGCAAAAAAGAATTCTGTAGCAAAATTATATTGTGCAATACCACCACATCAACCGTTTGTTACATCAACAATTAATGTTGATATAAATAATTTCTGTTTAGTTCATGTCCAGACAAATATCTTGAGGTTAAGATTCTGCAAAAACTTAAAATGACTAAAGTGGCACAGCTAAAGAAAAAGTACTTAGAGAGCTCTATAGTTATGTGAATTCTATCATTTATGCATTTTGTGTATCAAGGCATATCAAAATCTTTATTTCCTTTCACATTATGATCTTTTGGCATTCTGTTGTAGTAACTCTATATGAAGTGGTATTTCTTGATCTAGTGAGTACTTTTTTAGAGTTTTCTTTCTAAATTATCTTTTGCATTCTATTCAGTAGAAGGATTTAACACTTGTCTGGCTATCAACTGTTATATCTGTTTGATCAAAAGCAACACAACAAAATCCTGTTTAACTGTATGACTGTCCTAGAGAATTACCAGTCCTTCTACGAGCATGGGATTTAGCTATCAATGTTTGTGTTTCTCCTAAGGAAAACAGACTTCATTGTCAGTTTTGATGATGAGTAACTTTTTGGTTTTCTGTTATTTGGCTTGTTGAGATTACGTTGATCTCAGTTCTGCTGTTCTATCTGAAACTGAGTTTTAGTGTAATATTGTTAATGTTTGTCACCCAGCAAGAAGCTATGTTTCTGCACTGGGGACAGCTGTCATTGTGACCATCATTGTTGGGAGTTTTCTTTTCTGGTTCATGAATTATTATTTTTAATTTATTTAAGCTGTGCTGAAAGCTGCATACTTGTGGTAATTTCTTTTGAATTCTGCACCCCTTGTGTTGAATGCCTTTTACATGATGTTGCGATAACCATCCAGCTTCTTGAAACAGAGTCTCTGGAATGTATGTGGAGCATAAGATCTGAGATGCCTGTGCTGTACTTCAAGACAGCAACTAATAAATCTCTGTGTGGCGGATGACTGAATAATTTAAAATATCTATTAACAGACTGCATTTTCTTAAAGAAGGCAACACTATCAGCTAAAAAACACACTTAATATTATTTTGCCACTTTGTAAACTATTAAAAATTATAGTTTTCTGCATTCCTATGTTAATAAATGTTTCCTTTGAAATGGAAAAAAAAAGTAAATTAATAATACCTATATCTAGATTTCCTAGTTTCTTATGCAAGAACATGCAATTGCGGTCGATATGGTTAATACAACGATGGATAAAATATCTGTAAGTCTTTTGTTAGATAACATTCTAGACTAAATGACTAAGTCTCAAATAGATATTTCAAAGTATGTTGTCTTCTAAATATACAGACAGGCCATTGCTTGTCGGATTTAACCCAACCATCAATAGAAAAACTGATTCAAATTAAGCTTATCACTCAAAATAATTTGTCTTGGCCCTAGGTTCAAAGACATGGGCAACTCTCATTTAAGTATTGACATAATACTGTCACACTGAGTTAAATATTTGTGTAAAAGTAATTAAATAATGACTTAGGTCACTTATATCCCTTCCTTTAAAACAGTTCAGGATACCAGACAGCATCTCTGTAAAACAGAAGTTGAAGGTTTATGCTAGTATAATAAATACAATTACTAAAGCTACTTTTGCTGTTTCGTTTTACCAGTATTGAAAGGCTATTTCAATGGAACAGAAAGCCACTAAGTAAAACTCCAAGAACCAAAAATTAAGATGTCTTTATCCTAAGAAAAATGAGCATGTGTGTCACACAGCTTTACTTAAGTTCCATTTCATTAAAATGGGTAGAAACAGTTGCCGCAAAGTCCCTGGAAAATGTTGATCTTTTATGAAGATTTATGAGTTTCATCAATATTTCTAGGTCAAGAAGAAAATTTGCAACCTATTATGAGAAAGTATTTTGTCAATATTCTATTTTATTGACCATTTCAGGTCTGCTTTTTTCCAGAATTTTCTTCAATGAGAAGTCAGTAAAGAATCTCACTGTAGAGGAATTAGTGGGAACACCCTGTTTTGGTTGTATGGATTTAACACAGTTAATGGTATGGTTTGTGTTAAAGCCACATGTAAACATTTGAAATCGCATAATCTGGAACAGAAATTACCTTTTTATTAATTTTACTGTCTGCCATGGCATAAAATCTTTGCCATTTTAAAATCAAATTGCACCTGGGTAACAATTAAAAGTTATTTAGACTTTCACAGCTTGATCCTATACTTCCTGCAGTTGAAAGCAAATCTTCTGCTGACAACAATGATACAGGAAAATATTTTTTTTACTTTCAGAAATGACCAGGAAGCCATTGCTATGTGTTAACTAGTATTTCTCAAATATAAGCCGGTGCTTTTATATTGCCAAGCTCATAAGGAACACCTATCCACAGAAGAAGTGGGATTTTCAAAAGCTCGTAGAGCTATGTTTGAACTGTGTGACAGATTATTGTTTTGTACCCTTAAAACTGGACCTGTGACCACCCAGGGCAGAATCAGGCCTTTTGCCAAAGTACTGGGGAATAAAGTGCTCATTACACTAGTTCTTCCTTATCCTTCAATATGGAACAGTTCAAGCAGTACCTCATGCAGAGGAAAATCTACATGTTCATTTTCTGTTATTAAATACATTGTCAGTGATAACATAATAGCTCATGAAATGTACTGGCCAGAGGTACAATAGAAATGACGGGGAAAGGGAAGAATGTAAAAAATTGAGATAACTACCCCAAATTTTCTGTATATTAATCCTAATAGGTAAATCAATTATTTGGTACAAAAACTACAGAAGTTCAAATTGGAACAGTATGAAATTCTTTTATGTTTCTGGGTTCAACTCATGTATGATTTCACAAGAACTGTCACCTGCATGGTATTTCAGCCAAACAGTGAAAAATTTGGCATATTAGCTTATCTTCTGCCACCTTCAAAGGTAGAAATTTCACTAAGTTTTACAGGATCACTGTTTATAACCTTGGCTCTGTCAAATGGAAACATGTTCCTAGTTCATCTTCAGACTTCATCTATGGCCTAAACAAATTTGAAGCCACATAATTATCTCTTCGCTCCAGGTCTACTGATAGTTTTTGTATACCCCAATTAGGCTGTAGTAAAGCACGTGATTTTTATCTAGCTAGTGTAGCTCCTCCGTCCCTTCAAATGACCATAAAATTGGCATCGATCTTTTCTAAGATGTTCACAAGGAGTAATGTGCCATGCTGCTTTGTGGAAAACCTGAGATGGCATAACATGTAGTAGCTATTTTCCTGACACAGCCTTTGTCTGTTGCTTTAGGAGATGTATCTCGTCTACGTTTTCCATTTACCCCTTCTGTAAAGCATGATCTCTCCTAGAAAAAAAAAAAACAGGCTTTCACAGTTTTCAAAGTGCTATATACTGTGTGAAAATGCCCTTTGTAGAATACGGTGAGCTTTTGATGCTTTTACAGAACATTGAATACAAAATCGTATTTTAAGATATAAGTTGGGGCCAGCATTAGGACTTCCTTTCTTCAAAAGCTACAGGAAAGTTCTCTTTAGTTGGCGTGGTGAATGATTACGGGATAACATAGGGGACTCAGAGTTAACTCCCATATGCCATCTACGTGTTCCTCACCACCCTGCTGTCCTCAGTTAACTTTTGTCAATGTGGGAGATGAGGTTAATTTGTTTGAAGTAACAGCTGAAACTTTGAAATTCTGCTGTCTTTTGTTGGTTTGTGTCACAACCTGAGTGTTATTTAAACTTATTTTTTCATATTTAATACTGAATAATACTCTAGAGACCTCTTTAAAACAGCTAATGTTCCCTTTGGCACTGAAATCCACTTACCTTAACTGACTTCTGTTATACTTCAACCTGATTCTCAGAGTCACAATGGTAACATTAATTTTAATGTCCCAATAGGCCTTTATTATTCATCAAATATTTGATTTACATTTCTAATAAGGCTTATGGAATGCAGAAACATGAAACCCATACTCTGCCATGATTCTAACTACTGTCTCTTTCATTAACACTGTGAATAATTTCTCCAAAAGAATTAAAATCTGTAATTGAATATACTGGAATAATTTTGGAAAATCAGTTTAATTATTCCAGTGCTTCTATTTGGAAAGATCACATAATTTGTAATAACAGAATAGGCAAATATGAATTTACTCTTCCAGAGTCCTTTTGTTTACAGTTATCTTTTAAGAAAACATATATACTTGAAATGCATTTGCTTGTTAAGCAACGCAGTTACAATGAAGAGGTTTCAAACTCCAGAAGTTTATTGAAAAAAAAATCAGAATTATTTCAATAACTAATAGATGTGTTCTCCCCTTTAGGAATTTATTTTTTCAGTCTGCATACTGTAATATAGAAAGTATTCTTTACCTGAACTAACTGTTGTATATTTAGCCACAGTAAACCTGAATACCCCAATGAAGCGTGTATGTTAGCGCATGGAGAATTACTGATACACCAGAAATCACTACACTATTCATACAAGAACAACAGTGCAACCAAAATAACTAGGAGATTAACTGAAAGAGTTAAAAATTCTTGGCATATCCACAGTTTTGAAAGTATACTGCTGCTGTGCAGGCAGCTGACAAGTCTTGCTAGGGTTCATCAGTGTCTTCCTGTGCATGAAACTAAGGGGGTTTATGATTTATCGGAGGCAGGACCAGAAGGTCTGAAAACTGGCTGTAAGCCTCTGAACAGCATTTTGCAGCTGCTGCTGCAACATATTAAGTTTTGGGGCTGAATAGAATTTTCAGCATCATAAATGTAGGCAGGAAGTGTACTGGAGAGAACAGAAAAACTAGGCTAAGAGAAAATCTGAGCTGGAAAATTCATAGGAAAGAGAACTGAAGTGAAGCAACAGGGTGGGAGGTCAATACAAGAATAAAAAGACAGGTATTTTAGCAACTTGAAAAAAATTTTTTAAATCTTCAAATTGTGGGGCTTCAACTGCCCCAGGGGTCCCAGTCAGTTATTTGGATGATGCCAAATGGTACCTGCTAGAGATCTGCTCCCAGAAATGGTTACATCTAAATTCTCCAAGGTACTGGACTGATCTGTCATGGGTAAGTATAGGGCATGCACAGCAATACCAGTGTGTTGCTCAGATCTCTAATTCTAGTCATACAGAGGGCTTGTGGGTGAATGGATTCCAGGAACTCCCATTCCCAGAAACAAGTGCCTCCTAAGCTACTGGTTCCTGTTGTGGTAATCCTTGTGTGCTACATTTCTATCATGATGCATCCGACACCTCTTGTTCACAACCTGCACCCATTCCTGTATTTGTTTTGTATGGCTTGTAGTGTTACTTTGAACTTGTAGAATTTTAAATGCCCTATGTGTGTGTTACTTTTGCTGCATGATGGAGTATAGTTTATAACACTGTAGGGCTACCTCTTAAACCAGGACAATACCACTGTGTCAGCACATATGCAGAAACTGGACTAATTAGCCTTGCTGGGAGATGTGACTAATTAGTCCAGACTTAACACAAATCTCACCATGCTTCTGGGAGCTGAACTGGTATTGCTGCATGGTAATGTGTCAACCTGCTCATTCATCCAGAGCTCTCTGCAGAATCTCTGAGTAGAATGGGTCATCAGCTATTGCCTCAGATGGCTCCCTTTTTGGGAGATATTATGGCACGGGAGCTCTTAGGCTCTCACCAGGTTTAACCTCAAGGAATCAACAAAAGTGTCCAAGACGGCTTCTTACTCTAAATTTTGTTTCCATACTCAGTCTATCAACATTTTCCATTCTTGGTTCGTTGTCAGAGGCTAGTTTGCTCATCCAGACTCCTGAGCTTTCCATTCTTCTCTGTCTCGCTGGCTCTGGCAGGATCTTCAGTAGCAGAGTCCCCTTTCCAGTCCTGACAGGGCCACAGGCTCTGCAGGGTACTGTGGGCACTATTAATTCAATAGCGCTCCCAATTTTCATCCTGTGGCTTGGTTGTTGTGAAGCAGACGAGTGCTGAGACAGCGAACAATGCAGAAGGTCAATTGCTGGATCAGGTGCCTACCATGGGTGTCCTTCACAATATCCTTACCAAACCCAGTATCAGGAAAAGTGGGATCTGATTTTTTTTTTTTTTTTTCCTAAAGACAATTATTTTCTGCAGTAGCAATATGAGGAGAGAAACTGTTTGATTCTACCTTGTTTCAGACTATTTCAAATCACTGGCTGCTATTTTGTCACCTAACCTTGCTCTGTTTCCTATTTGGCTTCTGCAAACTGTATGAAAATGCAGACTGCAGTATAGAAAGAACAAATAAAAGCTGTATGAGGGAAAAATGGGGTGCATTGCCCTCCAGGCAAACAATGTTAAGTGGTTGAAATGCTTAGTGAATATTACTCTTTTCATCTGGTCTTATTCCATACATTTTACCAAACTGAATAGTGATTATTAATAATAAGTGAGATTTTAATAGGTCTTATAAAAATACTGTTTCATGTGAAGACTGCTGATTTAGCCCCAAAAGAGCTGTTACAACAGCTGTGTATAATCGCTTTTTTTTTCTGAAAGAAATACTAGAGTTCGGACAGCTGGGGCTGTGTGTGTGCACTGGGGGCAGAAAATAGCTTTTATTGTTGTCCTATTATTTCAAGAAAGGAAATTATTGAGTAACCTAGGACTTCTTGGAGCTGTTTAGCATTTTCCCTGTTCATTCCAGAGAGAATCACACATTTACTGCTAATGAGCAGAATGCAGCTTTATGACTTTGAATACTTTCCCTGAGACAACTTCTTTTGCAGCTAAAATAATTGACAGAACCCCTCCTGTTGGTTTTAATGAGGAAGGATTGGACCCTTATAAGCATCACAGTCATGTAAGCTTGGGGTTTGTGTTGGTTTTTTTTTTGTGTGTTTTTTTTTTGTTGTTGTTTTTTTGGGTTTTTTTGCATCATGCTTTTTAAGTGTTTTTAGTTACTGCTTGCAGCGTATACAGCTGTGAACTCGGATAATAAATAAGGATTATTTCTATGAAGAAACCTTTGGCAGCAATTTTTGCTTTGCTGAGGTAAGCTGTTAGTCATCTGCCACCAAAGGGTAATCAGCTGGATTTTAAATACTGCTGTGTCTTTCTACTTTTACTGTATTTTTGATTAGTCAATAAATACATGTTCAGTCTATTTCCAAAGCCCAGCAATCAGAATAGATGTAAGATACGTTGCTGAAAAGAAACAAACTGACAACAGCTAATTGTAAAGCTTTTGGTTGTTCTAAGAAAAGGTTGGGCTCACTTGGAAATTAACGGAAGGTGATAAAGCTTCATTATAAAATCACAACCAAAAAATTGTGTTGACAGGTGGTAAAGTACATTCCCAAGACTGAATAAACTTATTCACTGATAGTAAAAGTGAAGCCAGAGAAACTGCTCTCCCTGATACTAAGGCTGAATTTGAGTTTGGGTACC
The DNA here is from genome assembly GCF_964273445.1 of Streptopelia decaocto. Taxonomy (NCBI): domain Eukaryota; kingdom Metazoa; phylum Chordata; class Aves; order Columbiformes; family Columbidae; genus Streptopelia; species Streptopelia decaocto. The sequence continues at coordinate 22,705,721 of NC_138658.1, read as the reverse complement.
CTGCAGGCAAACATAGTTCAGATTTGAGAGCCTCAATTTAGGCTTCTAACTCCATATTTAGGAACCTGCCTGATTTTCAAAAGTGCTTAGTACCGTGTCAAGGAGAGTGTATTGTGTAATAAAATAGAGTAATTGTAGTTTTCTATTATTAGTTGTTATGAAATAATTCAGAGCCAAAAATCCTTACTATCCTAACTCTTCTTCTTGAAACGCCAAACAAAAAGTGCTGAAAAAGTCTAGGAAAATGTTCTAACAAAATGTACTATGTAAATGGAATTGTTTGTCATATTGAGTAAATAAAAATGACAATGGCTGGACATGATTAAAAATCAATAGATACATCCTGGCTTACAGGAGGCTAAGGAAATCAGCTGTTTGGGTTTTTACTTTCCCAGCCAAAAAGAGAGTTGTCAGTTGCATTAGAGGCAAACTGGGCATGTGCTATATTCAGTCATTGAATATACCTCAACAATGCACCAAATAAAAAGTAATGGTTTAGCCATATCTAAAGATAAATAAGGAACATGGTGTATCATGTAGCAAAGTCTTTCTCTTTTCTACCTAGTTCAGTAAGAGGAATGTCCATTTGGAAAAACAGGCAAATAAGTAAAATAAAAATTGCAGTTGCACAAGATAGATTTGATTATACTGTTATAACAGATGTGAAACTGGGAGCACTTTAAGGCTCATGGATAAAACTGCCAAGAGAAATGGTTTAAATATTCCACTTCCAAGATGTCAGTCAAGTTTGTCATGTAGGTATGGATGTTTGCAGATGTTCAGCTATTGATTTTCCACCACTATATCTTCAACAGTCCATCAGCATGTAAGTCATACAATATACCAAAGGAAAGAATTTAAGGTTTCAATTAGGTGGCAACTTTTACTTTATGCCACTTTTTTCAGACTATGCCAGTTTTTAGTAGAAAGCTGTCCTTCAGCTCTTAGGCTATATTCAGTCATTGGCTATACTTCAACAATACGTCAAATGAATTGTGCAGTCTGAGCATAGATGAATTCATTAAGAGAGTGTGCACCACACTGTTCATTTTGCATATCTCCATTTTTTCTTAATCTTTGGAATCTAGTAATGCCTAGACAACACAAACAGATAATGGTAGGCTAACCTGTGATTTTAAAAACTTAGAGTATTGGAAAAAGAAAAAATAAAATAACCTTCCTAAAAGTAAGAAACAGTGTAGAGAATCCAGTAAAATAATGAATTCTGACACATAGCAATAATTTGAGGAAAACTGAAGCACCTACAAAGCTGGGAAATGCATTGCAGCCACCCTGGACTTTGCTGCCATGGATGGCAACAGAACATACAAAAGGATTAGTTTACAGTCAGATCTGGGAAGTAGGGCACAAAAGCAGAACTGCAGAAGCTTGAAACCTGTGCTGAATTCTGCGAACAGTTTTACTGTGCAACCTGAATAGTTGTTTCATATTTTTCTTTCTTCCCAGTACTCAGTTTTGACTACTCCTGACCTGTTACGACATAGAAGTTAATGTGAAATTGAAGTCTGGACTGTAAATTCTCCTGGGCAGGGCACCATCCTGTGTGGTTGTATGTTGCCTGGCACAATGGGGCTGGTATCTCTATGGGGGACAGAAGGCATTACTGTAATATATGTATCAATATTTTAATCATCTGCCTTATTTCATCTGTTTTCTCACAATTGTTTAGAGTAATTTGGACATTTGTTTCCTTTGCACATTTAAAATGGTCCAAGGGAGGCTTCAGTGGATTGAGGTTCAGGGATTATGTGGACCTGATTATTCAAATTCCCTGCACCTGTGGGGATTTCTTTTGATATTCCATGTTTCAAACTGAATGTTCGCTAAATACAATGAATTTAAAATATGGAAAAAATGAATTAAATGAAAACATTAGAATTGCATCTAAGTTTATAATCAGCATGATGTGGGAGTTGGAAATGAATGTGGAACCCAGCTGAACAGTGTGTTGGCATAAGAACTCTTGACTTACAGCTGTTCCTTTGTTCTTTTTTGTTAGTTTTACAGCATTTTTTCTAGAAAACCTTACTTTGCATGAAAGGCAAATTTATATGAGAAGATTGTTTAGCTTTCTGCATCATAATTTAAACAGAGTGAATTGAAATCTGTTAAAGTTGCACAGCATTCTGATAGAGTGGGCATTTTATCCTAATAGATCGTTTCTGTCCAAAATTAAAACTAGTATTTTCTGAAATTCAAAAATCGACATAAACAGAAATATCCTTACTGTCTAGTAAGGATAATATATCTTTAATACCAGAATTACTGAGATAAAGAAAAAAAAATCCATTACAAGAACTATACATGGAAGTTGCCTGTAAATATCTTCTCTAGACATTGCCAAAGAATAAGACAGATGGCTAATATGAAGGACTCTGATAAACATTTCAACTGTTGCTTTTTCTACAGAGTAACTGGCGATGAAGGTCATCACCCACTTTTCCTGCTAAAGCATAAAATAATTCAGGTTGGAAGGAACTTCAGGAGATGTCTGGTTCCACCTCCTGCTGAAAGAATGCTTTACTACGAGGTCACATCAGGTTGCTCAGCATTTAATCCAGTATGATCTTGAAAACATGCAGGAATGGAAACTGCACAACTTTCCTGGGAAGGCTGCCCCCCTCCTTGACTGACCCCATAGTCAATAAGCTTTTCCTTCCTACTTATAAGTTTTTTAAGTTTTCCTTTGTACTTTTAATTTTTTTTTTTTTTCCCTCTGGGACGTAGTATTTTAAGTTCCAGTGTTTTACCTAACCTGAAAAGATTCAAATCTGTTTTTCCAGCCTCTTGGATTAATCTCATAATCTTTGTGATATGGGCTGTTTGAGTGGGTCGGACTGTATGACCTGTTGAAATTGTTCTGCTGGGCAGAAGAACTCTATGAATCACTAGACTAGCAAAAGCAGATCTAGGGGTAGCAGGAGTCGGGTCTCATGGCTAGGAAGAAGAGGTATTTGGTTTCTGGTCTATACCATTAAAATTTTTAATAGTTGTTGGATAAAGTACATGAGCAGAAATGGAACCCAGGTTTTTTGCTACCCAGAAGAATATCCTGTTTACTGCACTAAAAATTCAAGGTGCGGTTCTAGGACTTTGTTTTTTTCTACAATTTCATCTAATCAAGCTTGAATATATTTTTGCTGAGGTTGTCCAGCTTAAACAGGAAAGGTATCATATCCTGTATAGCCAGGTGGTGAGAGATCTGTTCAAACAGATGGACCTGGAGCCTTCTTCCCTCTAAGGTGGTTTATCCGATGCTTTAGCATCAGTACTTTAATTGCTTGCCTCTTACAGAACAGAAAGCTCTTTCACTAACCCTTCTCCTGGACATCTTAGTGAAAGTGCCATATTTGCCACTCAGTGCTTAGCTCTTTTCCGTAGCTACATGTCAGCCCATGCTCTCAGAACAGCCACTGGCTGGCTCTGTCATGTGGCAAGTTTATTCCCTGACAGATTTGTGAATTTGGTTCAGGTTTAGGTACTTCAGTCAGCCTTCACTAGCTTCAGTGGTGTTAGATGAACAGTAGAAATGTCTTCCCCACCAGCATCTGCCCCCAGGTTCTCAAATTCACAAGGAAATTAAAAAACACAGTAACAAAAATATATCTATTTTCTCAGGTTATTATTTCCTCCCTTCCCCCCTTCCTCCTTCCCTCCCTTTTTCTCTTCCTCCCTTCCTCCCTTCCTACTCTTCTTTGATTGCCTGTTCATTTTTTGCAGAAATTACAGTTTTCAAGGTGCAGAACTCTAAGGGTGGGAGGGTTCATCTCATGGCTCAGGTGACCAAGGGCCACTGTGGGGGTCCGGATTCCTCTCCTACCTTCACCTCTGTGTTCTAATGGGGTCATCAGCAGACTTCCTCAATAAGAGTTTTCATAGATTTTTTCTTTACTGATAGTTTCTGTTTATGTTAAAAACTCACATGCAAAGTGAAAGCAAATACAGGCTGTATTTTAAATGTGTGCACTGCTACACAAATTCTGACTTTTCCCTCTACTAGAATACTTGGTTGTACTGAAGCAGGCACCCAAATTAGTGAATATTTAGTAAAGTGGCCTTCAGCTCTCTGTGCTTCAATTATAGGATTTCTTAGAGGTACTGTGAGGATAGATTAATTATAGTGAGAGCTGAGTGCACCACAAAAAAAAGCTGAGAAAACCACAGAAAAGCCTATGAAGAAATTGGTAATTTTATATTCAGTGCAGGGTTTTGATGATGTGTGCTAAATAAGGTCTCAAATGAAACACTGAAGGATTAAGATAAAAAGAAAAACTGAATAGCTCTCCATTCAGTTAGTGTCCATTTTATACACTGAATAAGTCCTGTAAGGGGAAAAAAAATGCAACATTAGTTCTTATATTTTATAACTTTTGAGTTCTCGAATCTGTAAGTTTAATATCTGAGTAGCATGAGATTAGAGAAAATTCACATGAGGACATCTCCCAGATTTCATTTAAGCAAGATATAAGAGTTTGTGCAAATTTTTAAGTACAAAGACTTGCTGTTGGTGGTGTTAGTGCCGGAAATGAAGCTGCTGGTTATCAGTGAATTTCTGGGAAGCTGCCAAAGGGCTGCCACGTTCCCTTGTCCAGCTCCATGGTGCTGTCTATGGCAAGTACACGTGGGGGTAGAAAATGAACTTGAAAGAGATCAAATATTCCTGGACAGCCATCATGGACCTGCCTTTTTGCAAAAAAAAAGGAATTGAAATGTGGGATTCAGATATGTGGGAGCTTAATTTTTAAGCTTTCTGATTAGAGGTACAGTATTTACTGTCCTCACCTGTACTCTGAGTATTTAAGTCTCTTGCGTGAATCACAGTCCTCGCTGGAATCAAAAGGCAAAGGAAGACTCAGTTTTTAATTTCTACCTGTCAGTCACACACGCTGAATTGATGACCTATTCACAGGGTAGTAATCCTACACAGGCAGGAACCCATTTGACAGGTAAAGGAAAACTCCCTTTCTGTTTGGTACCTTTGTGGCTGTAATTAACATTTCTGGTTTGTTCTAATTATAGTTTTTGTATCTTAGCCATTATGCTAATGGTGTTGTTCAGTAGTATGTGAGATTGCATTCATTATCACTGGTGAATTAAACCTTTATTAAAGAAAAATTCCCCCAGGCCTCATTCTGAAGTTAAGTAATTATTCATTTGGTTTTATCCTAGTAATTAGCTTATATACTGTAGCACTCATGATTGAGTTTCTATACCACCCCAGTTGAGACTAACTCACAATGGTAAATAAATGCCCAACAGCTCCTAACATGTTGTTTTAAGCACATTATTATATAGGGGGAAAAAAAAATTAAAAAGCGTCTCATCATTCAGTAAAACAGCTTTCTAGTTCCTAGGAGACCACACAGTCAGAAGGAGATTGTGCTGGATATTTGGGGCTCTGTGAAGCAACAGTAATAACAAATGAGTTGATGAAGCCCTCCAACAGAGCAGGTAATTCTTTCTTCAACTGCAATGACTTCCTTGGTCAATATACTTCATAACTGAGATATGCAGTATACTCACGACATTCCCATTGTAAATCAAGCCTTCTGAGAGCTTCCAGATGTAAGTTTCCTGGATGAGGTAGCCTAGCTTTCACTCATGAGAGGGGAAAAAAGATTAAGGCAAATCTTATTTGTCTATACCTACACATTAATAACTTTGTGAATGCTTCACATGCGCTACTGAATTCAACAATAGTTCCCTGAAGAAACAGGAGATTTTACACCTATTGTACCACCAGCACATGGAAGAATGAAGAAGTCAGAAATCTACCTACAGTCGTGCAAGAAATCATCAATAGAAATGTGTCCTGACTGTGGTACCGCTGTGGCCTAATCAGATGTTTTACTTGTGTTAGCAGATTTTTCTCACTTCTCAGTTATGTCTTTTTAGCACGAGTTCTGTTTAGAAATCTCTTTAAAAATGTGAGTCAAATGCAGGAAGTCTCTTTTTACCAATCCAATTAATCTTATGCTGCTCTATGGGGAGGGGCAACAATTGTCCTGCCTTTAAATACAGCTACAGTTTTTAGAAGTATTTTAAAATGGAAACACCTTAATGACATTAAATGAATCAATCAAGGATCCTTGATTTCATACAAGACTTCAGTCTTGTGTGATGGCTCATATATAATCATCGCGTAAGGTGAAGCCTAACGTGCTACCACAGGCAAAACATTAATCAACTACCTGGGAGTTTTGCCTCAAGAAGTAATTTAGAATTTGACCTTGAATTTGGATAGCTAGCATATATGAAACACAGGCATTACCTTCACTGTGGTGTGGACCCAGTCAATTTGCACAGATAGGAAAAACTAGTATACATTTATTTTTGATAAGCATCGTTTAATCTCTTGTATATTCTGGCAATATCTACCATATACCCACAGGATCTATGAACCACCTTCAACATCTCCACTTTCAATTCAAAATGCAAGCATGTCATTAACCTTGCCTCAATATCAAACACGTGATGCACAGCAGATAAAATAAATAAATGAAAAATTATTTTGAAAATGATCACATAATTTTCCCACTTGGGAAAAAAAAAAAAAAGAGAGAGAAAGAGAATCAGAACACTGTTCCTATCCTTTAATGCATGTCATGAAAGTATTTCATTTTAGATTCTCAAAGGTTATCTGCTTCACCTCCCCTACTATCAATGAAAGTTGCATGCCTAAATATATTTGAGTTTCTGGGCTTCAGATCCATGAAACCAAAGGTAGGATGAAAATCTAATTAGAATTCAAGGTCATTAGTAGATCTATTAAATTACGTATGAAGGGTGGAGTTATAGATCACATAACACAATATTACTTACAGCTGGTGTTATCCCACCTCTTGGGATACTAAAGAGGTTGCTTGATTAATCTTCATAAGGTGTTTTAAAATAGTGAAGTTATATATAATTGACAAATATTATTTTACTATACTGTACGTCATTATTCTAGTAGGTTTGAATTGTGTACTGTAAGACTTACACAAAGATGCAATTCTTCTCTGAATGTGCTTTGTAAAGCAGTGTGGTACAATGATCAGGGAGGTCCAGCTTCCAGGCTTTACCCTTATCCACTTTGTGGAGCAGCAGTTACATCACTATGGAAAGAACACTCTCATCAATAAAAAGCAAATTGTAGATATGACCTGTCAATAAATCCAAAGTGAGTGCTAACTCTTATTCAGGAGGAAAGAGGAGGAGTAAACTTGGGATTGAACTGAAAAATCATCCTGTCAGATTGCATTAAGAAGGCTTCCATGTTTAATCATGTGTCAGTTATTCCAAGGCAAACCTTTTCTGCTTATCAGTGAATCTATTTTTGATTTCCACAACAGCCAAAGGAAATTGGGCTTGTTTTTTTATCCACCCTTCATTGTTAGAAATCATGCTTTCATGGTAATGAAAATCCTGAAAACCAAATTCTTTTTTCACAGATATCTATCCATGTGAAATGCTGCCTATGCCCTGACCATCCAGTGTTGGGATGCCAGTAGATAATGGCATGTCTCAGGAAACGCACTGCAGTTGTGTAAAAAGGAAGTAGGTTTCCTCCATGTACAAATTACCCACAATATGATATTAGTTTCAGTCATGGCCTCTCAAAGTTCTCCAAAAAAGAAAGTGTGAGGAAAAAAAGAAGATAGGAAGAAAACTAAAACTCCAGAATTTTACACTTCTCAAATTATCTTATCTTGATTCTTATGGTGGATTCTTGTCTTTTCAAGAATGTGAGACCTAAACATGCATTTTTAATTGAAGAGTGACGTTAAAAAAAAAAGTTAGACGTGTGATATTCGCCTATTTGATGATGGGACATCAAACCAGCTGAGGTAGGCAGTGAGGTGTTAGGTAGAGCCTGCCAAACCTTTGAAGCTGTTTCCAGACAATTTTGCCTCTACTGAGAAGTCCATTAGCAGCTGTGCATGTTTCTACTATAGCAGAGTAAGTTTTACAAGCTTATTTAGTTAGCAGAACTGATTATTTTTCTCTTTCGTGCAGCAGCAAAAAAGCACTCGTGTTTCAGTGAGATAATTTTGGAGATGTCAATTTGAGTGCTCTGCTGTTTTGTGTTGGTACTATTGAGAAGATGCCAGGACGTTATTACAGGAGTGAAAAGGGTTTGGTTTGAACAGTTTATTGCCTCTGGTGGACACTCCATCACTGACTTGTGCAAAGTATTTGAAATTGTTGTTATGATTGAAGAACTGTAAAAACAATATCCAATTGGAGAGAAAAGGATGTGTAAAGGTGTTCCAAGCTAGCTGATTTCATTGGTTGGTGAGCAGAATCTTTCTCTCAGAGGGCCTTGTATAACTTTTATAACTCGTATGTTAAAGTGTTCAAATAGAGCATTTGTGTGTTAAAGTATTCAAATATAGCCTCACATTAGAGCAGTATTTAATGAAGCTGGAAAGCAGTGCAAATCTAGCTTGTTTGTTGCTATGCATCGCTGTCTTCAGCGGTGATTATAACAACATATACATTCATAGCAACAGTCTTTATTTTTGAATTGGTAGAAAAAAATTATTGCTAAAATAAAATATTGTTGGTTTTCTGTCAGGCCTCTGTCACAGTCCTACAGCCCCAAATCCCCGAAGTTACTATGCAAATTGTGAAATTATGTTACTTGTATTTACTAGATGTGAAATTCCTAAAATTTTAAGTTTTCCTTCTTCAACTGTAATATACAGCATCTTTAAAAAGATAAATTAGAAAAACTATTTCAAAAGAGTATTTTAGAATTTACCTGCAATAAGGAAGTACAGGACTCTGATTTATTTTAATTTTAGAATTCTTTTAGGAAGGTGCTCCTTAACTGTGATAATCTTGAAAGTATTGGTGGCCATTTGAAGTCAATGATCTTAACAATGCCAAACCTGCTATCTACAATTAGAGTATAGATGATATTAGTGAAATTTACCCCTAAAATTTCCTTTGTAAATAGAGTGAAAGTTGTGATACACTCCGATTCTGCTGTTGTGACTCTTGACAGATTTTCAGTTGAGTAGTGGCTATTATCACAGTATCACAGTATGTTTGGGATTGGAAGGGACCTCAAAAGATCATCTAGTCCAATCCCCCTGCTGGAGCAGGAACGCCTAGGTGAGGTCGCACAGGAACATGTCCAGGCGGGTTTTGAATGTCTCCAGAGAAGGAGACTCCACAACCTCCCTGGGCAGCCTGTTCCAGTGCTCTGTCACCCTCACTGAGAAGAAGATTCTTCTCACATTTAAGTGGAACCTCTTGTGTTCCAGCTTGATCCCATTACTCCTTGTCCTATCATTGTTTGCCACCGAGAAGAGCCTGGTTCCATCCTCGTGGCACTGACCCTTTATATATTTACAAACATTAATAAGGTCACCCCTTAGTCTCCTCTTCTCCAAACTAAAGAGACCCAGCTCCCTCAGCCTTTCTTCATAAGGGAGGTGCTCCACTCCCTTAATCATCTTTGTTGCCCTAAAACATTATAATATGCTTTTGAAAACCTGCAAGTTTGTTTCACCTTCATTTGACTCTGTTAAGTTTCTAGGTATACAACCATGCATTTACTCCCACTGCAAATGTGAAGAGAGTACTGGGAAAGTTTTAGTAAATTATCACACTACTTTTTATAAGATTTGGAAGACGCTTCAGGTTTCTGCTGACATATGATGAGCTAATCTGCAAGTAACGAGATCACAACATGCTCTGCATATGAGCAGAAAGTCATGTTTTTATTCGTGGCTGATACCTGTTCTTTTGCAAATTCCCTTAAAAGGAGCTGGAACTGTGCAGAGGTGATACCACTCTTGAGTCTTATTGAAGTATGTTTGTGTTACATTGTAGTATTGACCAAATCAAGCTTCTCCGTATGGAGGCTGGGAATGGATTTACTGAAGAAACAGAGATAAAAATAGTTTCATAGCAGGACAAGCTTTCGCTTACTCTTTCCACAGTCAGGTGAAATAAAACCGTACAAGGTTCAGAAATGGGAATTTAGAACCTTCAAATGACAAGCACAAGCATTTAGTTGTGTTAAAATATTTTTTATAATTTTTTTTGTTATATTATTTTAGCAGGTTGCGGGGTCAAAAATAAAATTTTCAGCAGGTCAAATTATCAAAACTTATTTTTTAAATCACTTCGACATATTAATGTTTTTATTGCACATAGCACAGTAATGGCTTGCTGCCAGTCAGACACATTCTGCTTGCTTTATTTACACATTGAGGTCAATGAGATTCCAAAGCAGGATTACTCATTTGTCCCCAACAAATTTAGATTTGCCAGTGAAATGACCTATGTTGTCAGCAGGCTTGTCTTAAACCAAAGATCCTGAGTCCATGCTGTAGGAGTTAAAGGGGTTACTAGTATAATGGTGATAACATCATCTTTGGTAGACCTGCACTCTTCATTTGGTTTGAATAGTACCAGTTACTATGACAATATGATATTATACCAGTAATATTACTCACAGCATGTAATGTTGCTCTTGGCATTTTAATGACTTCTTTTCCATTTCTGGAACCCTGACTCATGGTTATGAATGGTCAAGTATGACCATTTCCTGACTATGGAGCCAAGCTGCAAGCTTGAAGTGACTTCGAATCCTTTAGTGACTCTTGCTTGTTTGCCTTTTCTATACAGGTAGCCTTTGTTCCGACATTAGTCAACACACAGTAGGAAATGCAAATTTCAGATCACTTTTGTAATTCTGTAACACCTGGGTTAAGTGTTAGGACAACAAGAACTTGCATTTATGCAGTTTCTTTCTGCATCCTGTAAATGTTATGTTTTTAAATGTTTGCTTTTCACTATTCACCCACAGAAGGTATATTGCTTCTCTTTCGGTGCTGGCTTAACATAAAATGTGTATTAGCCTAAAAGAGACAAATTACTTAATATAATTTTGTAGCTACAGTCTTTGTCATACTCAGAGGCTTGTTATTTACCCATCCAATTGTATAACCAATTGTTCTCATAATCCTCAGCATTTAAGAATAAGGTTTCCATGGTAATCTTAGATTTTGTAAATGCTTATCATTTCTCTAAATGGATATCTTAAGTAAATAAGTGATCAACTAGCCTGTAGCCAGAATATTCTTTATTAGTATAAAAACCAGAAATATACTTCTCTTATAAAAATAGACTCGTTGTGTTCACCCATAATAAGTTCACAATCTGCAGAATCATGACCCTACTGATGGTGTTAACAAAAGCTTGCTCCTTAATTATCTGCATTGCATTCAGCTGCTGTTTCCCTCCTAAACTCAATTATAATTCTAATAGCAGCTGTGCTGCCATTGTTTGTTGCAATTCATTTTAAATAAGTTTGATTGGATGTCATTGGTCTTTTTGACTAAATGTGCAAGGTTCAAAGTATCCACTGCCACTAATAGACCTCATCTTATCTCAAGATTATGCTAATTATTTACATAATTATATATTACACATTATAGAGCTATTATGTGTTATTTCTAAATGATAGTTCTCCATCAAAGATGTTGAACAAAAGAATATATATAGTTTTATTGTCCTTACACATATTTCGTTGTTGGTGAAGATATGCTTATGATTACTCTCTGTTTCTGTGTTAGCCAACAATTCAAGTATCTTTCTAGTACACTGGAAATGTATTAGAGCATTAAGGAGTCTTTATTACTTTCAATTATGACTCTTCATTTATCATTTCTTCTGTACATCTATGTCTGCAATGGATGTGATAAGCAAATACTTTTACAGGAGCAAAAATGTCCTCTGATGTCCTTCAAGTTTTGTTGCCCTATTACATGACAGATCTTAGTTTGATGATTTAATGGGGTAATTAAAACAGCTAGTAGAAATACACTTCATGATTACCACTTATATAATTGTAAAAAGTCATCTCTTATGTAATATAAGAATTTATATGTCGGAATATTTCAGGTTATTTATACAAGAGCAGACAAAAAAATTTATGAAGAAATTGCTGCAGGTCTTGGATTTCAGGTTGGATTCCATGTGTGCAGCTAGTTCTATTGACTTTAGAACACTACTATGAATATGACTTTACTTCAGGATAGCTCAGATATGTCAGAGAAAATAAAGAAATTAAAAAATAATTATCCTAAGAAAAGGCTATCATCTGTTTGGATTTCTTTAGTGTGAAATGAAGTGACTTGAAGTGGCAGTTTTATTTCTAGGACTTTGGGAGCCTGAAGTGTAATTTGGGCAGATTTTACACAAAGGCAAGGCCATGAATTCTGTCTTCTTATCATGGAAATGATGATAAGCATCACCTGCATGTTTGTGGGGCATCAAAAGGCCTGTTGAAAATTAAGGCATGTCAGTGTGGTAAATGATGAGGATAGTCTTGTACTTTTTTTTATGATTGTTCTCTCTAAAACCTTTAATACTACCAAAAAAAACCCCAACAAGTCCACAAAGCTTTAAAAGAACCCTGTTAGAGTTGCAAAGTCAAGTGATTTATAGTTTGTACATCAGCTGCACTGCAAATGCAGATTGGCTTCTACATATATACATAGCATAATGGTCTTCAGTTGCACAATCATGTATATATTTGTGAGAAATTGCTGTCCCATTCAGTACAAGAGATTCAGAGTTTATGGTGAAAGAGATTGCAGTCAAGACTCCTCCATTTTTTGCAGAAACTAAAAGATGCATCGAAATGATGATGAGAATTGCAGAGAGCATATGCTTACATAGTTAGTGTATTTGAAAATTGCCCACAGCAGCTCCACAGAGTTTCTTTTTGCTGATAGTTCATTTATGTTAAAAGTGTTTGCAGAGGTGTTCAGTATTTTTGGGTGCCTGACTTGAGATCTTGATGACCGATATGCAGAAATGTTGAGGATTCAGAGCTACAACTGAGGTTTCTGTTGCAGCTTGAAGCTTGTGTTTAAAGCATAAAATAACAATAGTAAAGTGCTAATCACTCTGCAGATGAGATCCAAGATGGGAACCCACAATTTGTGGATACCTTTGTCCTTAATCTGTTTTGGCCAAATTTTTTAATGTATTTGCATGGCAAGGAATGGGCATAGTCTCATAGAAGAAAATTGAAAAGCACCAATGTGCTTGAAATGAAGTGGTTCAGCACTTTTGGGAAAAAATATTATGGTACTTCATGGATTTTCGGCTACCTACTTAACTGTGAAAAATCTGATCCTATGTGCCTTAGCTCCTAAGCAGTAAAATGGCCATAATAAAAACCATTCTTCCCTTAGGTTGTTGCAAAGGTAAATTCGTTAATGTCTCTTAACACCTGATACTCTTGCGATGAGTCCCATGAAGAAGCTCATGAGCAAATTACTAATTCCATCTTCAGCTCAGAGCATTGAGTACTGTATGGTAACTGAGGCCTGGCATAACATACTGAAAAGGAACAAAACAAAAGAGCAAAAGCTGTTCATAAGGTGGATACCATCAGCTCGATGCAGTAAAGGGTACAATGCTGACTTGGATTGTGAAATTAAGCATCTTATCACATGCAAAGCGGTTCCTAATACTTAAATAGTACTTGATTTAGCAATCTTAGTAATGATATCAGGACACAGTTCTTTTATATGTAATTTTCTACAAAGTTTTGTTTGATAGTGGTTTGGGAAAATACATATATCTAACTTACAGCTCTGACACCTGTTATTAATAGAGTCTTCCTAAACCAGAGGCAATATGAGCTTTATTGCACCTCAGGCTGTTATATATCTACATTAGGGGAGTGATGAATGCACTTTTTATTTTTTTCAGAGTTGGCTACCAAATACTCACAATTGAAATCCTCTGGAAAACAAATATGAATCTGGATAATGAGACAAGTCTGCCATGTTGATGAAAATAAATGTAAAGTTTATTCTAACAGAGCTTCAGAAGCACAATCCATTTAGAGGAGTATTGTATATCTCTTCCAACTATCTCATTGCATGGAATAGAAAAATGTATTTTGGAGTGATGTATGACATTTCACACTGAATCCAAACTTTAATCGTGATTTAAGATTTAAAGAGTAATTTCAGAAGAAAGAGAATCCACATTTTTTAGTGTGAAGTCTAGTGCCCCCCACCCCTTTCTTTTTTTACTTTGTTCTTGGTGTCTCTACATATCTGGACCTCTTTTTTTTCTGGATTTGGCAAAATCTGTGCGTTTCCTTGGATGTCTGTTCCAGTACTATCAGGTAATAATTTTATGTGGTCCTTTGTCCTATGAGTGTATTTATAAATCCTTACAGAATGAAACCAATATGTGGGATTCATGCTAATTTTAGTGTTACTTCTACTGCTTCTTGTTAGCCCAGTGGATGAGCAAGAGCTAGCCATTGTCCCATGCTGCTCCACTTTGAAGCAAAAGCTTTTAAAGATCTTATTTTTGTCCCACAGATCAACATTTTAAACTAATTTAAAATTAACTGAGGATTCTGTTTGGTTCCACAGACTGTTTACATTTTGACTTGAAAAACTGAAGGAAAAGAAATAGAGGGGAGCAAAATAAAACCCTAGGATACATCATTAAGAAATCACACTTTTGAGATTCCAGCCTAACCTGAATCTGTTGTAATTCTTGCACTATTATTCTAATTAGCTTGGAGATCCATTACATTCCTATTGACATTTTTTTTTAGTACATCTTTCTGATTTCACATTTCTTTCTTCTGTTTACAAATCAAATGCCAAGTAGCGCGTGGTGTGAGGTAACAGACGCGGATGGCTTTCTTACCTCTGAAGCAAATAACACATAGAAAACCACAAGTATTAAGAAAAAATGGCAGTTCCTTGTATTTGATGGCAATCATAGTTCAGAAAATACAAATATTCAGAAGTAGACCTGTGTTTTCTAATAGTAAAGGCATAATTTTTAAAGAAAAATTAAAAACTAGGATGACAATAATTATAAAAGTAAAAAAGCTAGCAACAGTGGATACATTTTTACAAATACCTCACTATATAGTTCTCAAAAGAGATGCAGCACTAATGGTAAACTAAGCATACATTCTGATGTTTATTATATTATCGATAATTACAAATCAGCTCTAACCATTCTAGCCTGTTATTTTCTCTTAGATTCAAAAGAATTATTACTTTATATTAAAATAAGAAATAAGCAATAAGCATACATATGTCTGCACTTTTAAGATATTCTCATTGAATACAAGATACCTAACAGAAGTGACGTCTTCAAAATCAATTATAACAATTAGAAAAACTCTGAATAGCAGTAAGAAATAATATAAGTAGAACATGCTGGTGTGACTTTTATAGTCAAGTCATACAGACCTCATTCCAGTAGCACAAAGCATTCTATTTCATAGAATTACAGAGCAAATCCTCTAGTCTTTGCAAGGAGAACACTCACTTGCTGCTTGTGGAACGAAGTAAAAATGTTAAGTTAGCAGCATCATAAATCTGCCTCATTGAATTTCCACTTCTTAATAGCTTAGTAAGGTGTCTACGTTCTTTCTGGTTTTGACCTTGCTTATGCCTGGGATTATCTGCCCCGCTTGCTTCTGAGAAGCACAAGGTACTCCCTATATATATCAGCACAGTGAGGTGTAGGATCTGAGTTCCTGATCAAGACTGAGTGCCTACATATAGAATTTACTTGTGGCATATATGGAAAGCTATGACATACCAGAAAACAGGCTATTGGTAATGAAGGGGCAAAAGTAAACTGGTTTGTCTGACAGTTCATAAACTGGCAAGGAAATAACATATTTTTATATAAAGAAGGAGCTTTAAAACTGAACACAGCTCAGATGTTGGATTTTGTGAATTTTGCTAAAATAGAGAAAATCATTTATTTATTTTGTGGAACTTTGTGATTTAATTATTTATCATTTATCAAAGTATTTTAGGTCTAAATTGAACAGGACTATTTTGTGTGCGTGTGTGTTTCCGATAAACTTCTAAGTGTTTCTGTGTCTGCTGGTTTCTAGTTCCCACATCAGAAATAATTTTCCATGTATCAGAAAAAGCGTGACCAGCTGGACTAGGGGAGTGATTGTCCCTCTGTGCTTGACACTGGTGAGGCCACAACTTGAATACAGGATTTGGTTTTGGGCCCCTCACAACAAGAAAGACATTGAGATGCTGGAGCATGTCCAAAAAAGGGCTGTTCTTGCCCTGTTCTTAAACTGGTTTTGAAACTGCTGAGATTGTAGACCTAATCCGTATATAGGAATATTCCCATTTAAGTGTGACAGATCTATGTTCCATCTTCTGTCATACATTGTAAGATGTTCTAGTGTACTCTGCATGCAATTTAAAGCCAAGTATTTGACAAATGCAAGGTGGTCTAATATTGGACAAAGTTTGAACGGTGTAAATGGACATTAACAAACTAAGGTTTTTCTACCTAAACACTGGAAAGCAATGAGGGCTTAGAGTGGTTGATTGTTCCTCTTAAGTCTGATAAAAGGTGACTCTGGTACTTGCTGGCACACATGAAAGTGTCTTAAGGCCATCTGATTGTTCTAAGGGGTTGAGCGGTGGCAACAGCACTGAGAAGGAGCCCCGTGTTCAATAATACTTATATCATAGACCTGCTTTGTCTTTATCAATTCCTATTTCTGTTCTTTATCACCCACCTTTCAGCATGCCTTTCCAGCAGCTTGCAAATTGACTGCTTTGCTAGCTAACTTGGCAACTCAAATTTTAATTCTCTCTTCTGTGATTCCCCTGGTAGCTCAGCTGGTTTTTATTTTTTCTCTTCAAAATCCATAATATGGTGTGCAATTTCTCAGCTCTGGGACCTTGGCTGTTCTCCACTAGTTCTGAAGAATAATAACCAGTGGCTCCACCACTATTTCTGCAGGTTCCATTAGCTTGCTAGGATGAATTCTGTGAATTTTCTTTTGTTGCAACAAATGTATTATATATTGAAAGATCAGTTATTGCATTACTTAAGAAAGCCTGGGCAAATTTGTTCTGCCAGACTTTTTAGAAAGAAGGCTAGGAACGTGTGTATTAGTGTCTGGATGGCAAGCACGAACTGGATTTACAAAGGGCAGCTGAACTGCTGCTGTGATTCTGGGGGACAGAAATGTAACATATCACCATATCAGCAGATGAAGTGACTGAAGGTACACTTGGGGATGTTGCACACAAAGAAATTATCTTTATAAATAATAAACTTTTAGTCTTATTCACAATTGGAATGGTGACCAAAAAAATCTAGTTTAAAAATTGTTTTTTATTAAAATGAAAGTGCTTCTTATTTATAAACCTGACCCTTCCCTAGTAGCTCTGCTTCATTAGTCCCGCATGTTGGGTTCCAAGTCAGGTTTTAATGAACTTTCTTGTCCTTTCTCCTTATCATGTGTTGTGTATATTTAGTTATAATATTGGAGATCAATGTTCCTTACATTTATTTTCCTAGACTGTATCACTCGATGACATGATTCTGAAATGTTTTTTAGCAGTTTTGCCCTTCAGCTGTAAATTGTGATTCTATACTTCTTCATTAATGATCTTGGAGTGCTTACATAACTACTTAAGAGAAATATTAAATGTAAGATGGTTCCATTAATTTAAGAGCAGGGACATTCTATTTAGACTCCCCTTTCCTTGCTCAAGGAGTACAGCATTTTTCATTTTGATAAATGATTTGCCTTGTTATGACTTTTTAAACTAATGGATATAGAAAAAAATCTGTTACATAAAAATGGTATGACAAAAAAGTGTGACATTCACTTTATTTTATACAGAAATGAATGTAACACAAAGTGATTTTATTGAACTGTAACAACAAAACACTGGTTGCCAAAGCTCCTCGGTCGCACAAGGACTCACACTTCCTGGTGCAGTGTAAGTACATACGTGAGGTACACTTACACAATCAGACTAATTTTTCATGTTGAAGTTTTTCCATTAAAAAAAAAATTATGATCAGCTTCTGCTGAAGATTGGTATATGAAGTATGGTGAGAATAGTTTCTTACTTGAAATTTTAGCTCTTTCTGTATTTTTTTTAATAGGGTACTGTAAACAAGTATTTCATTTTACCATGTAATTTAATGGTGTAACTTTAGGTGTGCTACAGTTTGTGATCAATAAGCAGTAAGTATCAAGCCTGAGATTTTCAAAGTGTCTGAAGAATAATTACATGTTCGTCTCCCATTAAGTTTTGAATGCCTTTGAAAATTTTAGTCATGCTTATTACCAGACTCAGAAAAGGTTGAAACATATTATTTAGTGGATGTCAGTATAGAACATATCTGCATATTGAACTAGCTAAAGTATTAGCACAATAATCAGTTAAATCTTTCCAAACTGGACACCTTTGTCCTGTTTTCTATTCACATCCAGCAGCTCCACAGCCTAGATACGTCTCAACCTTTTAACTTGTAGCAGTTCACAGTTCCATCATAATGTGTTTCAGTTAAGTAATAAAAGGAAATCTATCTGTACAGATTATTACTATGAATATCAATTGCACAAGATATATATCAGAGGAAAGATGTTGGTCATTATACATTTTTTTTCTTCAGCTTCCACTGCTACTGTAAGAAGCATCAAAAAACATCAAGCAATCAAAAGGGCTTTTGGTGCAAGATCGAAGAATCATGGGTGTACCCTCTCATGGATGGAAAAGATGGATCCAATAAATCAGGTAAAAATTTCAGCCCCTCAGAAGGATATGAATACAGTGAAGATCATGAAGGTGTTTCACCTTCGAACTTTACCTATTAAAACCTGTATATGTGGCATATACATCTCCAAAAATTTACATAGCCACCGCAACTCCTGCTGCTGAAGAACTGATATATGCTTTCCAAAAACTGAGTTATTTTACCTATTACCTTTCCATAGGATGAGATGAAATTCATAGTTTTCAGGCATTTCCAACACAAACTGTGGTGACTCAGCAACTGAGCATCACACTTAACATATAACAGTTTTTCCATGTGTGTTAATATTAAGTAGGGCACGGTCAGTTGTCATCTTACTGAAGGTTCAAATTCAGGGGCAGAGATGTTTTTCTGCCATTTTTGCCTCGAAAGAGTAGACAGAGGAACTCCACATTTATATGTAAATGAATCTGGATGTGTATAAAGAATCTGTGATATGTGTGCTGAAGAGAGGGGGTGAAAAGGCTGGAGGAGAGAAGGATGCCTCTACAGGTTATGCCAGCATAGAGGGTATACTGCTACTGCAAAGTCTGAACAGATATGCTTAGCGTGTCTCAGGACATGATTCCACTGAGAAAGGGATGATGACTGCAGTTGGGTATTGTGTGAGCAGGAGAGAAGTGAGAGTAAAAGGGGAAAAAAAATTAAAAATTTCCACAAAACTATGAAGTGTATAGCAGCATGGGTTTTTAGTTCCTTAATGTCAGAATAATTAAAGTTTTACTTATAACAAGACTGGAGTCAGAGAAAACATCAGACTAAAGCCTTTATGGCAAATGGTCCATGATTTGTAGTTCTTATACCTTTTCCACTTAGTTTGCTGGGTACATCAGAAACTCAAGGCCAAAATCTTGTCTGTTACTCCTGCACCTTCATGGGAATTTCTGGCAGGTCATTTAGGCTCTAAACCTATTTCTAGGATGTTGAGCCAAAGACTGCACTCCGTAGGTTGCACAGAGATGTAGAATTTAAGGACACCGAAAGACAAATATCCATCTCTGTAAGCTTGGATTATTCTTCAAATGTGTATATAAATCAGAAGACTGGTGGAAAGAAGGAATAAGTGGCACAGGTGAGTGGAACCCATCCCTTGTCCAGACAATGTTCAGTGTTTTTACACTACATTCAGATGAAATGGATTGAAATTAAGACAGTTGTGTTAACAAGACAATCTTCCTGTCCCATCACTTTTCACAAGGTTCTGGATGACAGCTGCTATGATGAAGAAATTATTATTTAAAAAATAACTTTCTATCTCACTCAAAATTTTAAGTTACAGGATCTGCTTTCAAACTAATTTTTAATGACTATATTTTCATAAGTAGTAATTCTTTAACAGCCATAAACCTCTGATTGAAAATGAAATGTAAAAGAATGTTTTTCTACATACAGACATAAGAGGTACTTTTAAGGTAAACATACAAAAGCTTTTCCATGTTTTTGATGTACCAATTAGCACTGTCTTTAACTATGCTTGAACTGGTACTATGATATGCTGAATTATACTTTATTTAGGCCACATCCCTGTCGGTTGGAAACAGTCATAAACCAATTTAATGCAGTAGGGCTGGTGTACAACATTTGTAGACACATGCCATTTTTTTGAGATTATTGAAGTCTACCAAGACCTGAAGTATTTAAATGTGCCTGCCTTGTGTTAGTCAATATTCTAGGTAGCGACTTTTCATTTAAAATGTTTATTCTGATCTCTGGTAGCATATTGGTCTGTCAGAGTTTGATTATAATATAGACAAGAAGAGTGGAGGAGACAAAAATAGATCTTTGGATGAGATTATGATGTATATGGTAAGATCTACTTCTGGAGGGCTTTGGAGCTTTTTGCTCAGTGACCAGAGTATTGCATCTTCTTGAGTTACAGCAGTTATTAAACCGATTGACAAGAGAGATGCAGTAGTTGCCTTGAAAAGAGATTAGTCTATTGAAGGAGGACTTTCTGTAGCTCGGAGACTCCTCTTTCAATAAGTATTTCAGCTCTGGATAGCCCTGGAAATTTATTGTGTGTTCCACCGTTAATACTCATAAACACTACAAGATTCATATACCCCATTTTTGCTTACTGTGTCTGTTTCTGTGGCTTCTGAGATGCATTGAGCTTTCAATGGGTAACTGAGAAGCAGTGAACCACCCACTTACCAACTTCTCTTTAGACAGGGATTTTACTATGTGGTTGTCGCTTCTCACACTGCTGTTGGTTTGGCTGAAGGGGGGGGTCAAGTACATCTGCCACACTGATAAAGATCTAAACCAAGAGAAATAATCCCTAAATTGTGATTGTATTTAATGCAAATGTGGAAGTTCCCGCAGGCATATATTTATGCCATATATGTAAAGTATGGATTGTGATGCATTGTACTGTGAATTTCTAATCTAAATATAAAAATTCTAATTATGCTTAAATAAGCAAAAATAAACTTTTAAACTCTTTTTGAAGTACAATAGTTTTTTTCATCCCATTGATATACAAGGCATGTTTTCATAACACTTCTGCACTTATATCAAGTATTATTGCTCTTACATTAACAGCAAGTAGCGTGCTAGCATTTCTTTTAAGGATGAGTAATCTTCACTGTATTTTTTAACTGGAAAATGGAAAATAATATTCATTTCCCCTTGGAAAAATGACTATATGGAAATGCATCTTCCTACTCAATTTATTGGCTGGCTCTTGTAATAAGATTGTTTTACTGACTAAAGAGTCAGGACATCAAGGTTTGATTCACATGAAATTTTGTCACTGTGGTAAGTTTTGCAAGCATTTCAACTTTCCATATATCCCAGTTTTGATATTTGAAAATGGGATAGTATTTCAAATTCACTCTTCTGAAGTTCTTTTAGGTGAAAGAAAGGATGGTTTCCTTATTTAAATAATGGTATGGGTGGCTGATCAATACTTCATTTTGCTGTGTGAGCAATTTGAAATAAATATGAAGCAGTATAATACTATCAACAATGACATAGAGTCAACTTTCCCCTGTTAGGCTTGTGATACAATATTTCCTTTTGACAGTTAAAGGAAGGACACAATTTTTTACTTTATCACAGAAGTCTTATTCCTCTATGGAACCAGGGTATGTATGTTGGTGGGGTTTGTTTTTTTTTTACTTTGTTTCAAAATGAGACTTTTTTTTTTTTTTCCCAGTGTTTTACTGCAACAAAGAAGCAACACCACAATAATTTAACATTATTGTGCTTGCTGGAAATATATATATACCTTGAAATTATCAGTATTGATAGTATAGCAATAGACTTAGTGTGGTTAATTCAAATGGAGAAGAAAAGTTGCAAAAGGTTTTTGAGGAGGAGCTTTTCCTTGAGGAAACCGATTTAGAAACCTAGTGTTTACTACCAGAGGCTCTAGAAGTCAATGGAAATCTTCAGTGGTGGTGTATATGAATCCCTTATGACATTCTGGTGTATACTCACAGCAATCTGTTTACCTGTCGCTAGTATCTCATGGGTGTAAGGAATCTCTGCAAGGGATGATTTCCTGGGAATATTCAGAACAGACAAAATTCCTTCAGCTTCTCCTTTCACTAAACTGGGATAAGAAGGCCCTGAAAGTACCACGTCCTACTGGTTAGGAGAATTGTAGTGTTGTTCAGTCTTATCGTGTGTGTTGAGAAGAAGCTTTGTAAATATGGACTCAGCAGTTCCATGGGGAAAGAAAGAAGCAGGAAGGAAGTAAAGTAAAATGGAAGGCTAAAGCACTCATACTTTAAGGCGTAGAGTGAATATTCTACTACCTGAGTAAGAGAGGATATAGCGGGTGTTTAAATGTCTGTATGTAGTGCATATTAGCTCTTTCTTTTAGCTTTGATATGACTTTTCTCAGTTTCATTTACATGGTATATCTTCAAAAATAAAAGGAGAAGATATTGAAGAGCTATCGTGGCAAGCTTTTCATATGGTGTCAGTTTGGGATAAAGGAATAAAAAGTTCTAATAATATCTTTCAAGCATTAATCTCTGCAAGATGTCGTGAAGAACAGAATTAGAGCAATATGTGGTCTTTGCCATCTTTGACTGTTGTGACTCAAAGACACTTTTGATCACTTAAAAAGAAAATTCAACATTTGAAAAGCACAAGAACCAGTAGAATTTCCACAACAATCCAATTCCCCATTTACATCCCAACAGGGTCAATTTTCAATGCATTTCACATAAGAAAAAATATATTGTTCTCACAATTGTTTGCGTGTGTAGTTCTCCACACCCCATGCTGTAAATATTCCCCACAGTGTCAGATCCATGCTGTGACCAACAATATATGCCCAGTGGGCTAGGCTAGCAATACATACTGTATGTTTATACTTCTTCCTTTGCATTTTTGCAAAGCTGTTTCTATCTCTGTCTTAGTCTGGTAATATGGCTTGCTGTAGTTTGGGGGATTGTAAAGCTGTCTCTAAAAAGCATATTGGAATGTGGCATTTGGACTTGAAAATGAACGCTCAAGCTTTCTGCTGCAAGGCCTTTGTTTTCTAAATGTTTGCAGGGTGTTCAGCAGGACAGAAAAGGTGCACATCAACACAGGTGTTTGTAGAAGTAGATAAGGCGGTGGCATCTTAGTCTCTCATTTAAGGTGAGAATTGTGTTCTTTTACTATATGGCATTTCACATTAGGGCACACCTTAACTTCCTCGGCTGTGTTGGTTATCAAAGGTATCCAAAGTAAAATTCAGCCTGGAAGCCCTTCTAGAATATTGGAAATGACAGATTAACTGCTTAGAAATGAAGAACTTTATTTAATGAAAAATTAAAATAGTGTTTGAAATTTCTTTTGAACAAGTCAAAAGGGAGACATCGCATCCCCTCTACTCCTATTTTCATATGATTCTGTGAATGCGGCACTTGGATTGATAAAAATTTAACAACGAAATATATCCAATAATGTCAGAAAAGTCCACCCTTGTCTAAGGTTTTATTTAAGAGGTTCTTCAGGTGGCTGTGGTTTTCTAAAATTTCATCTATCACATTGCAAAGTTGGAGTTTGCAGTCTGATCTGTATGAATGTTTATGACCAATCAATTAAATTTCAGTTTTATTCCTGTTTCCTGATTTGATTAACTGAGCCCACTGAAACAAAAGTAATGGAGCATGAAGACTTCCTATTGACTTTCAAATAGACTTTGCGTTACTCAGGCCTGGTCATTTGAAAGTTTGCTTAAAACGTGCAGAGACATGCCCAAAGTAGAATTATGGAAAAATGCCACTGAGTACTCAAATTATTCTGGGTGTTTATTCACAGTGTCAAGCCTGAACCACTTTGAAGTGTTCCAGGATTATCTAGAATCCTAGAAATTCAAATTTAGGATAATTTCTGAACTGTTCTACACCTACTAAACTGTACTGGTGTTTCTTAAATGTAAAGCATAATTCATTGCAACTTGTGAGGACTAGTATTAGCTTAGAATTACTTTTTGAGTTTTTGAAACCAAACACAACATAATGCAAGAACAAACTTTCCAAAATACTTTAATAATGACAAATAGAGAATTGTATGTATATGTATATACATACATGTATTTATGTATATATATTAATAGTATAAGTATATAATTATTATTTAATCACATAAATTAAGGACAGTGCAGTTACTGATTTTTTAAAAATATTTTTATTTTTGACTGAAGAAGTTGGCATCCTCTAATCAGCATCCTCTGAGTGAAAAATGTCAGTATTCTTCAGTGATACTTTTTTGTTTAAAAATCTCCTTCAATGTATTTGAAATACAGATTTCAAACTCTTCAAAATAAAAGAGAAAAATTTTAATCAAGCTGTCACTTTTAAAAAGTTCTACTTAACTGAGGTATCATTATTTCATTGTGAACCAAGAAAAATGTTTACAATATCAAAGACAATAGGCAAAAATTTTTGTATGTTATTTTCTTAACTCTGTTGTTTGTTACTGGATCATCATTTGCTGCTTATCATGAAGCAAGATATAATCCTTTCTAAGGAGTGATAATGAAGTACTATCATAAGGAGTTTTTATTTTCAATTGCATGATTAAATTGAGTTAATCTTACTTATCAACCTAGTGGGCCAAAAACATGAATCCTAATTGCAATCCAGAATCAAGTTTGCCTTTGTTTAGAGAGTTTATAAAATCAGGGTATCTTAAAGGTCTGCAAGGATCTTACAAAGAAATCAGAAAAGAGTCCAGTATGAATCTAGCTGGAATTGTGCCATTGAATTAGGGATTTAAAGCTCTGAGAGACATAGATTAATTCATGTCATGGCAAAACAAGCTAATATTTGTCCTACTCTATGGATACCCTGGAGGTAATTCGTGTCCCAACAGTTACATGCAGAAATCTATGCTATAAAAAAAGGACTGAAAATAATTTTCTATTGCGAATAAAATAGAATGCCGGGAAGTTAGTTTAATTAAAGAAATTCTGCTTTTAGTTACAAGAATATAGAATTAATTTAATCTCCTTAACAGGGAAGATAACAAAATGATCCTATTTATTAACTAAACTAGTCCACTCATTAGAAATACTAGCAAAATATGTGGGGTCATATTTCTTGTTTGTCATAGTTCTTGCCTACCATTTGAGAGCTCCCTTGAATATGGATTTCATAATTCATATTGAATAGTAAAATGCGTGCAGTTTTTCATGAAGAACTGCTAGAGTAGGAACACCATGTTATCCCTTAGTCCCTATATGAAAACATTATATACAAATGGAAAGTTTCAGTTTCAGCTTTTGTGGTTACTGTTATAGATAATGCAGTAAATGAACTGATTTGCTAACATTTTTCTCAGTTCAGATTAGATAGCAGAAGAAAATTCAGAGCAAATTCTTAAAGGCATTCAAGTTTGACTTCAATGGTTGCAACAAAGCCTTGAGTTCAGAGGATCATAATTCCCTCAAAGAAACTACTGAACTGTATTATATCTATAGCAAATGCACAAAGACACACAATTTTGATAACTTTTAATGCTTTGGAGTTCCACAGCAAGAAGAGCTGTATTTCAAACTTCCATTGGGAATGATACAAGTGTAACCCTGAAATCAAATCCATTAGAAACCAAAATTGCAATATTACAGTTAAAGAGCATGATACTCAGAATGATGAATCTGTAAGCAAGGCAGGGTTTCAAAATAGCATAACAATTACCATCTACCATTTCCAGATAGATATCTGCAGATAGCTTAGTATCTTTCTGTTATTTTAATAAAAGCAAGGCTATTGTTGGGGGTCAGAGTGAGTGAAGGTGGGGGAAAGATAATTGTACTGAAGAAGCTTTTTGTTTTAAAACCCACTTTTTCAATTAAACAAACACAAATAGAGCTTCATGTGTGCCGTCAAAAACTTTGGTTCTGTCAAATCTGTGATTCATGCTTGCAGTCCTTAGAATATGGAATCCATTGTCAGGATTGATTTTTTTAAAACCTTAAAAGTGAGGTATATTTTATGGAACTAGAAATTCTTTAAGTCCTACTTTTTTGGTTCTTGAAACATATTTACTGTTTATGACCACACACTTATTTACATTCTTTTTGCCTGATCTAACTAGTTAGTATGCTAGTTTTCACAAATACATTTGTTATCTTTCTGTAACATTTAAAGATAAATAGTTTAAAAATTGTTTTTAAATATGGAAAATAATTAGTGAATTAATTGCCTATCTTTGAAATCAGTGTAAACTACGTACTTCGGTTGCATTTACTTTGGGTGCTCTAGGCAAAGCACTGCTTACACCTGTTTCACTTGATGCCAATGGAAATTTTGAATATAAAAGTAGTGAGATTGCTGAATATCTTCTACTCTCCCCATTCTTAGTATTTATCATTGCTCTCAAGTTTTCAATCACGAGAAGAAATGCTGAAATTGTTGCTTAGCAAACTTCTTCCTTTATCAGCAGGAAAGACTTTTCAGAAGATGTAATTCAAATTAAGAAATTCGAACCAATGATTTTAGTGATCTGATTCTTGAGTTCCAGATGGCATCTCAGTACTGGCTGGTAAGTATGACAAATCATCCACAGAGACAGAAGAAACTGCATACCTGCACTTATTTTCATTGCTACACTCCATAAAACCAGGCTCTGGGATTAATAGACTCATAGATCAATAAAACATTGGCCATGTTATAAGAAAGTGCTAAGTGTCAATGAGAAGACAGTTTCTAGTCACAGT
The DNA here is from genome assembly GCF_964273445.1 of Streptopelia decaocto. Taxonomy (NCBI): domain Eukaryota; kingdom Metazoa; phylum Chordata; class Aves; order Columbiformes; family Columbidae; genus Streptopelia; species Streptopelia decaocto. The sequence continues at coordinate 22,678,933 of NC_138658.1, read as the reverse complement.
ACTAGGAAAATAGAAATCCATTTATTTCAAGGCATTTCCCTTGACCCCCCAGTTGTTACTGGCCTTATTCCTGTATCTGATTTTTTTCTCTTGAATAGTCTCCAGCAGGTGCCATATTTAATACAAATGCTTCCAGTTCTGATTAACGTACTGCAGGTAATAATGTAGCGGTAAAGTTTAAATATTCACTAATGTGTTTTCAGTTGGTTGTCCTGAAAATAACGTCTGCGTGCCCTATTGGCAGTTCCAAAGCCTGTAGTGAACAGGTGGGGCATTTTCTTTCCAGGAAATGTCAGTTTGATGTCTGGAAGCAGATGTAGTTTTCCCCTACTCAGTGTAGGTCTATCTTCTAACTTAATAGGAGCTCTAAATAGCTGACAGGTGATAATACATCTAGTCAGCTCAAAGTATATTCTGGCTATATTGCCAGCTAGTAAATTGGAAAGTTTTGATTCTGCAATGTTGATCTCAAAATGATCACCTTTTAGAGCAAGAACTCATGTTTAAAAGACTTTCTGATTAGAAAATCAAATCACTCACCTTCATAGATATCTCTAAGTGATACATCTATGTATATAGAAACATTATTTTGTGAAACAGCTGATATATTGGTTATCTGATATTTAAAATCATTTTCAGGATAGAAGAGATAATTCAAATCTTTATTGTAAGCACCTCTTAAATGAAGGAGAATATGAAAGTATAATCTCCTCTGACCTCTGATGTCAGCTTCAGAGGAAGGATCTAAGCCTAAACCAATATGTCATTCTTTTCTTCCAGAAACTCATTTGCCTTCACTGGGCATTTTGGGTGGATCAAGTGTGACTCTGTGAGTGCAGTTCTCAGTGACTGAAAGCCTTTTCTCCAGGCTCTGGCACTCCTTTGGTGACTTCTGCAGTCCTACTAGCCATCCCAAACTTGCAATATTTAGGTATTCTGAGAGAAGAGTGGAGAGGAGAGGAAGATGAGGGAAGGGGAGTTCAGATGTTAGTTTTTTTCACTTGCTCTCAATCCTACTGTCTCCCTTCAGTCTTCCCTGGTCTGAGAGAACCATCTGTTCCTCTCACCTTCCAATTTTCCCAGCAGTTGGTCCAGCATTTAAAAAGCAATATTTTCTTCTGGATATAACAATTTTTTCTCCGAGACCTGCACTGTTGAGGATGCTCAACTAATACCCAACTTTCATTCCTGCTCCAGCAATTTTTTGGTGTATGTTATTGCAAACTGTGAACCCTAAAGTGAATATTTGATATCATGCTGAGGTGGTTTGTAAATCCAGGTTGCAGTCAATTCCTGGTTTGGATCACAGCCTATTTAGAAAGCAGAAAATCCATTTTAGGTTTACTAATTACAGCACATGGAAGCAAAGGAGATTTAAATGAGGCCACTGTTCTGGCACCATTAATATGTAGGAGCAACAGTATAGTGATCAGATTTATGAAACAGAAAAGTTCTTCACATTCCAACTGCATGCAAGGCAGATGGAGTGTTTGGGTTAGCTAAAGAAAGTCCTGTGGGAACGTAGGATGTAGAAGGTGTGAGAGCTGAGCTGTATCATAGATGTACTGACATCCTTCAAGGAGCATGTTCAGGCACCCACAATCACACAGGGTCCTCTGTCTCAGAGGCCAGAAAAGAGAAAAGTGGGATATTTATGTGTTGAGATGGTGCACTAAAAAGCCTCAGTCGCCTGGGGCTGCCCAGAAGACCATCTCCAAAATGAACTGAGCAATGGCCAAGATGAGAAATGGTCCTTGCACTGTTTAGGGATCCTTATATCTTACATTTCCTCCAGAAATGTAATGGCTTTCACTCTTCTTTTCACTTAGCAAAAAAGATGGGACCTGTATTCTTTTGTTTTCCTTGATATAACCTGACAATCTGAATTGAGGATTTGGCCCTTTGAACATTTGCAGTTGTACAAAATGTAAACTAGATTTTCAAGAACTTGCTCTGGTATGTTATCATCTCCAATACAGAATATGCTCTTGAATATGGTAAAATTGCTTAGTATAATATAAGTTATTAAATCAAAAGAAAAAATACCTACTCAGTTTGTGATACTTTGTGATATACTCCTTCTGGGTGAGAAAGATTTTGAAGATTTAGTACATGGAAAGAACCACAAGGCATAAGAAGCAGATATTTAAACCTCAGTCCTGCAAGTATTCAGTTAGGTTCTTTTTGTCATCAGGAAATCCAAATTAATTTGACTATATGAGGGGTAAGTCATTTGCCAAATTCCACTTTTTAGAACAGGTGATTTTGAACTGTATAAAGTGACTTTCTGAATAATTTACCAGCCAGATGATTCTGCCACTCAGCATTGTGTACTACTGCAGGAATGTAGATTATGTAGGTAGATAATAGACAGACTGACTGTCCAAGGCCGGCCAGCTTTATTTGCTAAGCCTGATATTCAAGGAAGAAAAATTACTGGTGAGTTAAAAACTCCCAAAAAACAAGATTTAAAATAGAAAGGATGACACAACACTAACAATATCATTGTGAATGGCGACATTGTCATTCTAAATGGAAATCTGCTTGAGTCAAATTGAATAACAATGCTCTTTTTCTTCATTAAGGCCATTAGCATCTTCAAAGTTATTGGACCTGGATAGACATAAAGGTTTTAAAAAACAATGAGGAAAGACTAATGCTCATTGCCGTATACTTTCTTGAAGAGCCCAATTAAGTAAGTTTGTGCTAATTTGGGTTCTCTGAAAAAATCTAGGAGGAAAAGCCTCTTTTTTGCTATTGCATTGGTTCAGAATAAACAAACAAACAAAAAAACCCCAAACACCCTATAATTTTTTCTCGGTATCACTGTATCAATATTATGAATTTTTTTCAGAATGCAAAATTACTTTTACTATTGTAACCTGAGATAAATGTTATTTGTGCATAACTTCAAAAGATAAGAATTCACCAGGATTCTTTCTCCGTGCCTTACTATGTTGTTTCAATGGACTGTTTCCGGGAATATTGCAGTTTTCTGCTGTTTTTGGAAGTGCTATTATTAGCATGAAATGTGATAAGAATTATTTAAGAACCTAATTGCCTGCTCTCTATTTGGTGTTTGAATTTTGCATCTTTGGAATTTGTCTTTTCAGAGTACTTTATTTAGTTTCTATTAATATCCTGTAATTTAATAATTGTAGTGGGAGGCTAAGAGGAATATGGAACAAGGAAGGATTTGCATATTTCTTCTATACAGTAGTTTGTGATAGGCTCTTTTTTTTTTTTTTTTTCCCAGATTGATCTTAAAAAGCAGTTTTGCTAAAGCTGGAGCAAACACCACAGAGCCTGGAGAGACTAGACAGGGAGACTATTCATCCTTTGTTTTATTGATTTGTCATATGACCAAAAGAAGGCTGAATCAATCAATCAAAGCTCTGCATAGCAGTATTAAGCAATGTAACTCTTGATTAAATCATGCTTTCAATGTAGATAGCAGCCTGAAGAAAAGTTATTTTAAACTAAATCTTACCATGAAAGCAGGAAAAAAATATTGCCTGAAGACTACACTGAAAAGCACATCTGAAAAAAATTGTGGCTGTGACTTCATGTTTGAGTTTTCGCCTGTTAAAACATATTACTACAGGCCTGTGTATTTTGCACTTGTAACCCAAGTAAGAAAATGGCATGCAAGAAAGAAATCTTCTGGAAAGATTGGCTAATGGCTGTGTAAACAGCAAATGCTTGCCACATATGGGCATTAGGAGTTTTCATTGCTAAGACTCAGTGACTACTGTGAACAGGGTAGAGCTCTGCAATGCGGTAGCAAGACAGATCTTTCGGCTGAGGCTTGAAAGTAGTTTGGCAACATCCTTCCCAGAGGTGTTTAATCGTCATAGCTTCTCAGAGCAGAGAGTATAGAGAAAAATACAATTTAGAAGTCCCCAAAACCTGAAATATTTTTATCGATAGATATTCATATGAATCAGTTACTTTTGACAGAAGACTTAAGTGTTGTTTTCCCAAGGTTCACCCATTGAAAAAATAGTAGAACCTTACAGCACAAAAGATGTGTTTGTTGCTAACTATGTCCTGACTTTCAATTGATTAGCATTTTTTTTTTCTCATAGACAAGAAATTATTGAAAAATACATCTTGGCAAAATGGAAAGAAAAAAATGCAAAGGGATTTAATTGAGTACTAGATTTAATTATCTCTTATATTCTTGATTTAGCATTTTTATTTCATATTTCTATTTCATCACCTGACTCCCTGGCCACTTTCTCTGAAATAAAATGTTGACTTTTCAGGAAAATACAAGCTTTGTTGAATGGCTGCAGTTTGACTAAAGGCTGAGTAAATATTGCTTGCATGAGAAAGATTTTAAAGCATCAGCTTCCCAGATGTGTGGGTATGTTTGCATGTTTCAGGAGCATTGCATGAGGACATGATCTAATATTCTGTTGAGAAATCCTAATTTTCTCAGTTTCTCAGAGTTCAAGGAATTTTGCTTCAAATGCAGCAGGAGAAAGAATATTGTTCTTTAGCAAACAGTCTTGGGCAGATTGCAGACATCTGTTAAATATTAATTCCATTAAGGCTGAATATTCAACTAATATTAATTGCAATGCTATGTAAAAATAGTTTCATTAATTTATTAAAAAGAGACACAATTAAAAGTATAGAATCTTGTAAGTATTTTAAATAATACAGGGAAGCTTATAATAATGTAACTGTATATTTGACAGTAATATAGACACAAACTTGAGAAGAAAATATCATATACATATACACTTATATGCATATATTAGTGTGTATGTTACATCCCCATACCCCATATCTATCTATCTATCTACAAACATGACTGGTGAACCAGGAAATAAAACAGAAAATAAGCTGGTCTTGGACAGTCAGCCTACAGATGTCCTATCTGCGCTTCTCCAGATTACTCCTCTTCTGAGTTCCTGCATTCATGTGCACAAACCTGCTCGCACCTCCATCTCCCAGTATGCGGGTTTTAGCAGCAAGGAATTGTGACTGGGATATGTATTGATCCAGACTGATGCCTGATCTGGAGATTTGGGGAAGCTGGTTACTGGCACATAGTGTAGCATGATAAATTAGCAAGGTAGTACAGATGCAGTGGCTATGTGCTCACTGAATATGATTAGAGACAGTGAATAATTAAGAATATTGGTAAAGAATTATGGTGCCTGTTCTCCATTTGCTGCACAGTTTTTTAAGAGAAACAAAGCTTTTCAAATTATGTTTTTCTTGCTCAATATTTCTCTCTATCCTTTTTCACGTGACCTATCAGCCCTGTGGATATTCTGCAGAAAGAATAAAGGCAGTTACACGAGTAGGAAGGGAGAGAGAACTCAGTATAATTTTTTTTTTTTCTTTCATATATGGCTTTTCTTGTGGTATATTTCCCCTCAAGAACATTAACAGGGTGAAAACAACATTCGGGCTACTGAGAATATGTATTAATAGCAATATACTATCTTCATTAGTTCAAGACAGATAACATTTGAATGTAAAATATCACTCAATATCACTACCAAAGAATGGATATACGAGATGAGCAATGTAGTATTTCTTTCAATGATCTTAACATGAACTTCAATGCATCAGATGGGATTATGGCTTAAATGGTCAGAGGTATTCGGTTTTCTCATTCTGCATGTTAGAGGGTTCAAGAGAAAGCTCTGTGGGATGGCTACTCTGCTTTTCCTAACTGGATATGTATGTGGTGCTCTGCAAAAATACACTATCTCTCACCCCTGATTGGAGAGTGCAGCCACTGAGGGGAAATACTCACTGTTCATATCCAAGTTGGGATTAGGTATTAAACTTTGTATTAAAGGTGTTTGATGGGAACTTGAATGCCCACCTGTGAGAGCAGCAAGTGAATGCAGACCTCATCCACCACATGGGCATTTTGCCTGCCCACACGATCTGGGCCATCAACAAGTGTGTTTATGCTCTGCTGAGAGGCTGGCACATTCTGTATTGGCAACCAATACCGAAACCATACTGGGTCCACACCCAGTCCTGCCTTTTTGCTGCAGTCCAGAGGTAGGACCTTTGTGTGCTGTGATGGTAGAAGGCTCAAAGACCCTACTAGTCTGACAGGCTGCTCCATACAGCTTGATCCTGTGGTTTTGGATGTCAGGGAAAGGTTCCATTAAGTTTCATGGGCTTATAAAAAAAGCTCCTCTATTTCATGCTGTTTTAAGTGATTTTTCAAATGAAGATTTAGATACCTGACTGTCCAGTCTCAGGTATTTTATTAAAAGATTGGCTCAGGACTTTCTTTCAGTGCTTCTTGTTCTTTTTTTCTAGGAAGACCAGTTGATATGACAAAAATCAATCACCATTTCAAGGTTCCTGGCACACATATGTAAAAATGAATCACTTTCTGTCATGCTTCTATTATTGCAATTACATGATGAAAAGGAGAATGCAATCCAAAATACAGGAGACCCAAAGGTTGAAATGCAAATACCCTTTCAAATGAACCTTCTACCCACATGGAGAGAAAAGATCCAGGTTTAGATTCACAGTATGTAGCTTGGCTCTGATTCTATGTATGAGAAAGCTTACTGTAAGACCAAAATCAAATTATCTCTGTGTTCAGAAAATAGTTACCATTAAATTAATCTCTGCACTGACTAATTTCATTTTCCAATTTTTGCATAGTTTATCTTAGCTAATGAAGAATCTTGACACAACAGATCATGTTGCTCGGAAAGAAACTCAACTTCACTGGCTTTAAAATAGTTCTCTTCAAAACAGTTCTGGGCAGAATGACATGAATGGAGTAACAAACCAGATGACTAGCTGCAAATCTCTATTAGAAAGCTTTATGTTGGTGTTAGGGTGTCAGGGTTGCATTTTCAAAGAAGTGCAAAGAGCATGAGAAAGGCTCTGTTTTGTGAATATTTAATTCCCAATGAATAAAAAATAGCATAAGAAAGGAAGTGACTCTTTTTCATTGTTTCAGACTGCATGTTAATGTCAGGGTATTCAAGTGCATTTACAACATGGTTTATTCTAAAAGTACCAATTTATTTGTACTACAGCATTATTTCAGCAGTTTTGTTTCAGGCTGCTATTTTTATGTCAGGGAATTTGAATCAGGAACCTTGTCAACTCTGAGATTTTTCTACTAATTTACACAGGATTTTCTTTTTCTATTTCCTTCATGATTGTTCCAAGTGTTCTTATTTGATTTTATTCTCCAGAAGATTAGACCTCAATATTACAAATGTATTCACTGGGACTGGTGTATAAGGCTGCTGGGGCAAGATATCACTTGGGTGACACTACTTAGTTTTTGGACTGGATGACCTCTAAAGGTCCCTTCCAACCTAAACTATTCTATGAGTGAAAGGTACTCCTAGGACAAAGTGTCAGGACAAGTAATTAAAACTTTCTGTCACACAGTACCCAAAGTATGTCTGACATGCCATTTTGAAACTCATGAAACCACTTTAAAGACAACTTATTGACTGTGACCATGCTCAGAAGAGTTAACTGCTTGTTACAGTTCCCATGTGTCATCCCACAAATCTTGAAAGACCAGGGAGCCCTGCAGTTGTACCTGCAGGAGCCAAAATGCTCCCCTGCTTCTGCTGTCACTCCTTCTGTGGCAGTCTTCTCCAAATGCCATTCGTCTTCTGTGCAGATGAGGCATCAGGTCCCAGGGTGCCTATGTTTTCCTTGCAGCCTTCCCTCTGAAGTACCCAGCATTAAGTGGTACCCTTCAAACAAAACTGAGGACCTCTTGCTCACTCCCATTCAAATCTCAGCTCTTCAGCAATCTGACATTTTGGTACTTTGTATCTGATAAATTTCTTCTTGGAAAACTGAATTCAGGATCACACACTCTTGTTCAGCCTTTCCAAATGAAGTCAATTATCTCCCATGTGTTAACTAGATGATTAAGTAGCTAGTCCACAATTAATTTTACCCTGAAAACAATAGGGATTATATTCTCTGAAGAAAAATCTGAGGAGTTTTACTTTAACTTAGTTGTGAGGGATGGCTGGTACAGTGAGAATATGAATTTTTATTTATTGTATTACATATATATTATATTACAAGGGATGTATTCCAACAGCAGTGTTATTATACAGTAGAAATTGTGAGCAATAGCACTCTCAGAACCCAAAGATAATGTCTTCCCATCCTTCTACCAATGCTTCTTAGTCCCACACCAACAAGACCACTCTTCATTGGCAAATGCAATTATCTCACTTGGCATCTGAGAAGCTTAAATACTAACCAGTCTGTGGCTTTTTATTCTCTCCTTAATACACAGAGGATTACCCTTGTGAAGGACTATATAAATAGAAATTTGATGGCTTTACTTTAACCACACTAAGCCTGTATTTTTTTTTCCTGGCAACAGTTTTAATTGTCAGTGGTGCATTCATATTAAGTACGAATTCCCTCATGTACATCCCATTAAGGTTAATAGAATTTTAGTTTTACTGCTTAAGAAATTTCAAAGTGGATTAACTTTTGAGAAACATATAACCAGCCATAATGCACATTCCCATGTCAACATACATATACTCTAGCTAAGATATGGGAAGTGCTCATGGAGACATGAAGTAGCTTCGTATTTGTCACGGTTTCTCTGTTACTCAACTACATGAGTTTTAAGAGGATCCCATGACTTTATGTCACACATGTAACACTGTATGTATGTACAAATACTGCACATGACTGTGATTGTACACTGTATAAACTATACCTTTCTTTCTATTTTCACATTTAAAAACTCACACTTTGTGAATCTGAAATTGGTTTAAAAGTATAGTAGCACAGGCTACAACAGGGAAGTACAGGCTTCCTCTAACATTACTGTATTTGTCTCCCAGGAGCTTTCAGAGACTCAGGTCACTCCAGTTGCCTTTCTCCATGTGCTGTTACATTGATTTTCCTCACTTTAAAAGATGTGCTTATGGTAGAGGAACCTTTCTTCATTGGAGGCAAGCAATGCTCCTGATCTCTTGGTCATTGGTGCTGCTCTGAAGTCAAGGTAAGGCTATGTCTCCATGTGCTGGCTGCCTTTCCCTGTCCCTTTGAGGGGCAACGCCATTCCTTGTGGGTGAGGTTGTGAAAGGTTGTGCCCCCTCTTCACAACCCCTAATTTAGCTAAAAGAAACAGACAAAAGGTCCAAGTTTTCTAATGCTCACCCATTTCTGCATTTCTGCAAGCATTCTTTGCTTTTTTCCATTGTTCACATGCCTCTGTATATCTCACCTTTTATTTGTGTTGCTGATGTGATGAGTTGGGAAATCTGCCTATATATAACTGTAAATTGCAGCCAAGGCTCTGAAACAGCAGACTATCTGATTATTAGTTATATTCAGGAGACTGACCAAAAATGTCATTACAGATTTCCATATTTATTGTCTCAAGAGAATTCCATATCCAATAAGGATGTGTTGGTTTTGGTTTTTTTTTTTCTTTACATGCCAGCCCTGTAACTCTGCCTGTGGTCTGGAAGTCAAACTGTCACTTTTGCTTTTAGTGAATCTTATGCAACAGAAAGTTACGTTACAAGATTGCTGCTAACTTGAGCCAACACAAGACTGATGCTCCATTGCTTCTGCAAAGAGCTGAAGTGAAAAAGATATAGAAAAACAAAACAAAACACACAAAAACCCCCAAGAAATTATTTTTGTCATAAAAATAAGTAGTTATGATCCTAAGTAGTTACAGAACACCAGTAGTTCAAATATAAAATGGTGCATCTTCATAGTCTTTTTTAATGACTAATCATGTTTTTCATGCCTGAGGGCAGTAAAGAGATGCAATAGTATCCATCTAAACAGGCAAGATGACTTATATTTTTCTAATGCATGTAGTATCTTAAAATTGAAAAGCAACTTAAATATGATTTATTCATGTTAACAAGAATTAGCCAGGAAGCTCAAGAGAAGTGTCACTCAAGATTTCAGCCTATAGCTTGTTGTAAAAGAGTTCAGTATTATCATAACTTTCAAGGTAAGGAAAGTGATTCAGATGACCAAGGCACTATGTCAGTACCACAGTCACTAAGGCATTTAACAAAAGCAAGGAACACTTGCAGAAATGGATGCATCAATGCCAATTCATTTAAATGATCTGGTTTAGACTTTGCTATTTTTTTTCCCACAGGAGAAATACTCTGTACCAGCATGTTGTTGCAATGTGTCATTAAGAAGCTGGAAAGTGGCTGCCTCTGGTGTGTGTTATACTTGTACAGCTTCATGTATGAACACTACAAGTTAATTTTTAGATAGCATGTATTTATCTTGGAGATCTGGCTTATGGCAGCTTTTTGTTTATCTGCTCTGTAAGAATCTTGAGGAGTAATTGTGAAGGATACATTGTGTGGTCAGTTTTTTGTCAGTTTAGCAACCTGCTGGTGATTGATTGTTTGTTCTTAAATGAAATACTTCTGGCTGGCATAGTCTCCTGTACTGGCCCATTACCCAGTCCCACTTCTGACACAACTCAGTGCTGATGAGACTTTGAGAAGCTGTAACTGCTCTATCCAACAAGGAGAGTTTTGGTGAAACAGTTTCCATGTACAAAACCCAAAGTGACCAAGTGCACCACGAAGAGGAAGAAATCGTTTTCACCTGACCCTTCTTATTTGGACTGTTATCTAAACTATCAAAGGTCTGTATATTTTCTATACTTGAGCAGAATAGGTAATAGCAATGTTTAAATATGTGTATTATTTAGATCTTTATTTGGTAATGGATTATTTTATACAATTCAGCTCTATGGATATGGGTTTATTTTCCACAGATTCTGCCAAGAGAATTTCCATTCTGGGGCTTCCTGCTTATTTCTTCCAGCTGCTTCTTTTTCTTATCCCTTCTGTTGTTATTCTCCGACTGTCTCCTTGTTTTCACTGCTGATGGAGGAGAGGCTTGGTTAGGCTTTGAAATTATAATATAAATGCTCTTGGCAATTGTTTATTTCTATATGCTTTATAATTATTCTCTAGTGGTTCCAATTGTATTTTCCAGTTGGAGACCATCACTGGGAACTGCATTGCTCCAACAGAATATTAAAGGTGCAAACAATCTTTTAACAGGATCCATAAGGAACATGTTCAACATTGAGAGGTAGCAGGAACAGCACAATGGCCAAAATGGCATTGGCTGTGTTTACCAGAAGGATGCAGGAAGGAAAACTCCTTAAACTTCATTGCCGGCCTAGCCCCTAACCTACCCTACAAAGTTTCTCTGCAATACAAAGCCTCCTGCCAATCCTACCCTGCAATTCACCATCAGCAATAATGGGATTGGTGGGATTTGTTGACCCAGCTGTCTTCAATGCTGTGGTACTGGTTAAATGCACAAAATAGAGGGGTGCATGAATGTGTCTGTGTACATCATTTGAATCCTCTATTGCATTAATGACAGTTTAAAAAGAAAAGAGATGTTTGACATCTGTGGCAGTCATTTGACTTCCTGTTACTCTGATGGCATCAATCTTAATCTTGTCAGAAGTGAATTGGTTCTCCTTCCTGCAAAAATAACAACTGATGTGGAGGCAGCAAAGTGCTGAACAAAGTCCTTTGTTTGTTTGTTTGTTTCTCTCTGTGTTTGTTTTCTCTACTATTGGAACATATAAGAAAGCATCCTGCTCTTGTTATTTCGTTGAATAGTCTATTTTCTGTAGAAAGTAATATCCACATGGTGAACTCCTATTCATGAAAATTGTGCCAAATATGTGCCATTTTACAGCTAAATATATGCTATTTTATTTTACTTTAAAGCAAGCCAAAGTACATACCAAGAATATAACTCTGGATGGTGTTGGTCCTATTTTCAAATGAGTATTTACTGTGTGAGGCACTTCTGTGCAACAGGCTGAGTTGGTAAGGGGCTGCTTTACAAATGCAGTACAGAAAACAGTATTTCTTCCTCCTCTTCCTGTAAAAATATGTATTTTTCTACTTTTTTGTGAAGCCTGTGAAGCATGACCTTGTGTGCCTGATGCCTGGCTCCCTAGCACTCCCATTCCACCTGCATTTTAAGAGTGTATCTCCAGGGGACATTAAGATTATGAAAAAGTGTTAGGTTGGGAGAAACTGGAGTGTTAGTACCTAGGAGCTTCTGTCTCAGCTCTTATACCTGTATGTAGGTATGACTGGCTGATGTACAGGGTTGTATTTTTGTCCTATCTTTCTACCCTCTTATGTGTGCTAATAAGTCTTTCCTCTTGTAGTGTGCTGGTGATATTTTTCTTCCTTGGTCTGGTCAGGGTGAGAAAAATGCCTTAAACAAGCTCTCCTGTTCCACTACTGTACACCAAAACATGACCCCCAGCTCAGGCTAGAATAAATAAAATGGGGAGATTCCTGGAGTTACAGGACCACATGGTAAATATCTTTGTTTTCCATTATTTCCTTCATGTTGAAGACTTCTTTAACTAGCATATAAAAATACATGTGAAAATCCAGCAGTTTACATATTTTTTGACCATTTTAAAAAACATATGTATCAACTTGCATATGATAGGGTGAGTCAGTATACAGTGTACATAATGGATTCAAAGATCAAAACAGTATGACACAGTCAGCTGGTAAGAAAAATGTAAAATGGTACCAACCTGTAATCTTCCTAAGGCAACATGTAAGTCAGAGGGTTTATTTTTTTAGAGCTTTTTTCTTTAACCTGTACAAGGGACAAATCTTTATTCTGAAAGTCTTCCTATAAATGGAGAGGCAATATCCTCGTGTAAAAAATCTGTAAATATTTCAGAATTTGGGCCTGAAAGAGTATATTACACCTCTAATTTTTCTTGATGGGTGCAGCAGTACCTCTGTCCCTGAAACTGACCCTAAATCAGTTGTGCAATGTGGAGGCAAGTATTGAGGACTGCAGGCAGGGCTCATTTCTTTTGTCCTGTAAGCATGACTGACAACCGATGCAAGAAATTTGTTCAAGGTTATTATTTTCAGAGTTTTCTTCCCCATTGCTGCACAGGCACACCAGCAGCTGGTTCAGCATCCAGCCCACCTGGGGAGGTGAGAGGCAATGGGGACCCTCTAAGATAGATATGCTGCTTGAGGGGAAGTATCTGTCCATTGCCAGCTGATGCCCTTTAGGAGTTCCCAACTGTCCAACCCTACCTGTGCATGCCCCTTCTGCCCAAATAAGGTGCTTAAGCATTTCTGAGATTAAAAATGACCTACAATGTTATCAGTTAACCACCCTCCTGCTAATTAGTTTGGAGGCCATAAGCATGTTGCGTATGAACAACTGATGCTGTGGCTTTGAGGGTAACCTGGGCACAGAGGAACATTTGGAGAAGAGTTAAAATGTTTACTGCTGCTTCATGGATTCTGCTCACTTTCTCTCAAAGGAAACAGTAGGGTAATTGGAAGGCTGTCATCCTTTTTAACACAAATGTAAAGAATAATTTTCTGAATGGATGATGCTACAGGACTTATACTCTGGCTCCGTCCAGCTACTAGAAGGAAGGTACACGTTTCTCTTGGCCTGTTTCAGTCTTTTTCAATATTTTGAATACTGATATTGAATATAATTATCTATTATTTTTATTATTGACTAGAATTTCCTATTATTATGTTTCTGTTGTTTTTTTTTGTTTGTTTTTAAATATTCTGCTATGCCCTTGACCTTGTAAATAATGCCTTCCAACAGCAAACACCAGCTAGTGCACATCCATCATCTCTCATCCCTGCCAGACCTTTAGGTGTGGTTCACTGCTCGTTCCTCCACTGCTCCACTTGCCTTAGCACCTAAGTACAATACCGTATCAAGGACTGAACCCTGTTTTGTGTTTGCCTGAGCCAGCTGTAGCCCACAGCAGGCTGGTCACTTCCCTCTACCTTGTTGAGCTGTATTCATTCCAGCTGTGAATACATCAGCATTCACAATTGGTTGTGTCATCCAGGTTACTCTTATCCAACTGTGATTGAGGAGGCAGCAGCCCCCACACCTCCATGGTGCCTCACCTTGGGGCTGTGGCACTGCGGGGATCACTGCATTCCCTGGTGAATGCAAACCTTGCTGGCTTCTTTACAGTAAGTATAGTGACTTGCACTACCAATGAGTGCGGCCGGGGTGTTTTTCTATGAAACTTACTACTTTTTTTTTTTTTTCTTTTTTTGTTAATATATATTTCTTGATACCACTTGCTTTATATGCCTCTTTGGAGGACTGAACTTGCATTTAGTGCCATGACAATATGTCACTCCAGATCTGCAAAAGACAGCGTAAGGTCAGTGAAGAGAAGCCTTCCCTTTCCAATAGCCGGTGTCTATATATAAATTGGCACTTGATGCTCATCAAAGAACAAGAAATATTGGATATGCTCTAAATGTCCATTGTATTTTTGAGCCAACTACCTGATGGAAGTCATCACTTATATGTAAATGAACTGTCAATGGCTTGCCTCTGTTGGCAGTCGCTGGACTGTGAAGGGTATGTCTTAATAAGAACCAAAGCTCTTCACAGACTTTGATTTACTGGAAATAAAATAGAAAAGTCCTCTGAGACTACAAAGGACACTTGTTTCAGATAAAATGTCTAGACAGTAGCAATATATTTGGGGCTTTTATTATAGCAAAACTGCAAATTAGAATAGAGTGCTGAGAAAGTTCCTATGACCCAGCTGAGTTCAAAAACACTGTTTCAGACTGATCCGTGAAACACACTCAAATTAAGTTCATGAGCCTTCAAAAGGGAAAGAAAAGATGTGCAAGGTCGATGTTCAGGTTTTGCTAGAACTCTAGAGCTTCCCGGTTTTTACATTCCCTCTGACAAGGAGAGATTTGCAATTCCGCTATGATTTAAGTCATTTAAAGAAAACACAGATTGTGCATTGTGTTTCACTGCATTAGATAACAGTCTGCTTTACAGTCCATTCTTGTATGATGGCCTTTTTCTTTGATTATTGAATATAAAACACAAAAGAAAGATTAATTCTGTGAAATATTAGATTTTAGGGAAGAAAATCAAAATGAAACTGAAGCATGATTTAACTAAAACATGTCTGTCTCTTGTTTTAGGGAAGGCAAATCATACGGCATTTCTGATATGGAATTTTCAGAATGTCCAGTTCCTCTGAAAACTATCACTGTTAGTAAAATTGTTATTTTATTATTATAATTGCCAGTTTTTTATCATCCAGAATTTTTAAAAGAGATACTGAATTGGAGAATACAAACCAGTTAGGATGAACCTGTACTTTTTATTGCAGTCTGTGTAACACAGGCTCAGTATTTTTGCACAAGAGAATTTACATGCCAAATATAAATACAGTATGTGAGAGTTTGGGTACTTAAGTTAGAACCTTGATTGCCTACATGGCTAATGGAGACTCCAGAAGGCAACACAGTAAATCATTGATTTTCAGCACCAGAGTGCTCTGAATCATCTTCTGTGTCATCCCAGCTTTCCAGGAATTGTCCTGGACTCTTTGTGATTACTTCTGTTTCCTTCTGTACAGAGATCAACTGGAGACACATGGTGGTGCACCCTACCAGCATTTCTTCCTAGTTGCCATCTTTGGTACTGGCAGCTCTGGCTTTGTAAGAAACACACCGGTCACTGATTTCCAGAGAATTAATGCACTGATAGGTTTCCACATGCCTGAAACTACAGCTCTTGGAGGTGTCAGCTGCCTGGGAATCCGTGACACATTGCATCAGATAATTACAAAAAAAAAAAAAAAAAAAATCGATTTTGTTAGCTGTCAGTTTTTTCACAGTGCCAGTTTATGATGCTTGAGTAACTTGTCTGTGACATGGGTCTCAAAGCAGAAATTCATATGATGCTCTTAGTCTTTAAGTGTTGGTTTTGAGGTGGAAGGTCAAGATGGGATTCAGAAGACAGAATAATTCTTGCAGACCTGAATGAGATCATCCATTTGCTATTTCCATCCAAATATAAAACCAGAAAGAGTTTAAGAGGATCAAGTTGAGTCTGCAAGCAATTTGAAATCTTATCTCTTAGTGGTACAAAAGGCCTCTTCCAATTCACTAGACTACCAGTCCTGGAAGCTGAACAGTAGCAATTCTGTGCCCCTTTCGGTGTATAGAAGTCTAGATTCAGCTCGATGCTTGTGTACTTGGGTAGTTTATTAAATGATCATGGTCCATGGTTTTAGTTCCACTGTAAAATTAATATAAACCCTAAGGTTAAATAGTAAACATTGTCAGCATGATGACTGCATTAGCTGTAGGTGTTCCAAAAATAAATTTTACTTGATAGTAACTGAATTTCTGTGTAGTCCAACAGATGAGTCATTAGATAATGTCCACAGAGATCAATTTTATTTATACTTTCAGAAGATTAATATTCAATGTTTTATAAATCCAAGTGTATGCATAACAACAGACTGAATTCAATCTAAGAAATGTAAATGGATAATCATAATGTCTTTTGGGGCTTCCTAGTGATTCAATATTTGATACTCTGATCATAGCCATAGTGTACCATGCAATCTTTTATCCTGTCATAGGGCTGGTAAATACTGTTACAAATACAAAATTAACAGACTCAATCCCATACATACAAGTATAATTTCATGCAAGTCATAGTAGATTGTTTGCAGACTCCTCAACAAGGCTTTGTACCACATCCATCCAGGCATGCAGTCTTTCAAATATTTGAACAAGTCACTGTTGTCAGACAATACAGAATATGAAAAAAAATACATACAATTTTAGAAAAATTAGGCTAAAAACCACAAAGAAATCACATTTGGAATATTAAATGAGCAAAGGGCAATATTCCTACCTATGTCTTCCTTGTTTTGAAGTATGTGATTCAAACATTACCTGTTATCACAGAAATAATGAAAAGGGCTGTTTTACCATGAGCAGTACACTGTTGTAGTAGTTTCACTGCCTGAAGTATTATCTGGAACATCTACTTTACATTCAAGTAAGTGCTACATTTAGAATGTATTTTTATTCTACTTAAAGTATGCAGTGCATTAGACCTTAATGTACCCTCTAGCTACAGACATGGGCCCAGAAGATGTGGGCTAAAAATAGGAATTACTCTAGAAGCAATAATTTGTTTGAAAGCCATAAACTGAATTCCCAAGCAGTAGTGAATGATTGTCCTCTCTGCTGGAGAGAAACCTCCTCAGCAGATCCTCTTTTGCAGTTTGCAAATTTGAAATTTGTACAAAAAACAGTAATAGAAAAAGTTAGAAAAATTTGAACATGCCATTAATGCCTGCAGGAGGATGAAGTAGTGTTTGTGAATTCCTCTCAGCAACAGTTACTTTTCAGTGCTTTATTTTCTCCATTGGGAATAAGGTAATTATCAGTAAGAGTAGCAGTGAGGAAGAAAAATAAAATTGTTTATTATTGGACCAATTGAGCCCAGCAAGATGAAGGCCAAATTGTTTTTTGCTTGTCTGAGTTTGATTTTTAGTCAGTCTGGATGTGTTTTTTGTTTAGCAGAGAACTTCAGTGAGGAGTATGTTATTTCATAACTGAGGCCAATAGAAAGTCATTGGCATAATAAAACCCCAGATTTTACAATTTCAACGCAGCTGCTCCGTGACTTTTAAGCAACTGTGAAATCACATTGTTTAAACCAATGTCTGGATCCACATTTTTTTCTTTTTCTTTTTTTTTTTTCTGGAGAAGTCACCAGAAATCTCTCAGATCAACAACTGGTGTTGCAGCCTAACCATTCTAGTGAGTGTTCACAAACCTCCAGTTAGAAATAACCACCAGGTCATCCTGTGTTATACTCAAATATGAAAATGAACATAATGTTACCAGTATCATCAATTAATTTGCTGTTACTAATTTACCAGGGGAAATACATTCGTTTAATGACAAACATAGTTCTTTGGCTGACACACCGATTACATGCAGTGCCCTGAGCAAAGTGGCATTTCCATTTTTTTCAACTCTTTTCTGACTTTAACTGCAGCAGTTGGTAGTATTTGAACGTACAGTTATACTGTGCTATCAAGAGTATATATACCCCATTTATAAGAAGTATTGCTTGCTTCTCATGGACCAAATTCTTCTGCAGTGAGAGGTGAATTCTGGACCTTGGCTGCAGTTGGGACCTGCCTACCCTGAGCCTGTGATCACACAAACATCCACACAAGTGAGTATTTATGCAAGTGATACCTAAGTTTTTGTTTGTTTGTTTTACCTGAAATTCCAACACCTAGGTAAACTTACTTGTTTAGCAGATTAGGACTCAAAGCTAGATTTTTAGATCTACAACACAAAACCTTGTATGTCGAATTTGAATAATTTTTCCTCCCCTTACTGATAACGGTGTCTACATCTGATGGATTTCAAAGAAATAAGTGAGTCTGGAGGGTTCAACCTGGCACCTTGCATCTGCAGGTGTGTTACATCCCACTCTCACAGCTGCAGCTGAGGAAAGGGGGTGTTTGCAATGAAAAGGTGCTAGTGATGTGGGGAGGAGAGGTATGAAGCCAGTGGGTTTTGTGTGCTTGCCAGGAGAATGTTGACAAGGAACAGCTTGTCTTCAGTAAGGGTCATTATTATGTTACAGGGTAGGAGCTAATTCTTGTGGTGATTGACCCTTGGGACTGAGAAAACCAATAGGTCAAGAGTCCTGTAGAAAAATGGAAATCTAGTTCAGAGGTTTCTGTGTATTTTGTTTGGCTTTTGAGCTTCTTCAGAGCCTCAAAGAAGGATCCCAGCAGCTGCTGCTCTTAAAAAAAAAAAAAAAAAGAAAGAAAAAAAAAAGAGCTATAGAGGAGGCTCTGGAGGGACAGGAAAGTGTGACAGAGCATTTGAATTGGAGACAACAAGTTTGTGATATATTTGAAAAAGGGCATATGCTTCAGAGTAGCCTAGAAAAAGGACTGCATACACCTTGATCAGTATTTTCTGGGATAAAAGTACTGAGGATATTATCAGGATGGTGTACGTAAATCATATGAGCAACACAGTGAGTGAAACTGGAAACTCTGGGAGCTCAAATAGAAGGGATTGTATAACAACTCTTTATCTGTTTCTTATTGCTTAAAAATTAGTACCAATGAATAAAATTATCCTTTTCAATAGATTAACTCAGTTTATTGTATCTGATTCTAAAGGTCAAATCATTATATTTACACAAGTTTTACTCAATGGTGGTTTGTACATGTCAGTGGAGTTATTCTAACTCTTATAGATGTAAAGAAAAATAATAGTTTATCCCGAAAAGGATTTTTGGTTTTTATGTCACAGCCCATGTAAAGCATGAGACAAAAGTTACATCCTGTGTTCTTTGGCAGGTAAGTAACCTCACTGAAATAACTGCGCATCACTGGACCACCTCTCAAGTTTACCCCCATCCTAAAGTTACCACAGCCAAAAGGTTTTTACACAGTCATCAGCCTCAGGTGTAGGCGTTGTACATGATAACCCAGTGCTGTGGTGGACAGAAAAGATGTGTACTCCCTAGGTGTTATTCCTTTGCAGTATAAAGTATTTACAGAGTGTACATGGGAAAATCGATAAAGTAAGGCACATTTTAGATCTGAGTTGTATATGCACAGACATTCCTCTGGATGTAGGAGAGCCTTTTGCAGCTGTAGAGCCATCCTTGGCTTTCATTAATGATACCATTGCTCACTGACATTAATATGGTCATCAGAAGTGGTTAGTTATTCCTGTACCTGGATCTGAATGATGCCTCCTGCACACTGAGGAGAGAAGAGGGAAATTGTTATAATTTCCCCTGCATACAGTGCTCCTGCACAACTGAAAGGAGACATCATTTAGCCTGCCGTGCATAAAAGGAGCGGGTTAGTGCATGAGATGTACTGGTTAAATAAAACCTCAAGTCAAGTCTGATATCCTTTTTAACATGCATACAAAAATAGTAACTCAGGGATTTGATTTCTTTGTTGTTTTTCCACTGCATAACAAAAACAAGAAGTACATCTGTTGCTAGTCTTTCTCACTCATTTCTTTATAATTTCAAATTAAGATGAATTGCTTATGCTTGTCCCTTGAACAATAACACTGCTCAAATATATAAACTGGGATCTCCTTGTGACAAGTTTTAATTGTGGGGTGACTGAAGCTGGCATTTATCTAGAAAGTTTAGACATGCAAAGTCTCTGGTGTCAGACTCTCGTCTATGCTGCGTTATAAAAACAGGAGTTTCACAAATGTAGTGAAGAAAAGGTGTGGCATTTACAGTGAGCCTGGAAATTCAAGCACCATTAAAAAACTTCCCAGCAATGCATGTAACAAGAGCACATGATGTTCCTTCGCAAGGAAGGGAAGTGAAGGCTGTATCTAACTGGCATGTCAGAAATGAACCCTTGGGTCCATGCATAAGGGTAAGAGATGGGAGAAGAGGTGGATGGGAATGAAGATCCCAGTAAACTCATGAAATTTAAAGAGCAAAGCCCTGCTGCTTCCTGAAGAGATAAAGTCTCTTTGAAGTGGGTGCTTTCCTAGACGTTTCAGAAAAAATTTGGAACCAGATTAAATATGTACAGTTCTAAAACCAGGACTGTGGCTAATATTTAGTATGTTTTTAATATGTGGGAGCATATTCTTTCATAGCCATGGAACTAACAAAGGAATTAATGAATGTGGTACTGTGTATCTACTTCTGAGAACAGACTTCATATCTTTGTTAATACATATTAATGCATAGTAAAAAATATGAAAACAAAATTATTCAAGAAATCCTGTGTCTCCATTCGTATCTTTCAAGTCTGCCACCTTGCTGCAACATAGACATGAAACAGCTTTAAGGCAGCCCCAGATTTGGGGTCAAGAGAGAAGTGCAGAAGGAGATACCTGTCATACACCTGAAACTTGAGAAGAGGGGACAGAGCAGCATGTCAGCTTTCTGGTCTTGATGGAAGATCTACATGGCTCTCTGACCTCCTTGCAATCTCAAATTCTTGTATGCATAATGCCATGCTTGATCTGTTAATTATTTGTAAGCCTTTGATATAGTGGCATAAATAACTGTAATTACTGGCAGAGAGAGTTCCTCCAAAATTATAGGGGCAATGTAGAATTCACCCACTTACTACTGACCTGGAACATAAGCAAATTAGTTTATTCCTTCTGCTCACATCTAACCTACTGCCTGTAAATATACTCCAAATGAAACACTTTTAAATGATACTGGGTTCTTGCAAAGGTGGAAAGTTTTATTTTGGGCTTGACCTGGTGCCATGAGATCTAATAGATTTTTGCAACACCTTGATATTATGTAACTGACACACAGTACAGCACAAAGGAAAAAAAAGCAAATATCAAGTTCACTGCGTTCAACAAAATGACATTTGAGAAACCCAGGTAGACATCAGCATGGTGGTTTAGGATGGGGCTGCAGAGCACCGACTTACTTCTGGGAGGGTAAGGAGCACTTTTAAACCTACCCGCTAAAATAAGAATGGATTAATATTTCTTTCCTTCCTGTTCAGCAGAAACAGAAAGAAACCATTAAGTAGGAATTTCTGAGATTGCAAGGTTAGAAGAAGCAAGAGCCTTAACTTTCCAGTAGAAGTGAGGATCTGGTAACATTTGTATACTTTGCTTTGAGTTTGCAGAATATGACATGCACGCTGCTTTCCACAAAACAGAGAGAAGGTATTGCATAATAATGGGAATTGGGCTGCTGCTATTTCTTCCTGGCTTCTCCACTTGCTCAGTGCAAGCCTTGAGAGAGCAGGAGAGCAGCACTGATGTAACCATAAAACAGAAATTTCAGAAAACAATAAAAGCAAATATATTTTAAAAAGCAGGGGAGTTCTTGATAGCCGACATATTTATATTTGAAAGCTGTTCAGAAGGGAATTACTTTTTTGTTCACTCTAAATTGTTCTAATCCCAAGACAAAAATCTTCCTGGATTCTAGGAAATAATAAATCTATCAATCAGCAACCAAGGGGATAAAACCAACTGAAATTGCCAATAGGAAATAGAAGATAAGAGCAAGAACCCTCTGTTGAAAATAAATGTTTGTCAAATGTAGAAAATCAGTATTACAGAAAGCAGAGTCTGAAATATCTGAGTTTTTAATTTTCTTAACTAAAGCAGGTCACAGTGTCCTCTATAACTACGATTTTCTGAGCTCTGATTCCTTTGTGTGATGTCTTAAAAAATCCTTTAAGGAAGTTTTGATGAGTGCTTTTAAAAAAACTATCGACACAGTTTGGCTGAATTTTAATCTATGAACTAAAACACATCTGATTTTGCAGCAAAAGTCTATGAAAGTGGTTACAGTGCAGTTCTTTCGTTGATATCACATCAGTGTTTGGAGCTAATCCAGACTCAGTGGAGGTTTACATGCAAACCTGACTCACTATGGGTCTTCCATTCATATCTGATCTGCTTCCAGATCTGATGTCAATGGAAGCACTGTGAATACTCTGTGCTGCTGCTATCCAGTTGGCCTCCCTCCAGAAACTTAATGTTTTTCTTCAGTTGCATCAGTGCCTCCAAGCAAAAAAAGAGAATGACATCCATATGTTTTAAGATTAAAGCTGAGTCAACATTTCAAGTGAAAAAATTGATGCTTTTCTAGACCTACAGTAATATAGTGAAAGGGTAAATTTCTTAAAATAACAATTTTGGTCTCAAAGCTGCTGAGGCCACTGTGTCTGTTATATTTTCTTGAAAGAGATCAGCAGAAAGATACATGTAGATTGCTGTGGTTTTCTTTTGGGAACTAAATTTTGAACCATATAATTTGCTGTGTTTTTTAAATCAAAGAATTTGGCAATAAATGTGTCAATAAACTCCCATCTAAAGCAAAGGGAAGAGCAGTTATCTGAGAAAGGTGGTGAAGAGAGTGAGAAAGAGGATACTGGGAGCCTGTCATTGCCTTTTTCTGCACGTGAACAGGGCTCAAAGGTGTTTTCTGATGAAAAAATTGGATTACTGCAGTTGCATAATGTAACAAACATGAGTAGATACCGAACAATATGAGTCACTTGCACATATAGTAAGACCAGACTGGCACTTAAAAATCATTCATCGGAGAATTCTTCAAACCCTTGCACAATATTTAGCATTAAGCATACCAGTGTGATGGGTTCTGTTTTAAACAGATGTGCTCCTGCTAAGGCAGTGCTGCGCTTGGCTGTGCTTGGGCACCTCTGCCACCAGGCATCAGATAAGCTGGTATTTCCTCCAGCGTGCAGAGGGCTGTGCTGGGGAAGCAGTACTCCCCCTACTGTGTAAGGTATCGAGGACAAAGTACTTACAAATGCGTTGTGAAGAGGATAATTTAACTTGTAATATGGTAAGACTATATACTCATACCTTACTCCAGGCTAAGCAGAACCTTACTGGAGACACAGCAGTGGTAAGATTATCTCATATGCAAAAAAAAAAAAAATGACTCTAGGAATCGGCACTCTGTCCATTTTGTCTTATGTCACTTATATACTAGTATTATTCTTCCAAAAGCATGAAACCTTCCAAATATACTTTGTAAGAAGTTGTGAAGGAGATGAAAGGCTAAAAAGGAGTGCATAGGCTCACTCCAATAGGTTTGGTTATGTGGGTTGGTTTGTTTGTTTGTTTGTTTGTTTTAAATGAGAGTGAGATGGGAAATGCTTGGTCCTTACCAGATTTCTTTATCTGTTGAAAGCTACTGCTGAAGCTGTTTCCAAATATTAGCACGTAAAGTGAGCTAAAATCTTTGATTTCTATGGGATAAAGATGACTTCAGCTCCTTCCTGTTTGCTATGGAAACTTAACAGACAAGTCTAAGTACCACCTAGTCAGATAAATATGACCCTGATTTTAGGTCATCTATGTCACTTGACCAAAAATCTGATTATAGCTGCTTCTCCATGTTGGGGAGGGAAAGAGCCATGGTGGACAGAGCTTGGAAAACAAGCAAATGGCAGCTGCCACCACTACCGCAATGTGCCTCTGCCTTCTGCTCTGTCCGCAGGCATGTTCAAGTGCACTTCACAGATATTTTTCATAGCTTTCAAGAGCATTCTCTTACACTGCTGTGTGGAAAAGCCACATAGGAGAGATTTTTTTTTTTTAATTAAATCTAAACATAAAAAGAAAATTTCACAAATCTGTTGGTCTGGCTGTTTCCCAGTCATATGTCATCTGAATTACATTACCATAATATTCCAGACATAAAATTAAAGACAGTAGGAACAAGTATAGTTGACATCTGTGCAAAATTTAAAACTAAGGAACTTGCAGTGGTTTCTTTAATCCTAGCCAAATTATGGGTTTTACCACAGTCTTCCTTCTATTATGCCATTTTTTTTTTCTTTCTCTCAAATACATTCACAAGATCACAACCGCGCAGCTGCAAGGCATCCTGTGTGGGCTGCCCATGCCAGAAGTCACACCAGGGAGAGGGTGCCTGCTTGTCTCAGAGGGGACTCTGCCTTGGCTTCCTTTTGGTATCATCAATGCAGTTCCTGGAAGTGGTAATCTCTGAGTGTAGCTTTCACACCTTTCTTTTGCTCAACCCAGGGAAGAAATCAGTAAGAGTTAACTTCCCTTGCTAGGAGGAGTGGGCAGCACTGGAATGTGGTATCCATAGAGACTGTGAAACCTCTGTCCTTGGGGGTTTGCAAGACTTGCCTTGGCACAGCCATAACTGACCTGAGCTAGTGCTTGGACTAGATCACCTCCAAGGTCCTTGTCCAGCCAACGTTTTTAATAGTCACTGCTTTATCATTGATGAAACAGGCAATAGCCATTGCTAGTGGCGGAGCAGTGGTTGTTAATTGTAACTACGACTTGTGACTATCTATCCACAGTGCGGTGAAGGAGTTTTGCTGTTTCTCCTCTTTTTTTAGGTTGAAAGATGTTAATGGCTTCTAGTAAACATGTCTATGGAGCAGTCAAAGATGTGGTTAAAAGTGAATGAGCAGCCTTTCATCCAGGGCAACTAAATGCCCTGGTGAGTGGTGGTAGTGGAGAAAGCCACAGCTCAAGGCAAAGCCTGCTGTGGTCAGACCAATTAGAAGCTAATCACATGCACCCTCTTACATGGGGGAGAGAGAAAGAAACCACACAGCTACTTGGCTGAGGCTGGCACACTCCTGCCCCAAAATAGTTGGGTAGGCAGATGCTGCCCACTGTGGTGCTGTGGATTCCCTCAGCTCCTGCCTTTCAGTGCCCACCACCATCCCCAGGCTCCTCTCGGCAGCATGCCCATGCCATGGGCTTGTCCACATGTCAGCAAATCCGGATGGCTTTTCATCTCCTGCATCCCCTCCTTTCCTCTGTGTTTGTTCAGCTGTGAGTATATTTGGAAACACATTGGTGGTGGATGGGTTACTTTGGCATTGCAGAAGGAAGAGCGTGGTGAAGGCACTGTGTTTTGTCCATTATCTGATTTGATAGCATTCTTCTTTCCTCTTAATAGAAACAATCCACTATGGCTTTAAGATTGCCTTAACCGCATAGGCATTTTGGTTTGGTATATCTAAACATAACTGGTGTTTTCTGTGGAGTTGCTCAGGCAAAGGTAAACAGAATGTTGTGTTTTGACTCAGAAGAAACATCATTCCTCTACCTTTAATATTTCCATCAAGAACTATTTTGGTGTGGAAAGCTGGGATTTTGCAAGTTCTTTTCCCGAGGGGGAGAGGGGTAGAATAACTTGAGAAAACATTGATGTTTTCTGTCATAATGAAATGAATACTCTGCATAGAAAAATATCTGAATGTTAATAGAAATGAACTTTTAATTTTCTGCTCTAATTATCAGTTCAATATACTTCACTGGTTTGTTATATGTGGGGACTCTGAGGTAGAGAAATGAAAGTTGGGAATATACTTTCCTGTTTTTAAACCTCGAAGCTATGTTCTGTTATGTGGCCTTAGAAGAGATTGGTTACAAAGACTGCATATTGTGATGAGAGCAAGGGAGATGGTGTCTTTATCTTACTTTTGCAGAGCACCAATTGCCCTTTGATGTATCCCTCTGTGTTGTCCCTCTGAGTACAATGTCCTTAAGGTACAATCTGTTAAGTGGTTGATAATGGAGGGAAAGTAGGATCTTCTCATGTTTCTGGGCAGAGCTCTGTTGGGTTTGTTACCCCTCAGACATGAGAATTGAATTGGGAGCTCTCCTCCTCTTGTTGCAAGGTAGGGTGGTTGGATGTGCCTTCTGCAACAGGGAGGCAACAGCCACTCATGGAGGCCAGGCAAACTGCAAGGAGAACCCTGGTACATGGTGTCTGAAGTGGCAGCCTCCATTCTTCCCCACTTACCCAGCACACACATTTGTAAGTGAAACCGGGATGAGATATTGGTGCTTGAGCAACTACCACAATGACAGAGTGGTGTATATTGCACCCTGTTTGTCAAGCAGAATATACCCATCAGTCCTCTTAGCTTCGGGAGGAAGGCTTGGGATCTCCCCCTTCCTGGGCTTCAAGCAAACAGTGGATATTAAAGCATGTATAAACCTCCACCATGTCTATTATATGTTTGGTAGGTGCTTGTAACCTGTGTATGGCACTGCGAGGCAGAAATGTGAATTATGACCATCCTCTATACCATCTTCACTTTACGGTCCAGACCTCAACCAGAGTATCTGCACAGACCAAGTGAGTTTTAATGAAGTGTGTGGGAAATGTCCTGTGAATCTGTGAATATTATTCCCCTGAGGGATCAGAGAGGAGGGAATGATATATGATGTTTTATTTCTATTTTCTTGGTTTTTTTTTTTTGTTTACTTGCTATTCAATTATGATTTTTAAACAGACAAACAATGAGATTCAAATACACAGTCCAGCTGCTTTTTACATCAGCCAGATATCTGATATCTTGTTGGCAATCTGGGATCCAGAAATCAATGAATAAATTGCCATCATCCAGTGAATAAAATAGTAATCTGAATAAGTACAGCACAGGTGTGCCCTTTCACTGCACTAATATATACTGTATGCAGAATACCTAAAACATGATGCAATTTCATGTTTCATAATACAGGCTTTTGTTTTGTGAAACAACGTTTATCTTCAGTTGTGATTGCTTGAAGGTACTGCTATAAACCTGATGGCTATTACCATGTGTGTTGCAGTTGGCTAGTCATTCTAGAAACCATTTTTCCC
This sequence comes from Streptopelia decaocto, assembly GCF_964273445.1. Classification (NCBI taxonomy): domain Eukaryota; kingdom Metazoa; phylum Chordata; class Aves; order Columbiformes; family Columbidae; genus Streptopelia; species Streptopelia decaocto. Next base: position 22,651,903 of record NC_138658.1, on the reverse strand, counting down.
TGCTAGCAGAAAAGATCACTTTAATATAAATTAGCTCAATAAAAATATTTATTAAAACAACAGTCAACAATCTGCTTCTCCTAGCATGCATCTTGTCCTGTATTAGAGTGAAAGCACATATTATCATGTTACTAAAAAGAAAACTACTGAAATAAAAAGATTTATAAAAGCGTAACAGTAAACAATCTGCTCAATCAGGCTTCCTAACTACATAGGTATGTAATTATAGAAATGACACAATGTTTATGCAAATGTCTTAAGAATAACATTAAAGTGTAATGTGTTTTCTACTAAGGAAGATTTACTTAAATAAACATGCTATAAGCCCAGCAGGGCTACTCACATGACAACAGAGGAGTAAACAGGGAGAGGCATCCCCTAATGCATAATCAAACGGGCATAAAGGCAAAGCTATGGAATATGAGGTTTCATCAGTGTCTGAAAGGTTAATGCTTGGTCTCATTTTTCTTTTGCCATGTTTCAACTATACAAGAAGTTGAAAAGCTGGGAGGATGCCTGTTGGTGTCTAGTGCTTGTGTGCATCTCACTTTGTCACTGTTCCACTTTTTATACCTTGTTTTCTCCCCATCTAAAAGAGAAACCTAACCTCTGTGTCTTACTTCTAGATATCTCTCCTAATCACTCAACTTACAGGACAAATTCATCCTCATTGCATCAAATTCTTACTCTTTATAGCTCTCTTTCAACTCTAATCTTCCCATTGTGACAGGAAAATGTGCCCTGCAGCAATACCTTATGATGTCAGAATGAGAGGCTTCTGGCTGGGTGAGCAAGAGTATTTAACGGGCAATTTTAAATGAGCAAGTTCTGACCGCATAGTCATCACTAGACTCAAAAAACGAAAGGAAAGGCCTCTCCGTATCTTGACCTGCAATTTCCATTCTGCAGCTTCTAGAATAATAAAGAGTAGAAAATACTGCTGATTTGAGGGGCAGCCTTCTGCACTTATTCTGTTCAAGAGTTCACCAATCCCTGATCCTCACCCTTTCTGATCAGCCTGTTTTCTGTGGCATTTCAGCAGATCTGAAACTGGCCAACTGCTTTAATACAATAGTGAAAATAATTAGTCATGGTATTTGGGTCACATTAGTAGCCTAATCCCAGTCCACGTGCTTCCCTGCAGTGCTATGGTGTGTTTAACCCTTCTGTCTGTGGTGGCTTCACAGCTAAAAACTTACTCTCTCAAGATGCTGTTTAGCAGGATGCAGGAGCACCAGCACATCCCTCTGCTGCTTTATCTGCATCCCACTTGTAACTGATTCTACTCATTGGTAGACATTAACGTACGGCCTTATGCTGGGGTGGCCCAAGGTGATCTCCTAGCACCTCAAAGGTGCACAAAGATTTTAGCTGTTTTTGTCATTGGTGGAAGATGGTGCTGTAGGTGCTGCTGTAGGTGACAGTGTTTCTCTTCTTACCTAGCCGGTCGACCCTGTCCAGGTACTTCTCAAGCCTGATCCATTGTGTTCTGCAGATCACAACTGTTTTGAGGTTTTCTGGACGGGATTTTGGTTTTCCTTTTTCAAGACACAATTTGTATTATGTTATTGTAGCAGATATGTAGGAATATTTGTGGCTTGAATGATATCCTGGATGTGGTAGAGACTCTAACCTGTAAGGAGTCTGGAAAGTAGCTCTGTTTCAAAGGAAGAGGATGAGAAGCTTAGCGTTGTAACACTGTTATTGAAAAGTAAGGTTATCGTCATTTTTATCCGTGATAGTTACCTTAAATTGTTGCCTTTTCTTCTTAAATAGATTCAATTTACTCCTATGTTTTGTAGCATTCCTCGTGTTTCCAAAGGAGTTCCTGGAAACATCAGCATAGTGTTTGCTTTAAGTTATACAAGGCAGTTGACACACTTAGAAGTAATCCAGACTTGAACAGAAGTGCCAAGAACGACTAGAAATATTTTGAAGTCCGTGTGGATTGGCGTTACCAGGGCCCTTGGTGTATGAACAGCCAAATGCATTGTGTCCTCTACTCACTTACTTAAGGGATAAAGAGGATTTCAATCAATTGTTGACCAAAGGAAAGCTGCAAAGCAACACCTTGTAAGAGATGAACAATATGGACGTCTGTGTGAATGTGCTTATCACATTGGGGTGCTCAGTGAGCCCTGTGGCAGTGTGACCCTGCAGCACTAGTGCAGCCAGCCAATGCTAGTTTACCCAGTGCTGTGGTGTTCCAGGAGCCCCTGAGTGCATGACCTGAATCAGGCCAAGCTGCGAGTCCTCCTAGGTGAACTGTGGGAAAGTTAAATGACTTTTGGGGCACTTAAGGAGACTGTGGAAAAATGTTGGAGAGCTGTCAGCACTTGCATGATTTAGCCTAAATCCTTTCAGCAGAGCAAATGTTCACAGTCTGAGGGGAAATCTCGCCTGTAGCTGTGTGCAAGCCAACTAACTTAGTCTGAAAGGACCAAATTAACCTTGGATAAGAGGTTTTTGTGCATGGATGGTTAGTGGATTAAGGGAGATGTCTAAGTGAAAGCCTGGGCTAAGGGAGAGGAAGGAACAGCCCTTGCCCTGCACCTGCTCAGCCCATCCCCACTTCCCTCTCACCCCACACTACCCACCTCCCCTTCTCACATGTTTTCAAGGGCTGCTCACAAAGCTCAACACAACACTTGGTCCCCCATGATTTACTGAGACCCAGTAACCGGGGGCCTTTTTGGTGGTGTTTTGTTTGTTTGTTGTGGTTTTTGTTTGTTTGGTTTGGTTTTTTGTTTGTTTCGGTTTTGTTTTTTTTCTCCATCACTTGACAAGCAAATAAGGGCCCTCCTGCTGATCCCTGGTGCTTGGCCGCTTTGGCTGCACCCCACCAGCTGTCTGCTGCAGACCCACTTGCCCACCTGCATTTGGAGAGCAGAGTTCAGGTCAAGGAAAAAGGGTGTCAGTCCATCCAGGGGCCATGTTTCGTATGAAAAGTGGATCTTATGTGTGATCACCTTATCATGCCTCACTTCAAAAGCCATTGTACCTTGGGAAGCAAATACTGCATGGTGCTTTTGGTAGAGAGAAAAAATGCATCTTTAATTGAATTTATTTTTAATGGGGTTCATTTACTTATCCCTTACATGGGAACTGTCTGTTTAAAATCAGAAAGCTGTGCATTGTCAAGCTGAGTACAAGCAATTTGTTTTTTTCAGAAAGAAAAACATGTCCATCAGGTCCCAGCTCTAGCAGGGATGGTATTACAGGGAGTTCACGAGTGTAGTAACCCTTTTTGGACATCATCTGCTTTCAGTGAGCAACAGGACTAGTGTGGGTCCCACATTGCTGTCTATAGCCTAGGCAATACATTCTAGCTGTACTGCACTTGCTGTGGGGAAAATAAAGATGGCTTATGGCAGCTGGTGGTATTGACAGGACACATAGCGGCTGTTGTGTATCATCTCCATGCTGATGCAGGGTCAGCGATTGCCTGACTGATTGAGATAAGACCATTCGTTGACAAGATGCTTCCAGGCTACTGAAAATGTAAAATCAAAGGCTGTCTAGAAATACTGCTCAGTGCTGTTAGTGTCTTGGAAAATGCCACACACAGAAAAAGGACACCAGCCAGCATGCATATGCAGAGCAGGATTAACAGGCAGGACAACTAAATCAGTGGGTCTTGAAGACTCAAAATAACCTTGAAGCTGCTTTAAACCTTTTCTTTCAGGGTTCCTTTTGTGTACCTGTGGAAAAGAGGGGGTAGCTGACTTGGTGCTGTACTTTGCGCTCTCCTGTGGTGCCACAATGGTCATCTTGCAGTCAAAGTCATACAGTAAATGTCTCAGATGTCTTTTAAGTTGAAATTTGGGTCCAGCCTGCTGTGTAATGAGCAAAGATCAGGGAATCACAAAGATGCTTATGATCATTTTTTTATTATCTGAACTGGACTGGAGACTAAATGGATTAGACCAGGATCTCCAGTCTGCCCTCATTATTACAATAAAAGTATTTTACTGTAACTTTGCAGATGCAAGATTGATGTAATACCCACCCCATTGTGTTTCTGTTTTAAGTTATGAGCAAACCTGTTATTTACTATGTGATAGAACTAAAACATTGGAAAGACATTTACAGCAATTAAATTGATCTTATATATCATGCAGCAACATGAAATTAATATAAAAATATCTATATTTATGTTGTTTAATGAGCAGCTGGAGTTAATAACTGAACTTTGGAGTTAATTATAACTGAAGTTTGGACTATTCATTTTTACATTTAGGACAAACCTTGTGAGGTTTCTGTGCCCAGGATTTTATAGCCAGAGATAAGAATTTTCACCACCACTGGAAACATACCTATTCCTATCAAGTTAGTTAGAGAAGGAAAATAATCATCTTGCAGGAATGTGCCCAGATAAACCCAAAAGGTAGGATTAGGTTAGTCATGGCAGACCATCTCTTTCCTAACTCCTATATATTGCAGACAGTAGAGATCACTGTGAAGACTTTAAATATTCATAGGGAGAGTGCAAATACAAAATAAATAGTTACAATGCCTTCATTTTTCAATACCTGTCTAGAGTTAAAGCTGGCCTCAAGCATATCCAGTAAATGGATTAACTAATTCCTGAGAGCTGGAATTTCATTAGCCTGGGTTTGAGCTGTCTAAGAAACAGTTTCCTCATCCTGCAAGATTGGACTTCTCCTTCTCATTCCTTTCACCAGGATGGAATCTGAAATTCACAAAGACTTTTTGTGAATCCCGAAGGTCATTCCTGGCAGGTTGGTCCTTGGAGGATCTTCCCAGTCCTTAGGGAGCCTGGGTTGGAGTAGCTGTGCTGTCATTTTCTGCTTCTCAGGTGTGAGAGACTGTTAGTTAGGCTGTTCCACTCTCCCTTTGGCAAAAAAATTACACAGTGGACAAGAGAGATTATATAGGTTCAAGTGGAAAATATTTTTGTGAAACATTTTGATGAAAAAGTATTTTCTTTTCCTTCATAAAAGGAAAACAAGACTCCCACCTTGTAACAGCTCTATTTTGCATAGAAACAAACAATTTCCCCCAACAATAGCTCTGTTTTGCATGCAAGTGCACACACATTTCCCTTTGTTATTGTTTGTAGAGTACTTTGAATCTTTGAATGGGAAATCGTACTTGGTGCTAAGCATTAGTGCAGCTTGTTGGCAGTTTGTACCCTATGTGACCTACTGGGCCCTGACACCCTTTGTGCTGCTGTGAATCAGCACCTGGCTATGTTCTCTCCATGTCTTGTAGTTCCTTGGTGTGTGTAATAATGACTGTACACTATATTTTCATTTGCATTTTTAAGCAGACATGGTCTCAGCCATCCTATGTGACAAGAACAATTAGTCTGACCTGCTATATGAATCTGTCCCTACCTCATGAGCTGCTACCCTTATGGCATTTCGTTTCTTAGACAGAGAAAGGACAGAAACCAAGCATCAAAACTGAAATCATACCTTAATATGTGTGAACAAGTGACATTAATATGCTTCTGGAACCCAGATACTCTGCTTTTTCATTATTTCCACTGTCAGAAAGCGATCTTATAGATGTTTATAATGGGAAAAAGTGCACAGGAAGGAGGATTGTAGGCAGGTAGGTATACAGCTACCTGAAGGACAGGACAGAACAGGCGTTAGTGGAAAGCTTTTGTCTGAACTGCACTGAACATTATTCCCTGGACACTTTCACAATGGAGTCAAAACACCTTGTGTCTAGCAGGTAATTGTAGTCTGCCAAGGTTTAATGATGGAGAAGCAAACAAAAACATCATTCATAAAACATGTCCACAGTACATGTGCTACAACCAACTGGGTCAGCCAGCACTGTAGGAAGAACCAGCTGACAGGACCTGGGAAGTCAGAGCAGCTGTGCTCTAACCCCAATTACTATTTATAATTTATTATTTATTCACTTTGTTCTGCTTAAGCTGGGACATGCATACCAACACAAATTTACTTTGCCTTTCAGAATATCTTTGAACAGATGAAATAGGTGTCTGATAGTGGGTTTACCTCACGCGAGAGTACTTACTGTAATTAACAAGGGGATGGATGTGTGTCCAAGCAGGACTTGCATCATTTGCTAAATTCAGAACGATCTGAAGCAAGGGTTCATATGAAAGTGTGTAGCTCAGGGTCCTACAAAGCTCAAAAGCTCAAGGACTATTTCAACCATGTTGATCTTGCTTGCCTGCAGCCAGCCCTGAGGGTAAGTCCCTTACAGCCAGGTTTGTGAACTGTAATGCTGCCAGGAGGCAAACTTAAATACCAACAGGAAAGCCTCCCATAAAACTTTTTGTTGTTGTTGTTGTTGTTTTTGTTGTTGCTGTTTTTGTTTTAGATTGACTGTAGTAAGATTCTTGCCTGCATAAAGGCAGATTTCTTCTCATGCTGCCAGCCAGCACTGCTTTTTTGCAGGAAATAATGGTTTTTTTTCTGTTTGTCCTGCAAGTGGCATGAAGTAAGTCTTCTTGAAGATGAAAGCACATAGCTGCAGTCATTTGGGGAATAAATAACACTCTGGATTATAAAAGGCTGGGCTCTAACCACAGCAGCATGGCTTCTGGCTTCATGCTTTCTCACATCCGTCCGAAGAGAAGCATAGGCAGCTGGACTTCACATCTACCTGGAAAATAGTATGTAGACATACCCATATGTATGCTGGCCAATCTTTTAAGAATAGACAAAGCCTATGAGAAATGAAAGGGAATGCATCTCATGCTGGCTTCAGCTAGAAAAGTTTGATGTTGACTGTTACCTAGCTATGAAGCTAAGAATTTCATTCTGTCACCTTGCTCAGGAATGGGAATTTGATACTGAAAGGTGGATATAAATGGCACATTTAGAGTAGGTTTTTTCATGTGTTCGTCAAACTGTATGTTAAAAGGAAGGAAGAAATGCTGTTTCTCTGAATTGGCCGTCATTGTACATAGCTATCACTCAAGATAAGACAGGCTTGAGCTGGGTTCCCACGTCTTGGATAGAGTCACTTTTAATTCATTCAGCACTTTTTCCCCAAAAACTTTACTCAAACATCAGTGCCAGAGTAGCATCTGGATGGTAGAGGGAGAGCTGACCCATGGAGCCTGAGAAAGCTTCCTAGAGGTCTGGGTCTTAATTAGCCACGCAAAGTATGTCTTCAAGACTGCAGTTTGCAGCAAAACCCAACGTTGCTAACATAGTGACAGTTTCACTACAGGCTAAGTGACCCAATAGTCCGGCCTCAACATCAGCCAGGGAGATTTTTTTCATATTTCTTGCCTGAACTTTTGTTTCTTCTGTTTGTGTTTAAGTTTCCATCTCTGTTTTTGCAAGTGAACTGTGGAAGCAGAAGCTGTAGTCTGCAAAGATGATTCTGCGACTATTTCAGCCATAAATTACTGCCATTTTACTGCTGGGCTTCATTTTTTGTGCAGCTTCAACTCTGTGGTGTTGTCCCTGGTGAAGTAAATGATGATACTGAGCAATGCCTTTTCAATTTTGTCTGCTTCTAAATGAATTCTAGTTTTATTTCTCAGCATAATGCAGGCCCTACATCTAGTTTACTTATGATTTATATCCTGTTCAAAGATATGAGCCTTCATGAAGCCTACTGGCTAATAATTAATTAAGCTCATTTTAAGTCATTAATCTATTGTTCTGCATGATCTTTCCAGAACACATTTAAGCTGCCTGATGTAATGTTTATTCTAAGCCCTTCTAATGCAAGTCTTCTCTAACTGCCTGCCTTTATTTTCCATTTACATCACCTGCAACAAATGATTGTCTATACAAACCTAATGGTTTACAGTAACCTTTTAAAAATTAGATATGTGAGATGAACACATTTAAGGCAATTTTTTACCAAAAAAAGTGTTCTACCCAAGCACGAGAGCATACCTTCTGAACAGAAAGCCAAATGCACTAAATTTATCAGCGTTATGATAGCCCAAATCCATTTGCTGTGGTATTGAGGACTGACACACAAATGACCTGGGGCTTCAGTACATGGAAATTACTTGTAATTATTCTATATTTTCCAACCATCAACCAGTCCATCTCATAACTCTTTGGTAGAGACTCCTTTGAGCTGGCTCTAGCATTATCAGGGGAAATTCTGAGATCTCTGCTGGAGCTCTCCAATTTGCAGCTGAGTAGCTGACCCAATTTTGTTTAGGGCAATGTGGTTTTGGTTATAAAATCATCGTTCTTTATAAGTATCTTGCAGGGGGACAAATGGAAGTATTTTTTACTCTATGTGACATTTTTAAACTGATAGATGCTATTTGCCTAGTGTTTTTTAATCTCCATTTCATGAAAAATGAAGGTCTTTGGACTACAATTTCTATTTCATTTATATTCACAATTTCTCTCAACATGTTTCAGTCTAGCTGATATCAAAACATGAGCATTAGCTGTAATTTTCAGAAAAGGCATCCATGTTATTTAATAGTGACAGAGGATGTTGGTTTTCCTCATCATTTTTTAATTTCTCATAAACTGAATATCAAATTCAGTAACTTTCATCTCAAATAAATTATTTTGAAAACCTGTAGGAAATGAGACCTCTACCCAATCTTGATGCTGTCTCTTGTTTGTTAGAATTCCTACTATATCTTAAAAATAGTGACTTTGCAGTAAAATGACATCACACTGTTCAATCTATCCGTGAGGTAGGAATCCTTTGAATTTTTGTGGCATACTTTACTGAAGTGTTTTTTATGTGTTTATTAACACTTGGAACTCTGTTCCAAGTCATGAAAAAATAATATCTTTTTCTCTTCTGAGGCCAGGATCTTTAAGAGTGGACAGAATGTAATCCAGAAGAGAAAAAGATTCAATTCCCACTTGCTGAGGGTAGGTCCTCATCTGTTCTCTACTGAAGTGTATGGGAATGTTTGCCATTGACTCTCTTGAGAAAGGGTCAGACCTTAATTCAAGGGAGAAGAGAGCATTTAGTTATTTTGTATTGTTACGAAAAATAAAAATGCCTCTGCTAAATAGACTTGTGACCATCTGAAGGAACTGCTCGGTAACAAGCTTTCTCAGTTTTTTGAAGGTGCAAACCCCTTGAAGCTAGGTAGTCTTGCCCACCACAGCAGCAAATCTACATAGGTTTGCAAGGTGCTTCAGTGTCTCTTACATCCCAACGATGCCAAATCTAACTCATTAAGGCCTCCTCCATCGAATACATATCATGCTAAGAATATTCACAAATTTTACAGGTCATGAAGGTTGTGCCTGTTTCTACCACCAGTCTGAGGAATCTCCAGGCAAAAGAGCCAACCAAACATAATCTCACCTTCATCTTTTGCCACCAATCTACATGAACAATGTGCTCTTGATACAGAGACTACTTTGTGATCTGACCATTTTGACAACATCATTTCTAGTACTTTCTTTAGTTCAGTTAGTCTGAATAGTCACATATTTATGCAGAATTGTTTTTTTTGTTACCTTCAGGGTAGAAATGAGGACTCTAATGTCAGCTCAGCATGGTGTGGGCTACATGATGGACAAATTTTCCAGATTTTTATAGCTGTTGAATACAAAATTGATACCAGTTGCCTTCCAGCTTGTTCCAAGAGCGAGGTAATTGCGATGCTTGTTTTCAGTGTGAAGTTTGCTACTTTCCCCTTCAAGTCTCTCTTATTCTCTTCTCTTTTTGCATTTGCAGTGGGTAACATATGTAATGTGAAGTCTGAGTTTAACACAAGACTTTTGCTGTTCCGGGAAATAAGCATTGGGATCAATGTATAAAATAAAAACATGAAGTAGCCCTTATAAATTGTTTTATGAATAATGGAAATTAAGAAATACTGGAAGAGGAGATAAAAAATAAACCCTTTGAAGTAATTATGAAACACAGACCACATTCATAACATCCAACTCAGTGTAAAATAAGAGCTTACAACGGAACTTTTCTAGTGGGTAGAGAAATGTGCAAGTGCAGAGTTCCCTATTCTGCATAATCCCAACAAACCTTCTCAGTAGCATCTGTTGCTGTTTTATTAGAGTCCTGCCTAGGAGTATGCTGGTGTGGGAAATCATCAGGTCATGTTCAATCATCCATGATTTTCACTGGCTACGTTGACCTCCAGAGGACATTTCTTGTGATTCTTATATAAATCTTGATTTTCAGAGCCTCTGCTTCTTAAGATGCACTGGAATGTTCACTTCTGTACAATTATAACACACATGTACATTCTTATTAGCCAGCCTCTTTTAAAAGACTCTGTCCCCTCAGATTGCTCAGCATTTTGTAAGAACCTTTGTAAGTTCTGGTTCTCAGTAGACACATCAGGTTTTCATGCAATATAACTTGCAGCTCAGCTGATGTAAAGCTGCATCAAATCTATCCTTATCACTACAGAAAAATTTGTGCAGTCACTGCTTTCATAGCCTGTTAGTTACTGCCTTGACTTTTTAAAGAGCTGGTAGTTTTCTCTTGCTCTGGTCACTACTTTCTGAGATAAGCTATTGAAATTCAATGGAGTTGTACCAATTGAACCAGCTAAGGATGCCACCTTTCATTTGCTCATAAAGTTCCTGAAGGATGTGTGATTCAAATTCCATTGGGCTTGCTCTTTCATCTTTGCAGTCAAAAATGTCCCTATTTTTTCTTTTGCTTTTCCTAGAGCAATGTAAGAGCTGTGTGCAGAAGTGTGCTGCAAAAATGTGGTTCAAAAAAGCATATTGTAACTATCCATTTGAATAACTTTGATTTATTTCAGGTACAGTTCTAACATCTTTAGTTGTATTTTCTAGTAATGTTCATAGGAACTTGTTTGCAAAGAAGTAAGCTGATATTATAAACTGTTTTGTAAAATCTGGTTATTCCTGTGTATTCTTTCAAAAATAAACCCAAAAACTTACAAGTTTTGAAGCAATAGCTATGGGGCAAAAGCTATAGTATGTTAAATTATACAGAAAGAACAGCAAATTGTCACAGTGAAGAGTCCCACATATATATAGCCTGTAGATTGCTTCATAAAGGCTATTCATCAGAAAAACAAAGAACATACCTACACAAATATAGTTTGTAATAAGTTAAAGATGTGAGGAGATATATCTGTACAGGACTCATTTTCTGTAATACAGAGGCAGCTGGAGCAGAGACACTGAATGGAATAGATCTGTGCTAAACACCTTGTCTCTAAGTGGTTACTGAGCACCACATGGTACCAAGGATAAAAATAGCCTAAGCAGAGAACTTCACATCTCTATGAGAGCCAAAACTCTCTGGAAATATGAAAGACAACTCAAGGAAATTCAGTAGGCACTTTGTTCTGTGTTTGTAAGGAAGGTAGCCTTGTTTTTGACAGTGGTTTGTTCTGAAAAGCTTGTTGCAGTTAATAATTTTCTGTTAAGTAGAGCAGAGGCCAACTGAAGCGGTAGTACAGAAATGTGAAGAACCTTGAATTCCGTGTAAAAATGAACCATAAGTGTGAGATTGGCTCAGAGTAAGCAGAGTCTTACAATTTTGAGGGCTAAAAGAAGACTGGGTCCTAATGGGAGCTGGGAAGAAAGTTCAGAGAAACTCCTGGGAAATCCAGAGTGAAGCTGAACAAAGCTCTTATAAGGTGCTGGTTAATCGATGTTTTTGAGGAAGGAAGTCACTCGATACAGTCTACAGGATGAACTCTACAGTTCTTTGAGACTGTAGGCCTGATATGGCAGGCAAAACTGTCACCAAAACCCCAAATCTTTAAGGTAAAAAAAAGGATGCAGAGCTCTATCTTGATCAAAACAAGAACACAGCAACTCGCATACTTTGGACAGCCACCACTTAAAAGAATGGTGTCCAGAAAAAGAAATATAAATCCAAAAAGGCAGGGACTTGCACCATCTTTTTAACTGATTGCAGACATCCCCGGAGTGTGCCCAGTGCAGGCAAAGGATGAGAAGTATGTCTCTAGCTCAGATGAACTCCACATAGCAGCAAGAAGTAATGCTCTACCGAAATATGAAGACTGTCAACCTGAAAATAAGTATGGCAGTATTATATCAAGGCTGCACACTGATACTTAAACCACTGTTCCCAGAAATTTTATTAAGAGGCTTAAAGAAAAGCCTCAAAAATAGAAGACAAACCGATGAAGAGTTTTATTTACACATCAGCTATAGAAATATTTGAGGTAAAGCCACAGTTGAATATTAATAAGGGTATGAACACTATTTCTTGAGTCAGAAGGGTGCCAGTTCTTTTATCTTATCCAGGGGTGTGATCCTGAAGTGACAGAAGTCAAAATAAATAAGGGCATCTTTAGAACATCTCAGAGAGGGGATGCTCTTGCTCCTGCTGGACTACTCCAGAGCTAGGAGTGCCCTTGCACTTCTATAGTAGTGCTATGTGTTATCTTGCTGCACTTGGAGACTGTCACACCAGAGGGGTACATGTGATATGATACGGCACTACCAAAACAAATGCCTCACTGCTTCTTGATGATAGTATTCATGTATCAGAGGAGACATACATGTTCAGGTGTCAATAATATCGTGAACTAAGTAGACGTTGTTTTTAGGGTCGGTCACCAGACAAGCTGGAATTTCCCGGGATCCTGTGTTAGAACACTACTCACTCATCATTCACAGGCTGCTCTGGGGAATAACGGGGTGGCATCTGTGCTTCTCAGAGACGTATGATCAGTACTGTCTGTCTGAGCACGACCAAGTGCACAGGGAACGAGACAGTCATTGCCAAGGTCCTTGCTGCAATGTGGTGAACTGCACAGGGAGCTTGAAATGGTACAATTAACAGTTTCTGTTCTTCTACAGTGCCCCACTCAGTATTTTTCCTGCAGCCAGAGCTGAGACTTTAGAAACCAGATCTCTTACGCAATAAAGCAGAGCAGTGACTGAAGTTTCTCTGCCTGACTTGGACAGGAAAGCTGACTGGAGGACATCCACCTTTTTCTTTTTTTCTCCACTCTGAAATACTTTAGTGAAAATAGATTGGAAATTTTGTGTCTTCATCAACAACTGAAAAGTAGAAGGCTAACTTTCTTTTTTTCAGTTATAAGTTTTGGTTTTCCGCTCTTTTGAAAAAGACAGTTATTTTTGGCTAAAAAAGAAATTACAAGAGAAATCATTAGCAGAGTTTTCCACCTAGCTCAAATGTCATTCTTCAAGCAGCTCTACTCTTTTCAACTTTCTTCTGATGATAGTGTTAGACTAGGAAATTTGTAAAATTTGGTAGCTGTTCTCATTTGTGGTGGGAATTGCCCTGAGACATTGTGTTCATCCAATAAATCCATTTTCTCTTTTAATTAGGATTGATGTACAAGTTGCACTCTGGTGTGAATTGGTCTCTAGCCTGCTCTGAACTTTTTGCAGCTGATTACAAAGATTGCAATTCTTTGTCTGGTTTCTTCAGGTAACTTCCCTGCTTTAGAGAGAGTGACAGTTGCTGGATTGAACAGAGCAGACAGTGGTGTGGATGTTGAGCAAAAAATATGTTCAATGTAACAGAACTGATCAATGTCATTTTCCTTTTAAATAAATGTTCTCTGCAAGATGTTGTTCAGCAGAACACAGTTGACAATGCTCTGAATGGTGTAAAGGGCTTAAAAAAGTGGCTGGAAAGAGCGTGCAAGTGCACGGGGTAACTTTCAGCTACATCCAAGCACCGCCTTTTCATTGAGAGACACAAAAACAGAAGCACCACAAATAACTTCCAGGGCTTAATTTCACATCACTACCAAACGTGCAGGATACAACATGTTCAGCGTGTTGGGCTGTATGCTACATGAGAGCTTACTGAACCTGTGTTCTGTCAGCTACTCTGGTTGCTGCTTGGTTTCCAGACCAATGTGAAAATGTTGCTTTTGATGAGTAAAAGGCAAATGACCTGTGATGTACCTGTCTGAGAAAGCTTCTCTCAGCTAACAGTAAACTGATTGCACCGGCACCCTGAAGGAACTACAGTCTCATCATTGTAAGGTAGCTGTCAGGTTGGGACGCCTGATTTTTTTGAAGTCTTTTTTTCCTCAGATTGGTAATAGCTTCATGTCTTTAGCTTTCCTTTTGAAGTCTCACCTAATTTTGCTACTGAGAAGAGAAAGGTGTGGTATGGTGTATGTTGGCACTGAGGAAGTTACCAAGAGTGACTAGCACCAAATACAGTGGCCACTGTGCTCAGATATTGATTCTGCCTTCATAAAGAAGTCTGAATAAAAACAATTAATGTGTATTACTAGCAATTTTTACTACATAAAACAGAGGTCATACTTGATTCTAAAAGGCAAAGAGTTGGACATAATAATTTAGTAACATGACTGAATTTTAGGATCAGGTATTTAATCACATAGGAATAGCTGCATACCTCATTGACTATAAAAATGCTCCCTGCCTGCTTTTTGGAGTGTGCTACATATTGCAAAGCATATATTATCCTGTGAATATTAATGGTAAGTAGTTCAAGATCAGTAGTTGCTGTCTTTTCAGAACAACTCAGATGGAATGGTTACATTTCTGCCCTGTTGGACTTGCTCTTTGGGGGCTATTTAGTCAGTCCTGTCTTACTAGATTAGGAACTTCTTGAACAAAAATGTTCATTTTTATATATTCTCACAGAAGCCATTAATTGCCCAATGAGCCCAATGGACAATTAATGGTTTCTGTGGATAATACATCAAACTGGTTACATATGAAACTTCTAAGTGGAGCATGATATAAAGGTCAAAGGAAACACACAGGAGTCAGGTGTTCTGATTTCTATATATGCCTTTTCCACTGGTTTGAAGTAACTGTCAGAGTTATGACCCTGAAGCCCAGACCTAGCAGAGGGCTGCAGAGTTTGGGCCTTGAAATGGACAACCTGAGGAGCTGTCTACAGCATGCTAATACAATGGACAAAGGGAGAGTCTGACATGCCAACAGTTTTGGGGACATGAGTAGTTTATTATGTACTTTATGATGTTGTCTTATATCCCTTGGGTTTCATGAAATCAGACAACTAGAGCCTTGTACTCAAAGAGCTGAGGGAAAGCTCTTTTGGTTACATTAGGTTAGGAGGTGGTATAAGAGCTGAGAGAAAGCACCTCTTCACATGTTTTGGTCCAGGATTTATGCTGACAGTGCCAGCAGCTGTGCAACGCTTTCCCAGGTGTGTGCCCAAACCACCAGTTTGAGTGCTGTAGGTCATGCATGAACATTTCACAGAGTGAGACAAGAAAGGGGGCTGTCTCCTCTATGAGCTGACCACCTGAAGTGGGACACTACCAAGCTGCGTTCCTACCCTTCTTCCCCTTCTGTCCCATGAATCTCAAGATATTCAGCACAGGGCAGCCCAGCTTTGGTAAGAGGGCAGTGTTCCTATCCAAATGACCTCTTCAGATGCTCTTGCAGGGAGATTACACTGGAGCTTTGGCTTTCTCAGACCATGGAGGGGGCTGCATCCAATGTTTCCCATTCCTCTGTGAACTTTCCAAACATCAGCAGTCAGTGTGTTGGAGACAGGCAAAGGAGACATGCCATTTTGACTGTGTTACTTCTAGGCCGAACCTGGGAACACTTTGCCACCATAGCAAATTTCTCCGGGATGTGGAGGAGAAAAGGTGTAACCTTGAGTTTCTGCTGGGGCTTGGACCAGGGTGAGGTACTGTGGCAAGACCAGTATTGTCAGAGGAGCTCCTTGAGATGTCTTGAGCACATTTAAATAAAAAAAAAGAATCCAGTTTGGGCATTCACAGCATTAGGTAGCAGCTGAGCAAGAGCGTTTACAACCCTGCTTTTCAGTCACTCTAGCAATAGTTATGTCCATTCACGGATTCAAATCTTAATCTTGGTTACTCAGTTTTGCCATCTGTTGGAGTGGAATAATAATGCCTTTACATATAGACTTTATATAAAGAGATCTCTGGAGTTTAACTGATAATTTTTAAACTTGCTTTAATTAACTTACAAGGAATTATATACACACAATATATGTTCTTTCTGATGTAAAATTAGTGGTGTATGTTTCATTAAAAACAAAGAGTTACAAGTATGCTGTTCTTTTTTTAAGAACGAAGATTTCAATTAGCATTTGTCTAATTCTTCTTTCTACTTGTTTTCTGCTTTTATCAACAGGTACTTGCTTGTCACAAACAAAAGGTCTGATTTCTCCTCCAAGAGGTTCCACTGGACATACACTGCTATGCTTCCACCAAAATGTGTAGATGCAAGTCATGCTAAGGTGAGAGAATACAGGGAAGAATAAAGCACAATATTGAAAAAAAAATTCAGAGAGAAATAAGTAATTTATTGCTTTCAAGTACTGAGAGTCACAACATTCTGGAATCATAGATCATCTCCATTGTTTATATTTGAGTAATTTCTTTTTTTTTTTCCTTTTTTAAATTTTTTAGATTTTCAATTGGAATAGCATAGACTGATTCTACAGAAATTTCCATACAGAAATAATTTTACACACAAATCATCTTGTTTAGTTCAAATAGAACTTACGAATTCATAATGTTACCCTAGTGTATATTTACAAGGACTATGTTTTCACTTGTATATGGAACATGTGTTGTCCTTTGTAATATGCACACATACATATATGAAAACAGATAAGAAAAGGAAAAATACGCAAGCTGAAAGCAAAATCCCTGCTTGCCCTTCAGTTTACTGAAATATGTTTGTTTAATAGATACTAAACAAAAAAGCCAAACTGTGTTATTCTGCAGTTGGCTATTTTCCTGATGAGATTCAGTTTGTCCTCCTCTACTTTTAGTTCTGAGTTTGACAACCTGAAAAATGTATCTTCAAAATCAGAATATCTTCTCTATGAGATAAATATTGTACTTATATTTTGAAGGATAAATGTGCCTCTAATACAGAAGGTGTGATAACTAGGACTACTGCTAACTTATTTTCTTGGCTGCTCACCCACCAAATGAGTCACGTTTAGTCAAGATTTTGCCCTTATTACATGCCTGGGGTCAGTATCCTGGAGATTCAGTGGTTACTAATGGTTACTCAGCCAGAGAAATTAAGGAAGAGGTAAGACAGAAAAAAGCATACACGTAAGATGTATTTTTCTTAGTCCTGCTGTGAGAGTGAAAGCTGAAGACGCTTTCCCCCAAAATATCCATTTTTTGGGAGCTGCAAATGCACTTTTTTATGGTCTTAAAAAGAGAAGAGTGATCGTAACCCCCTTTTTGAGTCGTCTTAAAAAAGCCTGAGACAGAAATGCAGGAAAACAGCAAAGATCTTATTTAGATCCAACATTTGTGAAATAACAGGTTCGTAACAATATATCATAGGTGCTCCCCACCTTAGTCCCGCAACATTCAGATCTGCGCCCCACGCTGTAAACAAGAGCATTAAAGGATGTAACCAATATAAAGATAGATTCTAGATACAGCTAAATTAGCCATTAGCCTAATCATATAAGATTAATTTTTCTGTAGTTCACTTAATTGTCTCTTTTCCAAAAGTCTGCTCATGCATCTGTCTGGAATTAAGTTCATATTGTCATTTTGTGTCACTCTCGTTTGATCTAATATCTGAAAGTTTTATTGGTGGTTAAAGGCCGAAGTGAAATGGCCACTTAACCAAATGCCTACTTTTCCATAGCTTCACCAGATGACCAGCTTGACAGAATGACTGTGATAGGAATTAGAGCTAGCTCAACTCCCTTATCAATCATTGCTTATTGGCCGTTATCAGCAGCCAAATTGTATTTGAGTGCAGTTAAGGTGTCCGGGGGGTTTGTGTGTTGCAGGAGGAGGGGACTGAGTGGAGAGCCAGGAAGGAGGAGAGAGGGTTATTATTTTCTGGGGGGACATTGTCCCTGTTAAAATAAACCACGAAAATACCATGATGCCAAAGGTGCATGGACCAGATCACTGAATCTTGAATGTTGCTGTGTGATTAAATGCTGGGTTTTGCTATTTGAAAAGAATATATATTTCTCTATCTAGGGCACTGAAATGAATAATCCCTGTAACTGAAAGAAAGTTATGTGGGAGTAAAATAGTCCTTGGGACTGGAATTCAGTTGCCAGCTTAGCTCTCTGCAGCTAATCAGGGCACACAGAAAGGGTTTCCAGCTGCTCTGTGCATTCCCCGGGGAGGGATTTTATTGAGCGTTTGTGTGTATATGTGCAGCAACACCTCTTTCAAGCAGTGTATGCAATGGCCAGGGAGGCTTATTGGTGGGTCTGGTTTGTTGATGGGTTTTTGTTTAGTTTATTTGAGGTTTTTGTTAGTGTACTTTTTTTTTTCCTCTCTCTATCCCAGAGGAAACAGCTGGGGAAAAGATTTTGGAGTAGGCCTGCAGGCCTCTTATGCCAGTTTGAGTTGTTTGTTATGTTTGATTTAATTTGTCCCTTGTTTAAAAAATGTAGACTCCTAAGGAATGTAGAAGTGCATGAGAAACACTACAAATAAATAAATATTCCAAAAATACCACCCAAATGGTCCTAATGTTGTTGGACAAAATAAATCACTGTGGGTATTTTCAGTGGGATGAACCAACACTTGGGAACATATTCCTAATAGGAGCTAATTCAGCATTGGCTGTGACCAACTTAGTTATTTGAAGTCAATGAAAATACATTTGCAAGTAAGGATTACTCATAGACGAATGATGTTCAGTGCTGGAACTTGAACCGGCAGCCCACAGAATGAGACAAAAACTCGGCATAGTTGTGTTAAAGGTTGAGGTTTTTATTTGTTTGGGGAAAGATGGAAACTTATTTATGTCTAACAATGTTAACCTAAAAGTGTAGGTTTTTAGCAAGGAGAAGTTCTTTAAAGAAATTTTGTAAAACCTCTAGCTTTAGTATGGTTTGCATTTTTTTAAATAGTTTCTTCTCCTATTGCTATGTTTGAGTTCAAGGCTTCAAAATTTTGTAAGAAGCACTCATTCTTCACATGATTAACAGACAAAAGGAAAAGACAGGCAAAATGACATCCTCTTTTCCTTTAGTATTTTTAAATAATTAGTCCATTTAATCTTTATATAAAATAGACTTTCTTAATTTTATTGTAAGAACATAATATATTCATGAAAGTGCCCTAAGTACAGCTTTTTTTCTAAATCAAACCACCTATATTTTTTTCTCTTGTTTACTGGAGTATTTCTTTACCCTATACTAATGAGCAAGAATTAATCACCTTTTTTATGCTGAAAGCTACATTTCGCTATATTAACCCTTTATTTTCCATCAATTACAGGGGCAGATCCTTAGCTGCTACGAGATGATCTCCAAAGAGGTTAGTAGGCTTGTCTCTAGGTAGAGTTCTGAAGATCAAGTCCTGCTTTTTCAAGGCCATATAACTGAGGTTTTTCATGATATAAATATAATTCACAGATTGTCTTTCAATTTGTTGCTAATTCTGCCACTTAACTGTTGCTGTCTTAGTTACTCTCCTGTATACCCATTCTCTAAATTGCCGTTTTACCTTTTTTCCCAGGTTTTGTTTGTTTGTTTTCTGGGTTGACCTCACTTCCTACTATATGCCAAAATCACGGACACACTGTGATACTTGCTTCTCAAATAGGTCCTGTAAATCTTGTGGCCACAAATCCATATTTCTTAGCAGTGAAGGCTTTGCTTCATTTCCATAAACAGTTTTTTTGCATACACATTGGGTAATTGGCAAACATTGGTACCACCTAACTAAAGAAATTCCTAAGCTACCAAAGCTTCTTTTTAGTAAGCCATTATCATGGTTTCACTTACAGGTAGGAGTAGGATTCAGTCACCCCAAATCCAGTGTCACTGTAAAATCAATGCAGACAGTTTCAGTCAAAAGCCAGTAATATGTTGCATGTACTGATCCTGCTGTGTTTATATTAAGCATAACTGTGATTTTCCATGTTGGTATGAGATATAGCAATCAGTCTGTGCAATAGGCTGGGAAACCAAGACAGGAAGCCAAAATACAAAGCCAGTACACGGTGCCAAGAGAGCATGCACTCCAAGGCTCTACTGAGAGACACAGATATGTTAGTGGATGTATTTCCTTATGAAATGGGCAAGAATCTGTAGCCTGTCAGCTGGATACAGAGGAGTAAAGAGCAATCTGTTAAATTTATCCTCAGTGTAAACAGATTAAGTGCAGCTTGCTTTTATTTCTGTTGTCTATGTCTATGTAACCTATACGTTTGCAGTGGGTTGTTTTGGATTTTGTAAGTGTAAGTAATCTGCTTTTAAGTCTCGCTTAAATGAAGAATTATTTCAAGGTCACTATCTAGCAAAAAAACGTCCTGTGGCTGCAGCTGTCCTTCCAGCCAGAGCTCTGAACCACTCCCACAAGTGCCTAACAGTTCCCTAATTTTCTCTGTAGTTCTCAAAGGCAAGAGGATATATGCCCATGTTAGATGCAATAGTCTGTGTTGACAGTTGATAACACAGTGATCTAAGGAGAAAAAAAAAAAGAGTTTTTCTGTGACCAGAAAAACTTTGACATGTAACAATTAATGGAGAGCATGACTGAACCTGCAGAATCCCAGCATAGTTGGTAGCCATGACTCAGGATGTGTTAATAATACAACAGCAGTTTACGTTGATCAGGGAGCAAATCACTAGCTGAAGAAGGAAAGTCTGCATACTCGGTATTATCAGCTCAGTCTGGAAATAAGTAAATGTGGAGAAACAGTAAAATTATTTTTCATCATATTAGTTGTATTTTATAAACATAAGACTTGGAAACAAAACCAGCCTATAGAATCCTTTATCATTATTATTTCCTTCCCATTTCCATTCCAGCCCTGCTAGTGCATTTGGAGGCAGGTGAGGTCTTCAAAATGATCCTCCCACATGAGACGCTATGGGAGCTATGAAATATTACTGCAGTCCAGTTATCTCTGAAATGTTGATCTGCCTGGCTAACATGGAGACGAAATGCAGTTATTCCCTTTGACATGAAGTCAGTTCTGAATTTACCAGATGAACTTCCTTGACAAATGGCTCCCACCCACTCAATCCATCACTTCAGGGAAGCTGGGTTGCCTCATACTTTTTCTTTCCTGTGCTTTTATCTTTTGTTCTGCTTCTCAAAAAGATCAAGGGGTAAAATCCAACCCAATATTCAAGTATGTGATTTAGAGCACTAAACAAGGAACAAAGAGGTCTTTTGAAATTGCATATTATGCAATAATCATGTACTTTAGAATTTCCTTCTTTTTAATATAGAAAAATCAGCTAGAATTCTTCATTAATATTTTAATTGGTGTGAGTGTTGAGTTCCCAACTATCCACATGGTAATTCACACTTACATTGTAGCTGGTGGGAGTTGGTTTATTTTTCTTTGTGCTAATCCAAGGATCTCACTTCCTGTGACAAGAAAGCTGCAGACAACAGTTGCACTACAGGGGTGAAAGGCAGAAAAGGAAAGGTAAAATAAATATGGAATCATTTTCTTAAAAATTAGAAGTATATATATTAATCTGCTATCTATTGTATCAGACAAATTAAAATAAGCATTTTGTGTTGATGAACAACTCTCAGCTGTGTCTTATCTAAGCAGCTGATGGTGGAAAGATGCATCTTTAGAGGATTAATACGTAAAAATCAATTTTTGTGTCCAGAATGTAGTCAGAGAGGAGGAAGGGGATGCTCAGCAGATATGCATTGTCTTGGATAATCAGGTGGCAGAGCAACCTATAAATTTCCTAACCCTCTGCATGTGCAACTTTCACATATGCTCTGGGGATACCCATGACAGCCACCATCCCAGTGTCTTCTCCTGCAGGGCACTGATACAGCACAGAGCTGTGGATGAAGGAGGCCTAGAAAAGAGCTGCGGAGGGAGAACCTAGCCCAGCAGAAAACCCTTCCTTGCAGGCCTAGGTGTGTGGGAAGAGTGGGGTGCCCTTGGTAAGGCTCAGTGGACGGCGGGGCCAGGACTCTGAGGCAGAGAAAGCCCAGACCTACAGCTGGCGTGAGCCTGGAAAGGAGCTGCCAGAGGAGAGGGCAAGCTTCCAAGATTGCTCTCCTTGTCTGAAGCAGGGTGTTCTCCAAAGCCCAGAGCTGCCAGGGCTGCTGTCACATGTCTCCCCTCCTCTGCATTTCTCAGACCGGGCACCTCGTTACCTTGTAGCTGAGGTTTTCATTGCCAGCAGTCCCTGCCGATGGGATGGGTAGGAGGCATCGCCCCTCACGCAGCTTCCTCACTGTTTCCTCAAGAATCCTGTGGAATGCTTTAGAAAGTGTGTGATCTTTGTCATTGCATAGCTTTGTTCTTGTTGTTGCTTTTTGATTTGTTTCTTAAGGGAATAAGGCTTATAGGGGCATGGGTTTTGCCTGGATGTCTGTCTCTCTTTTCTCTCTTTTTTTTTATTTATTTTTTTTTTTTTTTTTTTTAGCCCAGTGGCAGATTTCAGCCAAATGTGGCAGAGGGCTAAAGCTATCCCAGATAATTAAGTAACAAATGTCAGGAAAATTGACAAATGGGTAGAGGAGACACATGCTATAAGTGCCCTTACTGTGGGAAAAGCTGCAGAGTGGTATCTCACATCATTAGGCACTAGAGCAGCCACATGGGAAAAAGGCCTCTGTAAATGCCCCAAACAGAGTTAGCTTCAGCTGGGTTTGTGTTTCATGCATGCCAGAACCCACCACTTAGAAGACAAAGCTCCACAGAAAGCAGGATTAATTCCTTCTGTGCCCAAACAGCTATTGGTTTTCTCATTGGACCCCCCTCAAAATGTTCCTTGGATTCAACTATTTACATTTTTATGAAATATATTATCTACCTGTAAACAGGTACACTGAGGTGTGTATGATTTAAACAGAAAAAACCACCAGTTCCCTTATTCTTCTCACAACCACTTTACCTGTGGTAAGATCTGCCCTTCAGAAACTTAGAAAAATGGGCACAGCTAAGGCTACATTATATTACACCAAGAAAACTGTACTTGCCAGGACCATGGTATAGCAATGCCCTAGCTGTGATGGAGATGTAAGCATTCCCCCAGCCCAAATGGCTGAAGCTAGCAAGACCAAGAGCTCCTTACCTTTCAAATTAACCACATCGTTAAATGTTGAACTGTTGTGGAATCCTGGAATAACACTGAATGCGAGATATGTGGGGACAAACAAGGCAAGCAAGTCATACCAAATATTCCAGCTGTGTGTGGCTGCAGCAAGTCTCACTTCGTTCTGGTCAGTTTTAGGAATACAGTGAAGTCCAGCTTTGGACAAGTTACCTGAAAATTCAGAAGATGTCAGGAAGGTCATTTGCAAACCTATTCCTAGGATTCTGAAGCTGCTCACCCTTGCTCCTAGCTTTCTGCTACATTGAAAACTCATTATGGGTTTCGTGGGACTTTTGCCACAGTCCAGAAGAGTAGAGATTAGAAAATAGACACCTCTTGGCTTCGTAGCCTGTAATTTGGGGAGCTGTTTAGATCTGTGGCTCAGCCCAAAGTTCAAGGGAGGGAGTAGGGTCAAACTTCTTTCTGTAGTCCAGCTCTATTTAAAGATACATTTTAAAATAAAAGCCTTTTCTTGATAGCCTGTGCAGAATTTATTACTAAGCAGATGCTCAGTTATCTTTATAGTATCAACCACTTCTTTAATATTCCTTGCTATTTCTTATATTTCTGCTACCATCAAAAGAGAAAGAAAGAGAATAGTCTTCTCCTTTAAGTCTATTTTAACTTGATGCTGCTTGTGAACTCCTTTGGGTGATTTCAGGTTACCTGCCATCTGTGGCATGACATGGAGACTGACTATGGGTAAAGCATCATAGTATTTTAGCACATGTTCAGTACCAACAAGACAGCATAAGCGAGCGGAGAAAACAGAAGCCTAATCATTACTCCATGTTCCTGGTGCATGAAGAGAGATACTGTCCACCCACACAGTCTGTGATCAATGCCAACTCTTTTGCAAACTTAGGGCTTTAGTTCAGCTTCTCTTATTTACACTTGTGCGTTCTGCCTGGCTCCCACATTTGCAGGGACTTAATGAACTGACTGCCCAGAAGCTATTCTGCCATGATGCACAAAAAAAGGATGCTGGGGACATAAAGCTGAGTTATAAATGCTGAGGAAAGTCCTCTCAGTCAGAGGCTAAGAACAAAGCCTCTTTGTATCTTTGGGGGATTTGTGAGATAACAGGGTGGCTTAGGCATGCTAGGATTTCACCAGAGTGTACAGAGTCACACACAGCTGCCCACCTGAGACCTCCTTCCTCATGTTCACCTGACTTACCCACTCCTGCTAATGTTTTAAGAGCTGCTGAATGTCTGTCCTCTCTCTGTGGGTGCTCTGTAATCTCCTGAGCAGGGAATGGGTCTCTTTTGAATGAGCTCTGAAATACAACTATGATGACATCATTTCAGTAAAAAGGTGCCAGTAGGAGATGCTCAGGAAATTCAAGAACATTTATCTACTGTCCCTGTTAAAAATAGATCACTTAAAATATTGTGTTGGGTTCTAATCAAGAGTAGACATGTCTCAGCCATGGGCAGATAGTGGAGAAGTTTCATAGGAAGATAATTTAACCATTGCAGACACATCAATTAAGAAAATGCTTTTCACATTACAAAAAACAGATGAAACATAAAACACTGGGAGGTGGGCATCTTAACATGAAAATAATGAATCTTACATGAAAGTTACTTAATAACATATAGCGTGGTTAGGAACTATTTTTTTCAAGGGTCACATCCCCTAGTAATATGAATAAAGGAATATTGTCAAGAAAATCTCTGTAAAACAGTGTGTATGTGCTAAAACTGTTAGAATGCTCTCCTTGCTTTCCTCTTGGACAATTCTTGTAGGTCTGGTTACATTATAAATTAGAACACAATAGATTCCTCCAAAAGCTCAAAATGAGTTCAGAATTTGTGTTTCAATGAGAAATTACTTAGGAGTCATAGACTCTAATTCAGACTCACCTTTTGGTGCAACAACTATAGAATCTGTAGTGTTTAAACAAATGCAGATAGTCTTTAAAACAACCAGTTATTAGTAAGACTTTGCCTGTTCATCCTATTTTGTCTATGGAAAAAAAATGAAGATGGGCTTTTTACACTGGAAGTTATCATCAGGAAACAAAAAAAGTTATAATCAGGAAAGAAAATGTTGAATTAAATCAGCCTTACTGAAGGTTAGCTTCTGGTGTGTTAGGGGACTAAAGAACCTAATCTACTTGTTTATGAATATACAACAGCAATAATGGTTATCAGCAAGAGCAAAGGAGAGGGAGTTTTAAACTGAAATAGCTATTATTCACAGCTTGGCTGCTTTCTGCAGGCTTGTGTGTATGTGCACTTGTGTGCATTTGCTTTAGTTTAGAAATCTCACTGATGTTTTACACGTGAGAGTAAAGTAGTTTCCTAGTAAGTAGATGGGGTCAGCCATGCAGGATTTTTATTTAATGTTTTCCTACTTTCTCCCTCCCCAGTTTCCTATGGGAAGAATACTTTCATTCCTCTGTGGCTTCTCCTAATCTCAGTCATATTTCTCTCTAGACATTATGGGCCCATATCAATACCAGAGTAAATTTTCCTATTTATGTACTGATGACAGGATTAGGCCTTCACATATATTAGTGATCTAGAAAGATAAAACAAGAAAAACAACATAAAAATCAAAATACTTGTATTATTTTATAAATACTTATAATAACAATACATATAGTTATTTTTTAAAAATTCCTAAATTTGGGGGAAAAGTGCTAAAACACTGGTTAAGCAATATGCATAATTATTTCACACACAGTAAGAGAGATTATGAAGTCAAATAAAAATTAAGAGGCTTTGAGTTTACAGGGTTGGGTTGAGGATAAAACAACAGTCCAATTTACTATTAATTGGCTTTAATGAGTACTCAGAGAGTTTGCTTTACCACAGGGCCTGATCCTCCTATACACTACAACATATGGAGTCTTTTATATGCAAACTAAGTAGGTGTACATTGTGACAGAAGCAGGAAAATTATAACTCTACTTATTGCTTAGCATCTTAGCAAAGATGACACTAATGACTGTACATTGCACAAGACTGTAAAGAATTGTTTTGATGAAATATTAAAATTTAAATTTCTTGTAAATATAGTCATAAGCATCCTTTTAAAACTGTCTGCTTTGTTATATTCAATTAACTCCTGTGTACAAGATTCTTGACACAGATTTTCTTTAAGTTATATTAATATTATGTATTTTGCCTTTTCAGATCTATTATGAATAGAGTACTTTTGACTATTATGAATTCATTAGCATGATGCAGTTTGTATTTAGAGTGTACAAATTATCTTTGGCCTCTGCAGAGCTGAATGAGAACAGCACCATGTACCTCTCAAGGCTATGCTGGAGAGCAATATTTTTCTGCAACTAAGATTCCAATTCAAGTAGGAGACAGGGCTCCTCTCCACAAGGAGCTGTATACGAATGAGAGTAATCGTCTAGCTATATTTTATTTCTCAGGATGTTATATTTCTCATCATTAAATGTTAAACTCAAACCTAACAAGGAGTCTGATCTGTGGACACTCATTGCAGCAGGGCTGTCTTCATGAATGAAGAAAATGTGCTGGAGAAAGCAGTATGGAGGGAGATGCTGAATTAGCAATGAATAGTGAATATAAAGGTGCTAATTTACAAACCGTTGCCTTCTGTAATTAATGCTACCTGGAGACTGATTGTACTCCACCCTGAATGGGTGTTACCCTGAAAAACCTGGAGACACCCAGGTACCATGTGCTTCACTTTGGGACCTGTGTGCTGCAGGGACAGTACAAGGCCGAGTGGACCTTCAGGGCAGCCAAGAGTCCCAGTCTGAGGAAACGCCACCAGAGGGTGGTGTGAAGCCCGGCTAGCTCACCCTGCCCCTGCCCTGAGGGGTACCTGGAGGGACCCCAAGTGCTCCAAGGCTGGTGCCTGGGGTGCAGCTGGCCAGCAGTGCTGAGTAGGGCCCTGACAGCCCCTTGGTTCTGCAACCAGCTACACAAGTTACATCCTGAAGTATTTTAAGACAACCCTGAACTATGCCAGAGCCTGTTCTGGCCTGTGGCCAGGCAAAAGCTGGAGTAGTCAGAGTGGGAAAATGGCTCACAGTGACATTTCCCTCAGCTGCTCTGGGCAAGACCATGGTGCAGACCCAGGCAGAAGACTGGAAAGGTGGTGGCCATTGCAAAAAAAAAAAAGGTGCTGGGCTGCTTTGGGACTGCAGCTTCAGGATTGGAAGAAAAAAAAAAAAAAAGGATTAGCAAATATTTCACTCAGGGCTGCTCAGCTGGGATTGATCATGAAGGTTTAGTTGTCTGTCTTGCCCATGAGTTTACTTCCATGAGTGGAAAATTGTTTTTAATCTTGTATGGTTGTTTTTGCCCTGATGATTGGGTGTGAAACATGAGCACTTCCATAAGCCTGATCTGACAGTACTTTGTACCAGCTGTGCTCAGGGTAGGCGGCCACACAGGAGATAAGAAAGAGGAAAATCGAGCCACTGATGCCTCTCTTTTTTTAAAATGAAAGCTCAAGAGACTTTATAAACTGAGCAGTGCTCCAGTCAGGAGAAGTGCTTTTTCCTGACAGCAAAAGTTAACAGGGAAATCAAAATGTTATGTAGATCCTGCCTTCTGGAGCCTGAGATGCAATTGCCTCATGTTAGTATTCATAACTAGAAAAACTACTCATTATCATAGTGTTGGTTCATCTGAACAGGGCTTGGTTGGTTTTGGTTTTTTTGCTTAAAGGAAAGCTTGGTAATGTTTGAGCAGGACAATTTGATCAGTGGGTACCTCATGCAACATATAACGTCAGTGGTGATGCTAGTTAGGATAGAATTTGAGGTCAGAAATGGGCCAAGTTTGGCCACATTATGTAATATAAAAAGAGGACCTACTGAGGGAAGTTTAGCTTGCACTGTCCAGGGTAGTACACCTTGTTTATTTAAAGGCAAGTGATCTCCAGAGACGACTTCAAAGCACTACAGAAAACACTATTCTTCAGCATTACTGGCTTCTTCACTGTTTGCTGTCTGTGAAGACACCCACTGATACTCACTAAGATGTACTATAGATAAGGGAAAGCAATGAGAAAGACAAAGAAGATAACATTTACTCTGGCTTTCCTGCATCAAGGAATGGTATCTAACAGAGAGTGCAAATGTGTGCTGCAGCCTGAACCCAAGCAATCATTATGGTCTGATACATGAAATGGCTGCTCACGGAAGATGAATTTTGGTAAATATCCCACATGCTTCTAGAAATAGATTCGATGAAATATAACTTTTGCTGTGGGATGGGTTTGTTTGGGTTTTTTGTTGTGTTTATTTGTTTGTTTGTTTGTTTTCTATTTGACAGGAGAGAGTAGACTTAAATGTAAAGGACTAGTTAATAAAATACACTTTCTACCAAAGGAGTGAAATGAAGCAGGAGGATCTTGGGCTGAATTCTTCATCTTTTGGAGTATTAGAAGTAAGTGTTTATTCATTATGATGAACAGCTTCTCTTACTGCTGCAAGGAGCATAAGTCCATTCTGTTCTTTCTTGTTCTTTGACCAGCATGGAGCCAATGTTGAATTTATGCTAATATTTAAGTACAATTAAGGGGTAGGTTTTAAGATCACAGAATAGGTCTAAGCCATATTTGAGAGCAGAGGTCAGTTCAGAGCCTACTTAAACCTCTAAGTTGTGCAACCAAGGAACCAACAAAACAGCTGTGGTTGACAGGGCTGCCAAGCGAGAGTTCTTGAAAGGAAGGGAGACAAAGAGGACACTGATCTGCTCACCCAAAGTGTTGCTGCAAAACGTGTTGAGTGGATGTAAAAGATGAAAGCCCTAGCAGGAGACATTCCTTTTGAACTTTTTTGGCTAAGCTGCTAACAGTGAAACCTGAAGTTGTCATTCAGCCCTTGTCAGCTGTAACATGCAAGGCAGCTCTGTACAGTTGAATGGAGTACTGCTAGATAGCAGGGTTGAATTTTGTAGCCTGCCATCAGGACAGCCAGACATGCATTGCTGAGGTGTGAATTATGAAAGTTAGTTTCCAAATGACCAAGGGGCAATAAACATTAAACTAGACATGGGCCCACGACAAATAAGCCCAACTCTCAGGGTGTTTGGATTGCAAACATCTGATCAGGATCCAAGCTTTGCAGCTGGCCTTATCTCTACAGTGGCCAAGCCAAAACCCCGGGGTTTGTGGCCACCTGGCATATTCTGTGGCCCAAGAATGCAGTGTATGATTACCTGCTCTTTTGCCACCTCCAGCTAACAGTCCTTTTTATCAAAATTCCTTGTTTCTTGTCTGGCTCTGGTGTTCTTTCTCTGGCTTCATTTTTTTTTTCTCTCTCTCTCTTATTTATATTGGAAGTTCTCTGAATAACACTGTTTAAATCTTTTGTGAGCAACTTTGGGTAGAATTTTGCAATATTGTGGAAAATCAGCAATGGAAAGTGTGGAGTCTGAGCAGGAACTTTGTACCTTCCATGTAAGGCTGACAAAGGGCACAAGGCTGCTGTGCTCGTGAAAGAGAGTTGGGTAAGAAATACATTTAATAAACATACCCAATTCAACTCAGAAGACCTTCTGATGTTTTAAAATACATAGTAGGGCTGTTTAGCAGTAGGTGTCTGCAGGATCCGAGCCAGAAATCTCCAACCATTCCTGGGGTCAAAGACTGGACTCTGTAACCCTCTGTGTTTATTCTTTCCACCTCAAATCCCACTGACTAAGTTTCAGATGGAGGTTGGCAGTATAATTGTCTGTGTTTTTATTGACCAGGATGTAATGCACAAAGAACCGCTTGGACTTGCCAAAATACACACTTGATCCCCTTGTTTCACCTCCAGCAGCAATAGCCACAAAAGGATTTGTATGATCGCCCTGTTTCTCTGTGGACTCTCCTTTTCTCCCTGGACCATTGTAAGGTGCAGGAAGAAAACACTGTGCTGTGCCCTAAACTTTAGAACCAGACCAGCATTGTGATGCTACAGTTTCTGGGATTTTCCCCATCTTCTGTAAAAGAAATAGTCAGACATTATGTAAATATCAAAGAATGCTGACTTTTGTTGAATTCTAAGAGGTTAATTGGCACATTAATTGTCAGTAATTAATATATGCATATACAGACAGGACAAGTTGAGATTTTATTGGTATGAAATTAGTCCATTTGCTACACTTCACACTCATCAAATCCACTGTTTATGAAGCAGTAAGATATTGATCTACATTATGTATTCTGCTCAGGTAACTGTGATGTGTATTTAGGACTCTCATCTTAAAACAGAACAAGGGGATGCTGAGCTTGCATCTTGAGTTGCCTCGATTTCCCCTTCTCACTTAGAGGCTGAAAAACACATGGCATTTTATGGTTTTCATCCCTGGTTATAACTGTCTCTGGTTTTGGCTGAACAAGTTTTCTGAGTCTACATTTCTGGCTATAGTAATTATATTGTTGATGCATGGTTGTGTGAGGAAAACTTTGTAGATTCCAAACTGATAAAATGTATCCAGGCATCTCATCTGAAATTCTGCAAAACCAAAGGTTAATAATGTTGTCTGTGATAGTCAAGTAAAATCTTCGGTTTCCAACTTTTTGAGAAATAGCTCTAGTCACTGATATTTGAGCCTTGTTCTGAGGCAAGTGTTGATGGACTTATATATCTAAACAGTTTATATATTCTTCCTCTGTTTTTCATCATTATAGGAACATACTAGACCAAGTTTTCTGTACAGACCTCCTGGATCAGAAGTATAGCTTTCTTTAGAACTGAAGATTTTTTGAAACAGTCTGGATCTAGGACATACCTGGGTGTCTAGACTTCCTGGGGGTAGTCTGGAAAGTAGACCCAGCTCTGCTCTGTTCAAGCCCTACAAGCATCAAGGGCCTGCCAACATCATCAAAACAGAGTTCCTTAAGGCGTGGGTGTAGGTATGAAAATTAGTCCATGAATACCACCCAGCTTTGTGTCTCGACTCACGTGGGAGTGCAGAGTATGTCTGACAATGTCTTCAGCTATTCAGGGATGAGCACTAAGGCGCTTGTGTTTTCTGCTTGGCTGGGGTTTGGAGGGGGTGGGAAGGGTTCTGTTTCTTTTTCAGCTCACATATAACAAATCTGCCAATATGTTGTCATCATCTTCTCCACCCAGACTGCTGCAGGAACTCCAGTTTCATTGCCTGTTCTCATTGCTGACTTTTTTTTTCTTTTAATTAGCTATTTTTTGCAGGTGCAATATTCACAAGGAATGGGCTTCACAAGGGCTGTCCTGGCACACATGGCCCTTGACTCACTGAGACTATGGGGCAACCCATAATATGTATGGGGGATAGCAAGTAGGGAAAGTACAGCACAAATCTACTGTAATGCAGCTCCAGCCAGAAACAGAGCGCTCTAGGTTTTGCAGTATCACCTACTGAGACCCCAGGAAAGGTTGGAAGGTCAAATTGTGAGATGTTTCCCTTTCATCTATTTGTGAAGGCCGTGAAACTCTTTGTAGACATTTTAACAAATAATGCTTCAGAAATATATTTTTTCCTAACATCCTGCTCCTTTTTACTTCCCAAGTACAAAAGCCAACAACAACTCAGCACGCATGTTTTAAGTTGAATAAAAGGAGCTGGTAAGAACGCATGTATCACCCTTCCAGAGGGGTCATTATAAAAGAAGTGAGGTTAAAAATAACGTTAACGTGATCTGCAAAAAATGAACTCTTCATTTTTCTGCATCTTTTAAGACATTCTGAAATGTCTCTGCATGAACTCTCATCTTCCTTCTTTTCCCTTTTACACCTCACCCAGTCCCTCCATCTCAGAAAAGGAAAGTTTTTGGTACCTCTGGCTATAACTAAATCAGAGGACCCTTAGTGCTCTACCAGCTCCATCTTAGGATGAAGTCAAGATGCACATTTTCCCTCCTTAATTTTCCCTTTTGCCTCTGGCACTA
The DNA here is from genome assembly GCF_964273445.1 of Streptopelia decaocto. NCBI lineage: Eukaryota > Metazoa > Chordata > Aves > Columbiformes > Columbidae > Streptopelia > Streptopelia decaocto. The sequence goes on along the minus strand of NC_138658.1, from coordinate 22,620,100 downwards.
TGTCACCATGGGAAGAAAATAAGGCACCCAATTGCAATGGTTGGAGGGATGTTGAAAGATGCACCTCTCTGCTGCTCTGGTCTCCATTAACCTATATTAATACAGGTCTTCAGTGAATTCCAGACAATTTACAGGAAATGTGAAATGATACTGCTGGTGCTTTACCCTTAAAAAAAAAAACAACCAAAGAAAACACCAAATGTTACTGAGTATTTAAAGACATACATTTTTCCTTTTCTTTTGTCTTTTTATTTATTTTTTTTTTTTTATTTACCAAACTGTTAACAGATTGAAGGCTATCTTTGTCAAAAATGTATAACACATCCTGAAATATTTGAAAACGTGTCCATCTTGAGCTGCTGCTGTTGTTGGCCTCCATGGACTGTGGAGCTCATGATATGCTGAAGAGCCTTCTTTTAGGAGGATGTTCAACGTCATCTTAGAACTAAGTTCCCTTCAGGTACCTCAGACAGCAAGAACCACACTTCTGCCCATTCAGGCACTTTTGTAAGTATTCTGCAAGCCTGAATTTCTTTTAGCATCTTATTTTTAAATGCTGGATCCTAAATATCAGGACAACTTGAAATTAAAAAATTCCCACCCTGAAATTTCAGTGTGTGGTACAAATCAGCTTAGCAGCAGAGTTGTGTTTTCTAGATTCACCACACAGGCTTAATCTCGGTGATAAATTTGTACTTGCTGGCCCTGCAGGCAAGCAGAGACACACTGGTGGTTTAGTGGTTATCTCCTGGACAGTACAAGAATGTCAGAGCTCAGGACTCTAGAGCATCTGTAATACTAATAGACTTGTTAACATAATTATTAGCACTATGTCAATAATTATCACAATAATTATTATAATAATTATTAATATAATAGTGAAGATAATTAACAGTGATAATTATTAAGAACACAGTTATGACCTGTTTGTATATTCTGTGAGGAGGTGTGCTCTGGTATACATAGCATATTCTTATTTTGTCCTCCTAGATTTTCTCAGTCATCTTCTGCTTTTTCCCTGCCTTGTAGCTTCTTTCTTTCCAGTCTCATATTTAATCCTTCCTCTCTGTTGTCTCAAACATCACTCTTGTCCCTGACTCTTCCACTACTCCAGAGAATCATCAGTTTCCAATTCTACAAGATCTATTTCCAGTGTGTCACGAATGTTGGAGTTGTGTAACCAGGGCTGGATTCACAGCACACGTGGGGCATTCACCTTCACCCCCAGAACCATGGTAGGAAACCCCAGCTTGCGGTGACATAAGATTCATGTTTACTCGTGATCTCTTTCTCTAGAAGTCTCCTGTGCAGAAGAATATAAAACATTACAGAATAAAGCAGAATAGTACTACTGAATATAATTAAAATATTATTATAAGAAACATCACCTTATAATAATATTAAGAAAATAACTCTTATGAAATCTAAGCATCTTCCTGAAGTGAAAAGTCAAGTTCAATGTGCTTACTACCTTGGCAGCTTAACATTTTTAGCCATGCTGTTCTGTGCACTAGCTGAACTTTGAAACTACTAATGGTATATTACAGCAGCTTATAAAGCTCAGTGTGAGAGGGGCAATGTTTCTGCTGTTTTAGTGTTTACAGTTTCTGTTCTGGGATGGACTGCATATAAAATGTGGGAGGAGTATGGCATCTTCAAACAGACTGAGGCATATATCTATCTTCTTTTTTAACCCCCAGACTTGATAGCAAGAAGCCTGTACCTGCAGAAAGACCAGCTTCTGAGATGGAGGCATACATATATATTTATGTATGGAGAGAGAGAGACACAGACAATGATATATATATAACTACACAAACATTGCCTAATAAAATATGTCCCTGATAGTGCCACTAGATGTTAGCAACTATGAAATTAGCCAAAGATAATAATATATAAACATTTTTTTTCCAGGTAGGGTTGTTTGTTCTTATGCATGGTCCAAGAAAAAGAAAACAATGAATCCTAAAATTTATTTACAACAGCACCATCAGCAGCATCTTTGTTGCATTTCCTAGGGGTTTAGAGTCCAGGGGCCCTGTCAAACCTGGCTTGTGTCTGGATAATCCCAAAAGGGGAAGGCACAAAATTCCACTTTTCCCAGTGGAAATTTTGCAGGGGCTGTTGTGACTGAGTCCTACCGTAGTCAAAAATGACAGGGAGGAAACAAGACACGTAATGGCAGTGGATGGCTGCAGCAACTGTGGAAACGTGCCATGTATTCTGCATACCGTTTTCATAGCCCTGATCATGACATATGATAGACACCAGAAAATAGTCTCTTATCATCATTCTGCAGACAGTCTCTCTTTCAGTATGTGCCCTGGGCATGATCGTACTGGTTTCACTGGCACAGATATGGAAGGAAGTATTTGCTCTTTTCTGTAACCTATTTACAGGGATTTCTTCTGAACTTCCAGAGTTCCCCTGGAGTAGGACAACCCCATGCTGTTCTCAGTTAGTGTTATGAACATTTTCCAACAACAACAAAAAAATGCTGCCGTGCTCAGCCCAAAAGATTCCTGTCGCAAAACAGTTGCTAAATGCAGCACAGGACTTAAGCTGTAATTTTGACTTTTGGGGCAGACTGCTCCTACACCGTGGACCTTGGAAGTCCAAGGTCATCAGCTCAGCATAAGTGGGCTCTTCTGTGCTTGGTACAGGCAGCAGAAAATCCCAGGAAGCCTTGGTTATAAAGCGGGCAACAAACCTTGGAGTTTCAGGCAACTGTTCAGCAGAACTGACTTGCCTTGTATCAACAAAAATGAGGAAAATGACAATTTTATTGAGCAGATGTAGGTTCTGGGAAAAATATTTGATCTGGGAAGTACTGTATGTCTCAGGTTTGGTAAAAAACAGGTTTTTGAATTTCTAGTTCATAGAAAATTGTGAAACATTTTAGGTTTTGGTTCAATTTTGATTTAAGTAAAATTTGGAAAAGGTTGTTTTTCACACACCAAAAAAGCCACTTTGCTACCAGTTCTCCTCCTGCTGCAAGCTAGAGGTGGCCAAATAAAACAAATAGCTGTGCTACTAATCTCTCTCACATCCGTGAATCTTGAGGAAAGTTCACAGAATCATTGATGTTATTGTAAATAGGGTTTGAAGGTAGGATAGGAAATAAATGTCATAGCCTTTTCAAAGAGATGTAAGACTTACACAAGCTCTCCAGACAGTAGGAAAGCAGTGGAAGGAAGGAGGGAAAAAATAGAAGCACTTGAAAAATATAATGGAAATATAATGGAAAATTAAGGCAAATAACTGAAAATTTATTCTAGTTATAGCTAAAAATTTTAATTTGTGTTTACCCTACTGAGTCTTGAAATACCAGGGTAAACTTTGCAGGGGTGTTTAGGAAGACATCTCAGGAACCTCACTATCTCTCAGCTCCATAGCTCTCAGATAAAGAGAACAATGCAGTGTCATGTAATGTCCTCTTCGTGCTGCAAATGCACTTCAGGATCACAAGTGGGCAGAAGACACCAGCAAGGCTGACGCTGACCGGGGAGGTACAGGAAATGATGCCATAGCCTGAGATGCTCAGATTTTGCCACTGAAGGGTTTCTGAGCATTAGAAAGCTGTAGCACCTGGTCCGGGGCTTCCTCTCTGTGCAGGTTTAGATTACCATAATCTCTGTCTTGTACAAGGAAAATAGGTTTACCTAGCCACAAAAAATGAAATAAGTGACCCAGCTGCCAGTGGACTGGCGGATTCTAAATACACAGACCCTTGTGTGCTCACTTACAGCAATTTGGTGCAGTCCTCTCGCCTACACAAAATGGCTAATAATGCCCTTGCAAGCCAAAGGAAAACAAAGAGTGTGTCTTGAGGGAAGCTTTTTGTTCTAAATAAAATGAACCTGATCAGCAGGTACTTTTAACTAAGTTCCTTCTATATGGAAATGGAACACAAGTGGGAAATGGAGACACAACACTTTATGCAAAGTTAATTTAAAAAAGAGGCAGTTAACAAGCGGATATGGGGCCTAGTGTTTTTCTTTGCATAATGTAATTGCAAAATGTAATTCATTTTTTTTTGCTTTGTGGAATGAGGACCAGCAGGTCAGTTTCACAAGATGTTTGCTGCTCCCATTTTTCCATTGCTCATACCTTTGGCTTGGATAAATTCCTCTGAAAACCAGCTTTACAGAGCATCAAGTCAGGCAAGCTTGCCAGTGACACTCTACAGCCTGGCTAGTCAACGGCTGCAGCAATTGGCCCACGATGGTAAACCACCTCCCCTTAAAACAAATGTCTTGAATTACTAAATAAATTCATCGGTTTCTAAAGATAGATGTGACAGGGTAACAGCTCTCAGGCCAGGCAGGCCAATTACTCCATTTTATAAGGAACTCGCCTTCTGTGCAATGTCAAAATTTGCCTGCAATATGTTTGGCCAAAGATCAACACTAAACTGAAACTGTGATTGCCTCACTTTGGCCTCCTCATGGTTTTCCCTAGTATGTGCCAGTCTAATCTGGTCAAGAGCTTCATTTTACTTGCATTTTAGATTTTATCACAATTTTAAAATTAGTGTCCCTGCAAGAAGGCTGATATAATTTCAGAAAGAGGACCAAGCAAAGAGGAAGGAGAAAGGTACCAAAATCTGTAGCCTGAAATAATTGTTTTAAATGAAACTCCTTGTGCAAATATTGATCTTCCCTGGTGAAGAAGACAGAAGAGAGCTGTGAAAACACATCCCACCTGCTTCGCTCAGAACTGCAACCAGTGAGATGAGCATTGGCTGTGGTTGCACACATGCCATGTGAGAGCAATCAGGCCTATGAGGCTTTCGAGTTGTAAGTACAAAGATCTGAATTCCAGCCAAGAGGGGAGATCTTTATAAAGAGATCAAAAAGAACCGTGCTGCCGAGATCTCTCTGTTGCTTCTTACTTGCAATCTGGCACATGGGCTTCTCAGAACAATGACCAATTTAGCACTTAGCCCAAAGACTTCATCAGTTTAAAAACTCATGGTTTTCTCCGAACACTTTGTGCATTACATTACATTACTAAAGAAGTATTAGTAAAATGGTTAAAGAAATGCTTCTATTTTTTTCCTCTGTAAATCTGATGGCTTTCTACAAGTAGTTTTGCTTATAGATTTTGTAGCTCTGGGCTCTGATTTACATGTTTTCGATACAGGAACAGAGAAAAATATTTTTTAACCTAAACAAAAAAATGTATCTTTTTGTCCCTCAAAATGGTCTGGGGGACGTAGGACATAATCTATTGCTATTTAAAGCTCACTTCTTAGAAGTAGGTTACAGAAGTCTTCCTGTATCTTTAAAAAATAGAATGGCAAAATATTTAATAACAGCAATCCTTTCACACTTCATCCTGAGATCATGAAAATGGTCTTCTTCCATTATGTTTTTAATAAAAAAAAAATAAACACATTTACCTTCAAACTGTGACATATAACTATGGAGAAATCCAGCTGCTTCAAGTTTAGAAGTCACAAACGAAAGTCTTCGAAATCAAAAAGCAAAACACATCTTCAAACAAAATCAACGTGCAATGACCTTGGTCTCACTCCAGCTTTAGTTCTGGATATATTTGGAATCAAATCCCAGGCTAACAAAGAATGAACTTGTTACCTAGTAAATGGTCAGCAGAAAGCCTTTTCCTCAGTTCTGTCTTACTGAAATCTTTCGAGTGAGCAGAGCAGCCTTTGTGAACCAGCCTTGTGCCTGACTTATGCACAGAAGTCCTTGCTACCCTGAAAGAGGGGAGGAAAAAAAAAATGTGATTCAGACTGAGTCTTGCAAGACGTAAATAACAGTTTTAAATTTTCAGAAGTCAGCCCACAACTGATTAAATCTGCAGCTGTCTAGGTGAAAGCAAGTGACTGGTGGATCTCCGAAGATTTGGGTCCAGATTCACCCATATTGTTTGAGTCATTCTGAGAAAAGAAAACAGCTGTAGAACTGTTTTCCTGGCCAGAAAAATTTGGGTTTATGGTTGCTGTGCAACTTCTCAAAACATCTGATGAATATGGTCCTTTGTCTCAAGAAGCATCTGAAAAGCCAGATGCTTATCTGCATTTCTCAGCTAAATAAATTGTGATAGTAATTTTGTGTTGATAGCCCTTCATGAGATTTTTCAGTAATTTTTGGTATTGAGTAACTGGTAAAAGAATATTTGAATACAAATTCTCTCTGTGCCAAGAGGAGGTTTTATCTTTCATGGACTCCATTTATTAAAAGGAAGACCCTGCTCTGCGAAACTCAGTCTAGGTATAAAACTGCAGAAGGACAATTAACAATCAATCTACATAGGCAGAATGAGACAAACAGTGTGGGAAGAAAGTTTAAAAAGGAAGAGTGACTTTAGCACTTGCATTCAGCTCATTTTCCTGTCTTAGTAGGGCTGCAGGGGGCTGTTTGTTTTTTATTTCGGTTTCTTTGATGGGCTCAATGGGAGGACTGGGGCTTAGAGGTTTTACGAGACAAGAGTATTTTGAGAAGAGACTTTAAAGAATAAAGGGTGGAGGCACAGCGGATTGGGTTAGGAAGAGAATTTCAGACAGGGGGGCTCCATTGAAGAAGACACCAGAGAAAGAGCTGGCGACACAGATGTGTGCAACTGGAGCCAAGCAAATGAGACAAGGGTGAAAGGATGAGAGCAGAGCTCTTCCAACAGACTTCCCATACTTCTATTCCCACTCCCACTTCAAGCCTGAGATGCATAGAAATAAGAGCAGGGAGATGTTGATGGAGAAATTATAGCAGTGGCAAAAACTAACTCAACATTCTCAGCCTTCAAAAAAGACACTCTTACTGTTCTGAATTGAGAGTTTAGATCAGAAATTTTGTCTGTTTCCGCTTCCTAGCATTGTCAGGTAACAACATTTTCTAATTCTTTTTATAGATTCATTTGCAAGAAGTCTGCTGTGTTTTCCTGTTCACTTGAGACCACTTGCACATTTGGATTGTCCCAATGCAGAGACTCTGGAGACTGAGACTGAAAGAGGTGCTTTATTGTTTGCTCTCTTGCTCTGTCTCTCTCTTTCTTCCCCTCACACAAGTGCTCTTTCTCTTTTTTCTCTCTCCTCTATATCAGAAGGAATTATTTCTAAATGTGCACTTTCTCAGTCTTGTCTGAATGCTCTTTAGATTAAAGGTCAAAAATACAATTCTTGTCATTGTGAAGATACCAAAGAAAACAGTGGAGATGGAACACTATGAGTTCTGTGGACTACATTAAAAATGACCAAAGGCAACATCTTTAGGACTGATTTTAAAAGTCAAGCAAATGTGTAAAATCTAGCAGTCTTAGGACATAGTTTAACACTTTGGGATATATTGCATATTTTCATAAAGATCCTCTAAAAGTTGGCAGGAGGTAAATCACCTCTTCCAATTATTTTGAAATTATGCAAGATAGGCATACGACAACTTTTGATCACAAGTACTTACCGAACTGCATATTCTCCAAGTACCCCCTCTCAAGGTCACGCTCAGATCTAGACCATAATGGCTTTCAGTCCAGTGCTGGTTTGAGGGCTCTCTGCCCTTCCACAGGGAGCAGTGGGAGTTAAACAAGTACAACAGCATGGGAAACCATGATCACTTTGGTGCCAGTAAGACTCTGCACCCATTTTAAATAACTTTGCATCAGTGAAATGGTGACGCAGTGACAAAAGAGGCAAAATCAGTGTTTGACAGGTCTTGAATTCAGATATGCCTGTTTCTCTATTCCTTATGAGTACAGGATCACTATAAAATTTCATCAATTTAACTAAAGCTATAGCTATTGAATGGAATGCAGAAGGTAAAAAAATAAAATCACAGGATCACAAGAAAAGCCCGTGTAATAAATATCAATTGCAGGATATTGTTCAGATGTTCCTATTGACACTATGGGCAGTATTATGTGCTTTGCAAGTATGGGATACATATTTATTGACCATGGGAGCAAAAATCAGCCATTTAGTTTAAGAAATTCAATAGACAATGACACGCTAGCAGTAAAGGGAAAACCTTTGGTGTCCTTTTAGAAATAAGCATTGCATTTACCTACATAGAGAGTAATGTATACTCCTGCTGCTGAGAGTTAGTGCAAAATCAACGTTCTCTGACTGATAGGGATACTTGTGAAAGGGTTATTCAGTGATTAAGAGACTATTTGTAATTTGCGTAATTTTAATAGAATTAGAAGACAGTTTGAAGGGATTACTTCTTCTCATGATAATCCATTTTCTTTGTAATACTGGGAACTTTTGGTGACAAATGTGACTACTGGCTTAAATAGATTTTTTTAAACCTCATTTTTAAAAGTCATTGAGCTTTGTTATTATTAGATACGAACACTTGCCAAACCCCAGAGCTGAGCGGTCCCAAATCGTGAGAAATCTGAGAGTGCACAACTTTCCATTTGAAACTACCCCTCATTAATTATAATTCATGATTATGATTTCTTTTTTTCTTGCTAAATGCAGATTCAAGCAAGAAGTATAGACAATAAAAACGTCCTGAAATGTTTATAAATAGAGATGATATTGGAAGTAGAGTCTAAAGGATGGGTAAGGAGAAAGCAGGTTAACTTCACAGTAAAGAAAAGCTAAGATAATAGGGGAAAGTATGTTGTGAGCAAATTTTACCTGGCAGTGTAATAAAACGTTTGACCAAACTGAGTACTTTGGAAGATTCCTGCCTTCCCAGGAGTCTTATGAGTAAGGGCTGAAGAAGGCATTTGGTAGGGAATAGGAAAAAACAGCCTAGATCATTTTCTAGGATCTGTTTGAGGCTTAATTTCTAAGATTCTGTGCAACCAGATGGCGGGGAAATGCCTTCTTTGCTAACCATGGAAAAAGACCACCATGGTACAAAATTAGAACCAGTGCAACTTCTCCTACAACATGTCTTCTGCTGCTGATTTAGAGTCGGTATCTGAAGTAGAGAGGGGAAGGCAAAGACCTGTTTCTGCCTCCCTCTTTTCCATCTGCTATTTTGGCTCATAGGAGTTTTTGTGAGCAGGATTAGAGTCACCTCCAGTGTTCCGTGACACACATCTGAGCCAGGACAGAGAAGGACGAAAGTGACCCTCACGCTGGGCAGTTGTGATTGAGACTCTGACAAATCATTTGTAGGGATGCAGTGTAACAACTGGTACAGAAGTAGGAGTCCTAGAGGGGCATGAAATTATAAGACAAAGGATGAAATGGACCCCAGTCATATCAATGAGGAGATAACAGAGCTTTGTGTTACTCGGGAGTAATGTTTCTATTGCTACCTCCCTATGGGAATACGGCATGCTCCAGATCTAATATCACTGCTAAACTGGAGAGTTTAAAGTAGTAAAGTTCCTTTTGAGGACTTCCCCATTGCTAACTTATTTGGCAGTCCTCATCCATATGTCCTTTGAGGTTTAGATATAATCTTCCCTCTCAGCTGAGATTGTTAAGACCTTTCAGGGATCTCATTTCATCTGGAATAAAAAAGGGATATCAACCTGGGATTTCAGGGCTAAGCTGAGTCAGAGGCAGTATCTAACAACAAAGAAAAAGACCATTTAAAACCATCTCAAAATGTGAACATAAGAATCTTTCCGAAGTATCTTTTCTGATTTATTAGAAATAGTTGTAATAACACACCTGAAATTTCAGATGTAAAAACTCTGACATTGGTGAAAATCATATTTATTATGGAATGTTACATTAATTTGTAACTGATTTCTACATGAGCTTGTGTGTGTACACACAGAAATGAGATTGTTCCTAGGTCTGGGGCAAATATATGTAGTCTAAGAAAGGGTAAGTAAGAAAAATTGTGTGAAAATATATGAGTAGTATAGTACCTCCAGGGCATAGAAAAAAGTCTCAATTTTTGCAGCACTCTTTAAATGTGCTGTCCCAAGAAAGCAGAAAAACGTCCCTCATCACAGAGATAGAATACGTCTTACACTTATTAGATATTCCTTAATATGATCTCCTTTTCTGCAGAAGCAGTCAAAACGTGCAAAGAGAAAAATATATATATCCTGGATGCTGAAGACTGTGACAGGTGAGATTCTGCTGAAAGTGTAGTGAAAAATGAAGAGATCAAGGACGCTCAAGGATTTCAGTTTTTATTATCTTGCTTGGACTAACGTGCATTTCAGTTGCATGTAGTGCATAGCATATAAATGAGGTGTGTTTGCAACAGAGCAAAACGTAAGAAAAGCAGTAAGACTCTTCCAACAGAGGAAATATGGGGCACGCTGATCTGTACAGCATCCTCACTGCGATGTTTCTAAAGGAAGGAATCTGTGCAATTAGAAATCAACTTTGGTGAACCAAAGCACAAATTCCCCAGGAGACTTTCTGGAAATCTGGGCAGTTTGAAGGTCTGTAGAGCACTTGGGGCATTTTTATACGGGGTTTTTCTCTGGATGCTCTGGAGTGTGACACCCAGGATCCCTAGGAGAATCCAGGCTGGCAGACCCAGGGGGCTAAGGCAGGCTTAGTAGAGAGTGAGCTCCTGGTGCTATCAGAGTCACAGAAAGCTCCTTCTCTCCATGTGGCTCTACTCACAAGCCTCTGGACAAGGTGCTGTGAGACTCTGGGTGTAGCAGTAGGAAAAATTTGAAAACCAAACAAAACAGGAATGAAAAAAAGAAGAAAGGAGGAATAAATTGGCAAGTGATCCCATGCAAACATAATGCAATACAGAGTAAGAGCAAATGATTCAATGAATGGGAGTGGGACAGGGCTGATTTGAGAAGTTCCTATCACAGAAAATATGAACAATGCTCATGGCTTATGTCTCTTTGTAACTCTCATTGTTTCTGAATCTCTACAGATCACTGGCAGGCAATTTTATGGATTGTGTATAGGGAAAAGGCAGCCTGAAATGAGAGTTGAGCAGCTGCAGAAATTCATGCCAATGCTCTTCCTAAGAGCATCAGCTGTTTGGCATCTTGACCCTATAGACAGGAGGAGTGCTTCTGAGTAACTTATCTGCAAGATGAAGGGCACTTGTATCTTAAAAGTTGATGTTTCAAACTGGGAAGAAGTTACATCATTTAAATGCAATAACTTTGATTTTCTGTTTGACCGTAAGTATTTGAGTCAAAGAAGGGCCCTGTGGATGGGGGTCAGCATGTTCTCCCCTCTGCTTACCAGTTAATAGAATTTAATTTATTTGCAATCCTGTTTTCAATTAGTTTGGGAAAGAACGCAAACCATATGAGTTTTTAGTAGGTTTAAGTTCTTGCTGGGTTTGGTTCCCAATGTAGTATTTTTGTTGCATTGTTGGAGCACAACCTTCTTCAGGGCTTGACTCCTCTTTCTGAAGTCTGCGGTGTGAGAGTCTGCAAGGTTAACTCACAGATTCTAAGACATTCTACTTTGTCCTTCAGCTACTTTTGAAACTTTATTTTACATATGAATGGCTTGATTTTTGAATATATTCTCTCTGCAATAGTTGTGTGTTGTTGTAACTGCAACAACAAACATCAGTGAACACTGTAGCTCTCCTTCAACAGGGGATGAAGTCTTTGAAGCAGAGCATTGTTCTTTATGTTTGTTCCTAAAACTTTTAAAATGCTATTTTCTTTGAATTTGCATTTGTTTGAACTTGATTTGATATTGAAAAGATCCAGATATTTAACTATAATTTAATATTTATACAAGATATCCAGCTGTTGTTTATTTTACTATTAGGTTATAGATAACTGGAGATGAACATTTATTTTCTAGTTTACAGTATTTAATACATGAGTAATTATTCCAACATACATGCATAAGAGAGTAAATTAATATAGGAACAATCTTTCCTGTGGTTAAATTTTTGTGTGGTAAATGTATCCTCATGTTAAGGACTTGATAAAATACATACGGCACAGAACATGGTATGTATTACTTGATCTTGGGTGGTCTAGCAGACCATTTCTACAGCTCAAAGCCCCTTGCCATTTAGTGAGGATACAATATAGTATTCTTCCATGACTATTTACATTCTCTTTTTGCAGCAACTTCAAATGCATACATTAGGCTTTCTTCCCTCTTGTCTTGTTTGATCTCCTTGAAAACAAATTTTACTGTGGTGTCAAAATATAATACAGTCCACTCATTCATTAGATACAGATCTTATTTACAGAAGTCTTATTTATTGTAGTGAGAAAGAGAGCATATTCCTGAAGACTGGTCATGGAAGAAAAATAAAAAACACAAATAGCAAGCTTTAAAATATATAATTGGCTCTTTTACCTCACCACATCTTTATACAGCTGTAGAAATTATTAAGGAGATACTGTAGATCAGAAAGTCTGAGAAGTCCTGCAAAATTCAATTTTATTATGTTAGAGCTTTCTGAGCAGGCAAGTTCTGCAGTCCTTTTGAAGCTCAATTATAATTCAGCAGGAAGAGGCAAAGGAGAAAGATTTTAAATCCTCATTGGAAATAGGAGTTACAGAGGGACTGGATGTAGAGTGAAGATAATGAGACCTTTTTGCCACTGATCTGGCCAGGGAAGATGCTGCATGCAATTCTTAAATTCAACCATATTTTGGATAAAGTGCCCCCTCCTGAGTTTCTAATTTGTAAAACCAGTCTGGATTTTCATAGGAGAAAAAACCCCAGTTATTAAAATGAAATTAAAATAATCTAAGAAACTGTAGAACTCCCTGCAGTGATACCTATATGCTTCCACTTACAAAGTGACTGTCCTTTGAGGATCTCAGAGCACTGTAGCCACAAATCAAACTTCACAAAGACTATGCAAAATACTTTATTTATAGCACAATCAGAATGTTTTGCAGTCAAAAAACATTGATTTGTCAAAATAAGAACAGGCTTTGTAAAGATTTGTCTTGATAAGGTTGAGTGTGTTGCGTTGATAAGGTTGAAGAGCATGTTTTGACTTTTGCAGCTGTCATATCATATTATATGCCCGTATGGGAAGGATGGAAGTCCAGCTGAAGGTCTTAAAATTATTTTGACCCCAATGAAAGCAGATGCTTCATTTTTTTTAAGTTCATATTAGGGTTTTAATAATGAAAATCCTCAGAAATTTAGTTTTGCAGGAACATAGAGCTATCAAACTTCTTGTGACATTTCAAGATGAATAGGAAGTGCATTTTTTTTTAACTTTCAGGTACTGAAAGATATGAGGTTTTAGTGAAGGCAATTATGGCATCAGTTTTTCAGAACTTTGACCCTGATTCTATACATGCTATTTCATATGTTAAAATTCAAATACATATGTATCCAATATACACTAGATATAGTAATGATCTTAATTATATACTTGTTAGCAGAAATGGGGTTTTACAGAAATTTAACCTATCCATCTGAAACTAAATCAGTATTTTCTGCCATGATTTTGCAATTGTGTATAAACCATACATGCACCATGTTAACCATTGCCCACAGGCATACGGACACAGAAACCTGAACACACAGACACTGTGATTTAAGCAGATACACATTCACTATTCCCTTTGAAAGCAGCTATTTTAGATATGTTGAACAGATTTGAAATATTCAGGGAAATATTTTGTATAATTACTGAAAACTGGCCAGTATGAATATTAGTGTATTTAATACCAAGCAGTGCTGAACTGTAAAAAAAAAGGGAGCGAAAATATTTGTAAATAGTAAATAGCATTTAAAAACTATCTGGGAACTAGCATTACTAGCAATATACTTTTTAAAATACATATTTAAAAGCAGCAAGATATGGTCCTTTACTTCAAAAAAGCCCTTGCATATTTAAAATTAAACAAAGATTTGTAGCTGGATCAAGTTTTAAGAACAGAGTGGGCAGTAACTAAAGGGCACTTATAGTAGTAAAGATGGTTCCATATAAAGCAGGAATCAACTCTGATCAGACACTTGAGAATGTATTAAAAAGAGATGTTAGTGAAAGAGGTATGCATAAGGGGAGAAGAAATGGCAGGTAAAGTCAAAAAGAGAGAGGAAGCCATCATCACAATTTACATGGACAGCTTGATAGACAGCACAAAGTGGAAAAAATGCTAATTTACAAGGTCAGCAAGAATGGGTGAAAAGGGTAAGGTATTTTCACAGATACAAAATAGGCTTAAACACGGAAGACAGAGGGTAATTTTGAACTTCAGAAAGAAGAATACAACTAATGGACCTCTACAAGGGTAATCATTAAGGATGAGCCTGTTCGGTTTTTATGTCAGTGACCTGGAAGTGGTAATGCAACTCACTCACAGAGTAGGAGCCCCAGTGAAAGACCAGTTATCAAGTGAAAATTGACTTAGATGAGAAACTATATGGTTTAGAGTAGAGCTGAGACTATTAGTGACAGAAATTAAATCCACGCATCAAGCAGATGTGCAATAGAAAACACTAATAAAGAGGAAGATCTCAATGAAGTAATTTCGAATAGAAATCTTGTTTATTAGATTCTGAAGTTAAACAACTGAGAAAATTACCATAAATATAAGTTAGAATAATATTTGCCAGAAGACAAATATTACTGAATATTCAAACAAATCTTGAATGCATGTTACAAATATATTTATGTAAATATATCCACACTAGAAGCACTCCAACTGTAAAGGTAACTATCAGCCAGCTCAAAACTTAAAGGAGAGATAAGCTGCTTTCATTTCCTTATTAATAGGGTAGAGATGGGATGTGGTACTGTGTACATTCAAGGCAGATGTAAGGACTCAGAAAAGGAAATGCCAGACTTTTTTCCTATGCAAATGCGTTGGGTTATCATTATAATGCATGAATTAATAAATTAGATGAATGCATAGTTGCTGTGCTTTTTTTTTTTTTGCTAGTTCTTGTCAACGTTTTCTCGTTCTATGTTTTGTGAAACAGTTTTCATACAAAATTTTTAACAAATTTTCAAAAACTGAAGGTGCAATTCTACTATCCATGCTTTATCTTTTAGATGATTTGTTAAACCAGAATATTTTGATGTTGATAATATAACATCTTAAATAATTAATACTGTCTCTTATTAATCTGAATTTATATACACCAATGTAGCATATATAATTAATATTATATAATTACTGCATAAGATACTATAAAATTTCTTATCCTGGAAGCTTCTAAACTGTGATAAAATTTTCTGTACTGCAAAATGCTCTTAGCTAAAATCTTTTATTTTCAAATACATAAGCTGAATTTTTTTTCACTCTTTGATCTGTGAGTCAAGTTCACCAAAGCCTGATGCAAATTAAAATGGCTGAGTTATAAATATCTCTGCAAGTCAGTTTATAATGGAAATACAACCAAATCCTTCACTACAGCAGTACTCATGGGGGTTGTTAAGGTAGTTTATAGAGCTATCAGCATCAAACTGTAAGTTAATGAGGAGGAGCAATTGACTGTTATTACACCCCTAAACAAGAGAAGAGCATTAAAAAATGTAGGTGCTGAAAAATTCTGTTGGGTTTTCCATTAGCTACGTCCCTGACTACGGCTTCTTTGTTCCTCATTCTGCTTCAGGAAAACATTGCCTTAGCTTCTTAGATTTTCATGTGCTGAATTCAGTAAGTGGACATTCACAGGGCTGAGGAAGGGATGTGTCTGAAACCTAAAGTTAGAAGCCAGTTGTCAAAAAACAATTTACTATTCACATCTAATCTCAGACTTCCCTCTATTCTTCTTATTATTACATGACTGGGAATGCACCATATGATGACAGCAAGATAAAATTAGAAATGGCTCCATTTGACTTGTGTGCCTTTTCACATCATTCTACTCCCACAAGTTTTATTATTAACGTTTGAACATGACACAGAGTTCAGGTGTCTGTGGCAGACAATCAGTGCTTGAGAAAGGAATGCATAAACATATGGCTTAGTTAATGATAGAGTACATGGGCAGTGTGGACAAGGGAGACAATTGCCGTTATTCTGGTCATATTCTGGTCACTAAGTAAATTTAATGCATGCTATGACTGTTGTTATAAAGCCAGCATTCACTGTAGAAGAGATAATGGAAATATTCTTCTCAGTTGAGTGGTGATTTGGGAGAGCTCAGAATGATCAGGTGGGTTTTTTCTTTTCTAACCAGAAGTCCTTGCACTCCATTTTAGAAAAGATATTTAAAAGATTGATATTGAGTGAAACTCATTGGTAAATAATGGTGCCGAAGGTAGATGTGTGCACATTTGAACTCACCTTGATTATTTTACACTGGGATGTATGTGCTGCAGGAATTGTTGAATATATCCTGTGTCTTGGCTTGAGACATATGCATCAAGAACAAAGCAAATGATGAAGTAATCCTGATATATTTTTTCCCCTCCTTGGTGACTATGTGCATTTTTTTTCTGAACTGCATATATATATATATACACTTAGTAAGAGTAATAAAGAGAGAATTTGGACAAGATGCATGCTTCATAAAATGATGCATATAGTTTCTCTGTGTCTGGCTTAAATTAGTGAGTGGTTTAAGAATGTAAATTAATTTATTGTTTATAACTTTAACCCCTCCCGAATACTATTATTTGCAATGTAGCAGCATAATGAACCCTCTTAAAATCAGACCTCTCTTTGGGATCCCTAAGCCTGTGCTTTCTACCTGTCACCTTCACTTGCAGAATTGCTGCCACCTTGGTTTTCTGTCTCTGCTTGGCCTTCTATGATGGAAAACTGTGACACGCAAAGGGTAAAGCCAATATGAGGGTGGCTATGCTCCTTCACAGTTTTATTCTAGACTGCAGCAAAACCACAAAAACCTTCAGAGTGCAGGAACTGAAATCCCCTTTGACAAAATGGGGTGTGCTGAAATCTGTTTTCTACTGTCTGGGCCACAAAAAGGTAAGTTACAGCCTCCTTTCCTCTGTGCATGGAATGAAAAGGGATAATTAAGAAGTTAAGCAGTCTGCATTTCTCTTTTTTTTTTTTAAATCGCATTCCACTCTGGTCCTCAGCTAAGAATTTGACAACAGTTTTTAACCATAAAAATACAGACAACAGGTTAGCTTCAGCAGTGCTTCCAAGTTCTGTACCTGCTATATGCCTGCACAACGTAGCATTTATTATGCTAGAGGCAAAAGTGTTTAAATGCCACTGATACATAAAGTGCTGTATGGGATACAGCATGCAGACCTCTTCAAGATAAGTAATCTGACTTAATTCAAGCATCGTTTTTATCCTGCTGTGGCTATAGGAAGTCTAACAGATCAAGATGTAAGACTCTTAGATGTAATTACAGATTCTTTTGATTTTTAATCCTACAATTATTTGTATAATGGTAAGGAGAGAGAAAAATAATCCTTCAGCATGTCTGCTGGGCTCTTCAGACACAGCCTGTTCATAGACTTACTATATATACTTCATATGCTGCATAATTGCAGTGGAGGAATAAAAGAAAAAATTGCACATTTAAACTAAATTGAATTCAGAACCTCTAATATGTTGGGTCATAGAAGGCATGTACACATTTAAATAGGATTGCTGCTTTGGAAACTGCGTAGCTCTGAAGTACATCTACATGTTGGCTTTCGACTCCATGCAGCTCCATTAGGTAATGTTTTAAATATAAAGTCACTTAATAATGAACATCCATAAATGAACAATGCACATTACACATAAAATGCTTGTCAAACAGCACTACCCACCTATTATTAGCACACCAAAAAAAAAAAAAATCACATTAATCTATATTATTGTGAAACTCTTGATCTGCCCTTGAGAGTCCTTTCAAGGATTTTGAATAATCAAACTTATAAGGCAGCCTTCTTATTTTATGAGTTCCTCATTTTTTACAGATAGCTAACAAAGTAGAGGAGCAACAAACGCAGAATGGCTTCAGTTTGAGGTGTTTAATACCAGCATGAAGTTTCTTCATCTGGACTTGTATGACTAACTGCTAAGAATTCTTAATTCCCTTAAGGAAAATGTAGTGCTGAATTGACAAAGATATGCTGATTACAGAGCCAAAATTTCTACAGTGACAGACCAGGCAGAAGGTATTCTCAGTAAGGGACCACTCTTATTAAATACACTGTCATAGAAAATTAGGCCAAAAGCAGATCACACTTAAGGAGACTGCACAGCAAGACACACCCTTTTAAATTAGACTGTCCTCCTGCACTCCACAGAGTTTGTTCTTTGCTGGAGTTTAATTAAATTCAACATAACTCTTGCTGTAGTCAACCTTTTGGCTTCCACCATCTTTTCTCCCATGTTTTGCATCTTATGGAGACTATTTTTAAAGATAATTAGCTTATCCAAATAAAGCAGAGAAAGAAGCAAATCCCAAACTAACATTTAAAAGCACTATAGTACGAAATCAACTATACAGTAGTAGCTGTTAATTTTCTTCTGTAGTAACTGCTTTTCCCATAAAAATGAAAAAATTTGCAAGGAAATTATTTTGTAGTCTTTATTTATGTAAGTCCCTTAAATCAACTTTTTTCTCTTTAAAATGAAGTAATAAGTATGGAAATGAAACATTAGATAATGGGAAAGGAAGCAACTAGAAGGTAGTGGAAACATGAATGCAAAGCAGAATGATTTTACAAAGACCAAGTCTTGACCAACAATCGAGTATCTGCTGTCAGGCTTTTGCTTGGCCCCGATCCTGTAAGCTGCCTGCTCCACAGGAGCAAACTTTGTGCTCATTAAATATAAAAGAAATCTTCTATATGAGGAGACCTGGTTACTTAAGAAATATCTTAAGGAAAGCTATGGATAGCATGATATGTGATGCACTTAGTAAGATCTGGTGAAACATTAGAAAATACACAGTATGCTTGATTATTATCAATTAATTATTTGAGGAGTACTTACGCACCTTAGCCAGCACTGGTGACTGCCGTGGTAGGTACCACACAACAGCCCTGAAACAGCCAGTTCTTGTTGCCAGAGATTTGTCATCCCAACTAATAAAACAGGGCTAGAACAAGAGAAAAAATGAAAAAACAAACAAACAACCCCATTAACCATAGACGAACACCTAACTAATGGCAGCTCAAAAAGAAAATGAAACATCTCAATCCCCACCAAAGGACATTAGCTACACCCTCTTGGGAATTCTGCTTCTGTGTATCTACCTTTCCTGTAGGTATAACACAAACAAGCCCTTTGCAAAATGCAGACTTCCTGTCATTTCCATGCCAAACACGAAAGCTGTAGAGTTAGTTCAGATGTCGTGTATGTAAGCAGAAGAGAAACATACTAGGAGAATCTGCAGGGTCAAGGGGACCCACACAGAAAATGGTTCCAGAATACCATAATGATCATTTATTTCCAGTGTTAGAATCTCTGCCCCATCAGATTGCCTCCTATAGCCATTGTAACTTACCTGTCAATAGAGGAAATGTGTGGCAATGTTCTTCGTAAGAAAGGTGGAAATAAATGGTCTAGTTGAAATTGCTGTGAAATAAAAGCAACAATTTGAAAATTTAGTCAATGAGAAGTTGTCCGTGGTTCGTCATGAAACATGTATCAAGTCAGTTTCTATACAGACCTGTCCTGCATCCGATACTGAAGAATATCTTCATTTTCTGCTCGTATAACAAAATACATTATTAAACTTTCAGATAAAACAAAAGGGAGCAAAAACATCAAAGTATAGGATTAGGAAACAAAGTTTTGTTAAATTATGTAAGTAGTCTGAAATACAGTAAGAAGCATTTCAGTAAAGATGAGTGATAAGTATTCCACTTAAATAGGCATGACCAACTGCACACAATTGCAGGGGGAATACTGAAGTGGTAGGCAGTAACACTGCAAAAAAAGATCCTGATGGATTGCAAACTCAATGTAAGTAAAACAACCAATAGTTACACTTGGAATAAAACAAGTTTCATGCTGAAGTGCATCAATAGGAGTACCACATATACAAAGCAATCCTTCCACTTTACTCTTCACTGATAAAATCCATGCCCAGTTTGGGACATTGTTTCCTATATTGAACTAATACAGAGAGCATAGAAGAAATCATCAGGGACCTAGAAACATGGTCTATATGAAAATAAGGGTTTGGCTTTTCTTAGAGAGGACTGAGAGACACCTGATGGCTGTCTTCAAGTATACATAAGGCTACTGCAGGAATGTAGAAAATAATGTCTTTTTCATGCCCTCGGTCAACAGAACAAAAAATAACAAGATTACACTGGGTAAAGGATTGTAGGGTCAGACAACAGGAAAAAGCTTCCTTACATTAGAGACTGCACCATTTATTTTACAATCAAGTAGACATTACAAGCCTGAATTTAGGGCTGGCTCTAGCTTGTTTGAGCCCAGGGAAGATGTTGACGCTTTGCAGCACAGGTTGCTTCTACTGCCCAGGGATGCATCCCCAGCACCAGCCTTGCACCCGCTGCCCACCAGCAAAAGAAAAGCAAAATGTGGTGCTGCATGTAGGCAGGGAAGTGCCTTGAAAGCTTCCCATCTCCTGCAGGGTTGGGTAAAATTATCCTCCAGTTCATCTGTGACCTTGGTAACTGTAGGTGACGTTCTTTATTGCTCCTTAATGTGCAGTGGTTAGTCTTTCGTGTCACTGAACAGGCTCTATACTGGCCTTTGCAAGTCAGACCAAGTAAAATCCCCATTGGTTGCATTGCTCTGTGCAACTTCTGTGCCTGAGACTTGTCGTACTGCAATTTGCCTTCACATTTGTCTACGCTGTACACTGCAGGGCTGCTTCAGATCAACTTTTTTTTTTTTTTAACTCAAGACTGGATTTGGGAGGCTGAAAAATGTCCAGGGAATACAGTTTACTTGCATTCACAGGCAGTCTGTTTGTATATGTTTATTAGACAGTTTAAATAACACAAAACCAACAACAACAAAACACTTCTGTGTCTTGTCAGCTTCACCTGGCATTTACAGAGAAAACCCTAGATGTGCTCAGAAATATCTGGCCAAGTGGCAAACTTGTGTATCTTATTAAGCAACAAATATGCAAGTTTCTTCAAATGCTTATGGTTTTTTTCATTGATTTTCTGGCAAATATCTGTACTATTCTCATTTCAAAACACCAAATGGCTCACACCAGGAAAAGTATAGATTAGCTAAAAACATCTTCAATTTTTGGAAAATACATCCTTTTTGGATCAAGTATTTGATTAAAAAAGAAACAAAATATGAAGATGTAACCTCTTTTTGTGCTTTATGTAAATCAAACCCAAGAAAAATAATTTAGGTTTGTTTGGGTTTGGTGTGTTTTCTCTTGTTGTTTGTTTTGGGTTTTGTTGTTGTTTGGTTTTGTTTGTTTGTGGTTTGTTTTTGTTTTTAAATAGAATATTAAGAACAACTTCACAGTCAGCAGTTGACTTTGGGACACTGAGGACCTGAATTCTAAAAAAGATTTTTCAAATATTTTTTCATATTTGTATAAATTAAAAGAGCAAGTAACTTCTGCCTGTGCTTGGAGAAAAAGAAATAGGCACTCCAAAAAAAGAAAATGGAGTTCTGATCTTTAACACACACACACACACACACACACACACACACACACACACACACACACACAAATCCAAATTCAGTGTAGCACACCTGGAATAGTTGCTCTATATACAGTAAAGACATGATTCACCTCCCTTAAATTTGTACATTTGCAAGCTTGATGTCTGCATCTAAGGTGCTCTTTTTCCAGACTCTAGTCATTAGAAGGAGTAGACACATCTGGATAGAAATTAATCTGTCCTATGTTAGCCACCTACCTTCAAAATGAATACTTTTTTTTTCATTGTGTTTGCTGGCTGTGGAAAGAAATAACATCTGTTTCTTCCACTGGCTGTAAAAAGAGTCTAGACAACTACATGGGTCTTGGTATCTGCACTGCAGAAATTCCAAGTGTTGAAGATGAAACCCAGCCAGAACAACAGAAGTGATCAAATCCATAGGAGTGCTGATGGCACAAGATAAGAGCTTGCTTCTACTCTAGGTAGACAATCTGACAAATTATACATTTCTCCCCACCAGCTTAGTTAGTTATGCAATTAAATGATGGTGACTACATCCAAGTGATGAGAGCTGAATTTTATTTATACCCACAGCTGCAAAGTTAAAACAGCCCACTGGAAAAGAAACTTGTGCTGGACTCACTCTGAGCTGCATGCTATAAAATGAACACTTAGTATCAGATAGCACTTGATGAGCCTCCTGTGCAATAGAGACTGCTCAGGACAAGCAGTTTCAGAACTTAAAGTCAACCAGGTAAATATTCCTCTTACTCAGTGTCTGCTAACACAGAGATAATTGCCAGTAGTTGCAATTAGTTGAGAAGTTACAGTAGATAATTCAATGTGCTATACAAATATATGTGTTCTTCTATTATTCATGCCATGACATTTCTTGGTTGTCTCCAGAGTAACAAGTGAGGCTCCTATGGTTCATGAATTACTTAAATTATGCATGGTTATGGGTAGGCATTCACCATGTACAAACTGAGTTTGAATCATGCATTTCCTGGGGGCAATATTTCTCATGGTTAACTAGCAAACTTTTTAGGTCTTTCTGAGCCTGCTGTGTATTAGTAATTACTCCTGTGGCTGTGATCCTGGCATGAGTGCTTGCTGGTAAACGTGGGAAATAATGACTGTGTACATGTTGATAGATGGGAATCAGCATTTGTATTTATTCACATACAAAAAAGCTATCTACCTCACTTGGAATATAAATTATGACATCAAACTGCTAAACAGCTCTCTGCTGTCCAATTGTCACTATAAATAGCAGTCCACAAGAGGGAGGTGGCAGTAGATCATATTTTTTACATTTCGAACTGTACAATCATTTCCTAGCTAACAACCCTGCTTTGTGAAGATAACCTATATTCTCAGCTCTAGGCTTTTGTTTCTAGGTGCCTCTTTAATATGTTTTTAGTTGTTCATTTTTATGAACAGTACTGCCCATCTGTCAGGGAAATGTACGTGAAAACCCATTAATACACTATTTGCTGCATGAATACAGCAAAATGTTTTTACCAAAGGACAAGTCTCTCCTAAAAACACTAACAAAGCCTTTTTTTTTCTTTATTAACACCCTCCCTCCTGCTTTTTTTCCCTCAGAATCTGTTTTTACTAAAGTAAAAGCAGAAAGAAAACTCAAATGTTGCATAGTCTGTTGTTCATGGAACATTTAACATCACTGAACTGTCTAATTTCAAGTTTTCTTTAATGTTTTTAGTAA
This sequence comes from Streptopelia decaocto, assembly GCF_964273445.1. Taxonomy (NCBI): domain Eukaryota; kingdom Metazoa; phylum Chordata; class Aves; order Columbiformes; family Columbidae; genus Streptopelia; species Streptopelia decaocto. Next base: position 22,597,027 of record NC_138658.1, on the reverse strand, counting down.
AAATGTTCATAGAATCCTGACGCAGGCAGGCTGCAGTAAATGGAGTTTCTGCTTCACCCTGGCTTGGACAGGGGAGTAGCCACACCAGGAGCCTCAGCAAGTCTGGTCATGGAGCAGGCTGGTAGGTACTTGATGATCTTAAACATCTTTTCCAGACTAAATGATTCTGTGATTCTAAACATGCTATTGAAGAAGCTAGGGGTTGGTAAAATGCATTAGGTCTGTATATTTTTCTCCCTGTGAAGACAGTTGCTTATTACATTGTATTTTCTGGTGTTTTGTCTAAGTGCAGCCTGAAATTTTGAAATATTTTGCCTTCTGCTTTGGAAAATAAGCTGAATAAACCTTGTAGTCAGGGTATGTCTCCTGAAGTTCAGCTTGAATTTATCCTGTTTTCAGTTTCACACCTTATTACCACACAAAATAATGTATAGTGCTCTCATGAACTAATATAGCCTTTGCTTGCCCAACTCACAATGGATATAGTGAGAGAACAGTAGTCCTGGTAGGAAGAAGGCATTGTTAGGATTTTTTATCATGTTGGTTCTTAAGACACAGAACTGTTTTAAAAATCCTTTGTTATTTTTTCTCAGGGAAGATATTTAAAGCACATAATGATAAAAGAACATATCACTACTTGTTGGCAATAAGTACAGAAACTTGCTTTATTTGATAGTCATTGTGATAGGAGGGAAATTAATATCTGCTGTAAGATGTTTCTCTAATCTGTGTAAAGCAAATAAATATTGAAGCCACCTCAGGAAAAAAAAAAAAAAAAAAAAGTCATACAAGTACAAGCTCAGTTTGTAGACTTTCTGTATGTTTCATTTGCAGGCTCTCAATTTTATGACCATAAACTGAAAGCACTTTGAACACACTGCATTTGTATTTCCTGTTCCTAGTCTCAACAATTGCACTCTGCAAGTCTTTCCTTACTGCTGCTCTGACAACATACCAACAACAAAGGGTTCATACTGCTCAGTGGGCCAAACATGTCTCCAGAGTGGTGATCTTCAGCAATTCCAGTGACCTACTGTTGTCATCTTAGTGACTACCTGTTTTTCTCATTTTTATTGTGGACTCTACATGCCTAATTGTACCTTGCTGATCACAAAATCATAGAATGGTTGAGGGTGGACTGGACCTCAGAAGATCATCTGGCCCAGGCCCCTGCTCAAGCAGGGCCATCTAGAGCTGGTTGCCCAGGTCTGTGTACAGATGGCTTTTGAATATCTCTAAGGATGGAGATTACAAAACCTTTTTGGGCAACCTGTGCCTATGCTCGGCCACCCTCACAGTAAAAAATACACTTCCTGATGTTCAGACAGCACCTCCTGTGTTCAGTGTGTGCCCACTGCCTCTCGTCCTGGCGCTGGGCTCCGCTGAGAAGAGCCTGTCTCTGCCTGCTTTATACCCCCCTGCAGCTCAGGGCAGCAGAGCTGCACCCCAAGCATGTGGCTTGTAAAAGGAAAGGGAACCAGGCCAGCTGGGCACTTCTGCAGGAGGTGAACCCACACATCCATCCCTTCTACACACAGCAGAATGCTCCTCCAATATGACCACCCCCTGCTGTAGCTTCCTTTAAATCTGTGCAAAGGTCTTTTAATTAGATACAAAACTAGGTAGTAGGTGCACTAAGTAAGGCCTGAAGTGATAAGCAGGAGGCTGATTGTCATCGTGTTACATTTCTAAGACCTGTGAAAAAATCCAGCTCATTTTTATAGCTTAATTTAATGGCTCCGTGTTAGAGCAGAAAGATGGGAGAGTTCCTGTTTGATGCTGTTTTGAAAATATGGGCACACATGACTGACACATACCTAAGTAGTCAATGTGGTCTTCTTCAGTAGTGAAGACATTTGTAGTGAACAAGTTACACTTATAAACCCTGTAGTTAGTGGTATTCCTCTCAATTTCACTGTTGGATGGCACTTATCCCTGAAACAATTCAGCAGTCACTACCCCTAAGAAGGTGGGGTTTAGTGAGATTAAGCATGGTCAATAATGTCCTCAAGATCAACATTTTAGGATGTTTTAAGTCTATCTTTGTGTCATTCCCAAGAGACAGGAGTAGTTGCTCACTCTGCTGTGATTGTGATGCATGGTAATGGAGCTCCAGACTGTGCCAATACCAACCCATTCACCTTTCAAAACCAATAAGGAATGCACTGGTAGTATTCTGCAAAATCGTAATGTAGTAAACTAAAAGAAATGAGAAACATGGAACTTGTAGCATCTTCTACAATCTTCACCCCTTGCACTTTTTTCGTTGTTTATGTGTATCTGGAAGGAAGAAAAGTATCTCAGAGCTAGTATCTTTGTACACTGAAGTTGTGTAATCTTGTTTTCTTTATCTAAAATTTTGCTAGCTTGGTGATATATTAAGAGAAGCTGTTTGTCCATGAAAAGGCATTTTAAGCAGTAAATTTATTTAAATTTCCTTGTGTTTGCATTCCTTTCTCTTGAATTTTTTGGGACTCATCTATTTAGTTTTCAAAGGTATCTCTGTAAGTTTATGTTACCTAGTCAAACTGAGCTCTGTAGATACTACAGGAACAAAAATGTTCAGTAACAAATAATTGTGTATTTCAGAGGGATGTATTTCTGTTGGTTGATTACCAGGGATTTTTTTTAAACTGTTTTTCATTATTTATGACTTCAGAATTGTATCTCCTTTTATTTTTCTTTACTTTTGATAACCTTTTAAGAACAAGGAAAGAAGTTATTGTCACTACTTGTAAGTGTATTGGAGAAGTTTTTTTCAAATTCACTATAAGCAAATGCAAACTTGATTGCAAAATGTATTTCAAATTACATGAAAAAAAGATGTAGATGCAAGACATGCATGCATTTACAGCAGGGCTTTAAAAAAAGTAACGCCTAATAACAAGTGAAAATCAGACAGCTCTACTCCTGAAAGGCCTTACTTAGCTGAATATCACTTCCACAGTTTCTACCTGCAAGTTGGAAAGACATTTTATTGGAAAATAAGGAAAATGTCTTCCAAAAGTAAAATTTAAATGCTTCTCTGTTATAGTTAGCAGCAAATCATATTAATTTCTCTACTATTCGTTGCAATAATGGTATTAATCAAGCTGCTTCATGGGTACTTTTGTGATGTAATATGGAATATGGAAACTCCACTGTAATTCAGCATGAATTAATGTTCATTTACTGCAAAGTATTACAGGAAAAAATTATTTGTGGACTTTATGTAGGATCATATTCTTCTACCGTAAAAGAGGCTGTGTAGATAAAGTTTGTGCCTGAATAGAATTCAGGTGTAATCAGTACATGCAGTTGTATGTAGAGTGCACTTGACAGTCTCATGGTGTAAAAACTCAAGGCACTCAGAGCTGTTAGATTTTAAATGGCATAATCAAGAAAGTGTTGAGAGACACTGATACTGCTGTTAGCATTAATGGAATCCCTGAGCATCCCCATTAAATTTAATATACCTGTGTAAAAGAAATAATAATAACAGTTCACATATATATTGCATTACTTCTTTGATCAAAGATCTCCAAGCCTGTTAGGGGCATTCGTGAATGGAGCATCACTGTCCACCTCTGTGAGGTGAGTCTCTTCCTGCTGCAGACAGTACCTTCGCCTGGGAGACCCTTGGGAAAGGGTCCTGCAGGAGCACACATGGCTCTAGGCAGATGCTTGTGTGTCCCTGCTGCCTGCAGCTCGGCTGGAAATTGTAGTAGGCTTTACTTATTTGCTCTTATTTCTTTAGACATTTTATGCAGTAATTTCCTTAGGTCTTAGTGCTATGGATTAGTCCTCTTTTTTACCATTCCATTTTTATTTTTAAAAAATTAACACAATATCTGTCTACACCTTGTAAGTTTTCACTCCTCTAGGTTTTAGCAGTACCTTTATCCTGATTTTTATTCCATATTTTTAACTGTATTACAGTCAGATTTATGCTGTTCAAGCTCTGCTTTGCTTCATTGGGACAGTTTGTTGAAGAAGCTATGCAGCCTACAGTCCTGGAATGCTCATTTCAGAAGAAGATTGCTATCCTTATTTTTGCTGGATTTTCAGCAACACAGAGACTTTGTTGACCTGTGACCTGTCCCATCAGATCAACTGATTAGCAGCTGCTCAGAGTTTTTGAAAGTTTCTTCAGTTTTTCTGCAGCAATAGCGTTGCTATTCTTGCATAAAACCAGAATCATCCACAGCTATAGGATTTTACTTTATCTGGTGAAAACTGACCACTTATTTTTCACACGAACTTCAGTTTCTCAACTATTGTGCTACTTTAAAAGTCCCTCCTCATTTATTAAGAGTCCAGCTCTCTTCTGCTGTTTTCACTTTTGCCTAAAATGTGGAAGGTGTTAAGCTGTTCCCTTTTCTGCTCAGGAGAATGACTGGGCACTTCTTTTCAACAGAAGGCTTTGCACAGCCAGGGAACTGCAGATCTGCTGGGAGCTAATTAATCTATCATTTTGCTCTCTGCACACTGTGTATGGTCCTTTGCTTGATGCTGAAAAAGTTGTAGAAAATGAATAGTAGGGAGAGGACTTGAGGATTTTCACTTTTCTTCCCAGAGCTGTAGATTTTGTACTTTGCGTTGTCTGCTGAGGACTAGTTAGTTACGTCCAAACTCTTACTTAGAAGAAAGACAGACAAACCATGTTTACTATTATATTAAAGAGGAAAGGATTTTTTTCTGAGGTGCTGTGGACAAAGAATGTTACAAAACCCACTTTGACGTGCAACGCTCTTCTCAGCATCTTTTCAAGGCTGCCACATTTCCCCTTAGTTCTTTTATGAACATAAACCTGTTCTGCTCCTTTTCTGCCTCTAGCTTTCATTTTTGCTGGCCTGATTCTTTATTCTTGCTTGATGCCTTCTGTCTTTCAGACTACCACTCAAATGCACATGTTCCTGCTCTTTTTGCCTCACACAAACAAGTTTTTACTATTAATTAACTTTGTCTCTAAGCTCTGCTATTCACAATTCAGTAAATAGAGATGCATCTAACAAAGACAACAGGAAGGGGAAGGAAGCTGGAAGGTCCCTCTCCAGGTTTTGCTCCTAGGTCAAATATCTTCCCTTATTTAATTATGCTCTGTAAAATTCTTTGAAATCATTGGATTAAAGAAGCTGTGCAAGTATATGGTGCAGTTAATTATATTGCATTTGTAATCAGGCCATAAAAGAGAAACCCTTGAACCACAGCTATATTGTTCCAGGCACTGCAGTCTGTGGACGTTTTCCTTTGAATTTTGTTCCATGCCAACCAGTGGTAATAGGTTCTCACTGTATCCACAACTCCTGCAGTCTTTTTCAGCCTGCCCTGGCCAGCAGCCCATCAGCCATTCCACAAACAAACATATATTTCTCTCTCTATTTATTTCTTCCTTTTTTCATTCCACTGTGCAAGCAATTAGCTATTGAATCCTTAATAAGCCCATCTAGTCCAGCCCACATGACTATTTTGCTCCTAATCAATTTATTCAGCTCACATAGAGGGATTTATCATATTTACAATATCACAGCTATTTGTGTAGGAGTTCTAAAAGGTAAGGAGTAATTTTAGGGAAAGAAAATCCAGTTGTAGATTTTTGCTGCTTTTGTTGAGCCCCAGTATGTGGGGGTTCATTTCATCACTTGGGAGGGGAAATTTTGGATTTCAGTGGGCAGAATTGAGATCCATCAAGGGAGGACAGAACAGAAATTAAACAAAAAGCAAATAATTTGGAAAAAATGTGGCCAGACTTTTGCAAACTGTCTTTTTCCAGAAGTATTTTCTTCTGTTTTACCACTCTTTGCTAAACCTTGTAGATGGACTTCACCCTGCTCTGTTATCACTTCAAAGTTCGTTTATTGTCACAAGGGAGAAAAACATGAAAGACTCGGTGACTCAGGTCAGACAGGTGCCTGTGCAGACTGGGTATTTGTGGAAGGTGACTTTTAAACATCTCCGCTGCTATAGCCTGATGTCCCCACTGGGTAAGCACACAGTTGGGTCTCAACATTTCCTGGGCCCCATGTCCCTTGCTGTATGTGCTTGGTGAATGCTTTTGAGTCCAGGCAACCATCCAGCTCTACTTGAGATTTAACTGCAAATCAAACTAATAACTTCCTTGGCCTGCAGTGAAAAAGAATAAAAATGCTTTCCCAAGTGGTTAATTTTTGCTATTATTAGGATTTATTGACGTAACAGTAGTATTAAGAGGCCCAGCTAGGACTCCTGGATTGAATCCCTCCCCCAGTTCCCCCAAAACCCTCACCCTTGTCCCTGATATTTCTGTTTCATAAATGATATGGCTCAGTTGTGCACATTGTACATGGTATTATCCCAATACATGACTGTTGCATTCTCACCTTGCCTTAAAAATAATACATAGGCTATGCAGAAACGGCACAGGGGTCACAGGAGCAAATAATGCATATGATTCTGTTCTATAAGACATTATGAACTATCTTTTTTGTATGAAAGGATTAATTTGAGATTAGCTCATGAGAAAGGTATGAGCTTCTAAGACTTGTACATTAAGAAGCCTGATTTCTGCCATAGCTGCCACATGCAAGCTGCAGCACGTGCTTTATTTAATTTCTGAGAGAAAAACTCTCCTCTTAGAGATTCAAGAGCAAAATGCTTTCCTCACAGACACTTGCCCTCTAATTCAAGTCTTCTTCCTCCAGAGATACAAGCATATTTCAAGTTTCCATAAAGACAGTCTGCACTAGTGACAGTGTTAATGCACACATACCTGGAAGTTTTCAGTTCTTATACCAGTTTCAGTGCTTTTTATTCTTCATCAAAATACTGGGCTCTCCAGAGTGGTAGAATGGATCAGTTCCAGCAAAACAACACAGATGAAAGCTGTTATCCAGTATTTGCAAGGGTTGAAATAAAATATGAATACATTCATAATACGCTAAACCCAATCTTGTAAATGCAAAAATGACTGAATTTGTGTCTTTCAGAGTGAATACTGAAAAACTGCATGGCCTGTCATTACAAAGTTCTTCATTGTCACATTATGTATTTATCTCACAGTAGTTGCATTGGACAATGTTTATTGTTAGTTCCTCTCTTAGGAATAAAGCTCATTCAATTAAGTTTAGTTCCTTCTGGTACTGTGAGTGAAATCCTATTGGTGTTGCCATATTTGATGATTCGTTTTCATCTGGAGATGCAGACTAATGCCCGCGCTGCCCGGAGTGAGCTTCTGAGTAGTGGCCGAGGTTGCGCTTCTTCTTCTGCTGGGGGAAATGGGCAGAAGTTCCAGAGGACTGGCCATCTATCTCCTCTTGTGTTTCCCAACTATTTCAGTATGCAACATTACAGCTTCTCAGTGCTGTCACTCATAAGACACATTCTTCTGCAATTTAGTAGTTCACAATCACAGCAGATTTCTGAGCTTTATTTTTAAAGAAGTCAGGTTCAAAGGGAGATCCATGTTGTGTGAAGAGATACCCATAAATGGCGTCTGTTTCTCTGTGTCTGTATGTATCCTCTGTATCAATTTGGAAAAAATATTCTGTATGATAAAGTTTTCTTTCAACCTTCTTTCCACACTCGTCCTCATACAGCTTGAGGCCACAGCTCTACTTAATACAGAGAGCTTTGGAAAGATAGGACAAAATCTGAGAATAAAAGAGGTGAGCACGAAGCCAAGGAAGAGAGACTTGCAAACGAACAACAAAAAAAAACAATCAGAAGAGACAGAGAAGCATAGTGTTAAAGTGAGGGAGAAAGAAAGGAGGGTTGGGAAGGACACAGCTTCCAATAAGCCAAGTTTTCTTGGCTGAGGAGGCGCTGTTCTTCACCTTAAACTATGCTCAGCTTGTATTTAATGACCTAATTCTTCTTGCTTAACAGTTACAGTGCTCTTGCCCAGCCCTGAGCCGCGTGCTGACTGCAGTTTGCCGCTCGCTCTCCAGGCTCCTTTGCTGCAGCCCTAGGCTTTCCATTTTGTTGATGTGCCAATGAGCCCCTTGACCTTCCTGGCCTCATCACAGATGCTCAGACAAGGGCTGTTCCGTGCAAAAGAGAGCTGGGAGATGTAAGGAGGTGAGAGGTATATATGCTGGGGACTCTCCAAAAAGGTCTGGGTAAATTGAGCCCTGCAGGGTGCAGGTACCTACCACCGTGAGGCTGAGTCACCAGTGGAGGCTTCTGAAATCCATAGTTTTAGCTTGAAGAGCCGAGTATATTGAAAAGAAATTATAAGTCTTAATGAATGGCTGCTTTGAGTATGGATTATACATTGCTAGCAATATGCCACTGTTTATAGCACATCATTAGCCTGTAAGAGCTGAAGTGATTGAACTTTTGTGTTTGTTTCAAAAGTGCCACAGTACAACATTTTAGTTTTTCTGCTGCAGTAACCACTGGTTGTTACAAATCCCTTCATGAATGCATTATGGAAAACTGGGGCAGAGTTCTTCACTAGCTAGCCAAAGTGCATGCCTGCTGGGGCTTTGTACTAGGAAACAGTGAATAATGTTTTTAAAGTCAAAGTACAGTAGAAACCCATTTTACACACATAAGCATGTTGCACAAGACTAATATTCATTGAAGTTCCTTGCTGGTATGTGAAATTTATATCGGTTTGTGATGTAGAATTTATTTTCCAGTTGCTTCTTTAAGTGAGTTCATTCTTGTATCATTTCACTTGCTAGTATCCTCAAAATAACTTAAACATTGGTAAGTCTATTATTTTATTGAGTATTCATGTAAAAAGGCCTGTTGTACTTCCCTCTGTGGTCTGGTGCATAGAAAACGTAGTCTCTAAGGAGATAGAGCACGTGTTTAGTCCTGCTCTGCTTTACTTAGTGATGTTATTGCAGGCAGAAAATCATCTTGTTTGACACACTGTGACACCCTCCATGGCAATTAGTTGCACCATCTTCCACAACATTGTGACCTCTCTAAAGGGATTATGATCTATGCATGTAAAGCAAAAACAGTGAAACCTGATAGGTTTGGGGTGCATTCCTGTAAGTGGGACCAAATCTATCCACTGACTCCAGACACTTCTGCAGACAGACAATGGATATGCTTGTGCCTCTACCTTTTGCTTCATTAAGGAGACAGCAGGTATTAATGATAGCAATTACATATTCCCAGTTAATTTAACATATGACAATAAGACGCCATAAGTAATTCTCAGAGAAGTCTGGTGATTTTACTCAGTACTTATGAATGTAAGGTACAGTTTAGAAAACTGATCATATAATGAGCAGCAGAATGTTCTGTTATTGAAGCAGTAGCTCAGTGAAAACCCTTAGAAAATTAGTTGACAAAGTTGTATGTTTGGTCATTTAAGAACAAGGATAAAACAGCAATATTTTAACACTATTTTCTATAAAACATGTAGGTAGCTGAATAATAGAAAAGTGAGGAATTTGACGCTTTCTGACTTCTTCGCATTCTTGGACCAGCCTAAAATTGAGTTGAATGAGGATTCCTTGCTAGCAACTTTCTCAGGGGATGATGTTGCTCTCCCCTTTCACCACTCCATGTGCCTTTTCTCCTGCTGTCTATCTAAAAAGAAAAAGACAATGGCAAAATAAATTATTTTTTTAAGAGGGAAAGGAATAAATAAATAAAGGTAAGGCATTGTCTTTCAGAAAAGTAAAGGCAGTAAAGCAAAGGGAATGAAAAAGCAGAAAAAAGAGTAAGAAAAAAGGATACATATTTAACAAAGAAAAGGGGAGCAAAACCAAGAAGACTGAAATCAAGTAATCAATAATCTAGCTATTAGTATTTAAATAAATAACCTAATTCTTTTATCATCTCAGTGTATGAATCTTACAAACAGCTACCCATCTACATTACATATACTTATCCTCTTCCTTTTATAGGAAACTATGTATTTAAGCCCTGATGACTGGTGTAAGTCTCATATTTTAAGCTGATGTTCTTGGCCACTAAATAAAAAAAAAAAAAAAAGCAACTATGGAGGGCTACAGGTGAGGGAGGAGCTAAGTATCACTCCATTATTTTTTAAATCATTACACAGAATTTAGCTATTTCCTCTTTTTTATTTATAAACCACCCCTCCATACCCACAATAAGAAGCAAAATGAGTAACACAAAATTTAAAAACTTTGCTACCCACCTAGGATAGACAGTTAGGATCAGTAATGTGTAATATTAATGGAAATTGTTTTCTAGGTAACGGCATGAGTTGGAGAAACACTATTTAAGGCAATGCACCCCAAAAGAAATGTAGTCTAAAAAGCAGCGTAAGTTTTCCAGCCACTGGAGCAGCATTCCTGTGCCAGATTCTAGACCATGACCCCGACAGCTGCAGTTAGGGCAGGAAGCCGTTCCAGTTTTGAGATGGAGCTGGTATTTTAGAGCATGGTTGCCCAAGACAGTAGGCTGGACTTGATGATCAGGAGATGCCTCTGAGCTCTAATCTATTTAAGCACCTTAAACATTTATCTGTTTTGCATCAAGCTGAAATCGTCTCACTGTGCACCTAGCTGAGGTCGCCATGACAGCAATTACAGTGCAGCAAAGAACTATATGCTTTATTTGTTTAGACAAAAGCAACTGGGTATAAAAAAAATTGTATTGCCATCAGTAATTAGGTCTGGAGCTGCAAACTGCATTTCAACAACAAGAAAAAATAATATATACCAAGTCAGTAAGTGATTTAGCATAACCAAACAAAGTTCCTGATTGTGAAGAGGGCAGTTATAAATGAGAGAATTAAATACGTATACACTGTTCTCTAGTAATCTTTTACATTTCTGTAGATAGTTTGTAAGATAGGTTTAGCTATACTTATTGGTTTGGGGTTGGTTGGTTGTTTTTATAAAAAGATATTTTAAGTTAGTTGCTTTTGGAAGGTGCCATTTTCTTAACAAGCTCTGGATTAGTTGAAATAACTTTTTTAAGCCAAACCACTGAGTTAGCAAAATTCTCATTACTTTTTCAATACAGGTATCATGGATATATGAATATCATATTTTACACTTAAAAATGTGGATCTTTACTTCTTTAATTACAATAATTGCTTTTCAATTACTATGATTGCAGGAAATGAGGAGGAATTGGAAAACCACGTTTTTCACTGGGAAAGAGAGGAGATAGAGAAATTGAGACATTGCCTTGAGGACAGGCAAGGACAACTTGGTTTTGACTGAAAAATCTGGATCCTAAAAGATGCTGTAACACAATGTTTGGCCTGAGACATTTCAAACTTCTGTCTGAGCTGAAAAGCCAGATGTGTTCATTCAGGGTCACACAGTGCAGTTCTCTCCTGTGTAAAATCTGTGTTCTCCAGGTGCAATAAGATGCATTAGTAGCAAAGCAGGGGTAGATGCCTATAACTTTTGCCGTTTCCCAGAATTCCCCCCATCTTTGCCACTGACGAGAAGCGGGCATTTGAGACTCTTCTTCTATCACACCTGCTAAAGGCAGATTTGAGTCAGGATTGCAAAGAAAACTGGTTGCTGATTAACCTATTTGACCTGTCACATAAGAGACTTGTGATATAAAATATTACATGAATTTTTAAACAAATAACTGCAATTTCCATTTAATTGATTATTCACCTCACACTGCAATTATTCAATGGCAATTTATCTCAAAATAAAAGGACAACAACTGCATATAAACTGGTAAGAAAGACGCTGTAAAAAGCTATGTGCACAGGAGAAAGACTGCATTTATTACGATAGCTAACATTTGCACAGTAGCCAGATGAAATACTGCTTCCTTTTCCTGCAACGTAATTACCAAAGGCAGTAAGGAATACTTTGAGAAACACATGGAAGTCAGTGCTATGCAAAGTATAAAATTCCTTGTTTGAAAGCAGTTCTCTTGCTCTGGTTTTAGGACTGTTTTTTATTATCTGTTACAGGACTCAGAAGCATGCTTGGGATTTTACAGAGCAAAGAGAAATAGCAGGTCCCTGCCCTGAGCAGTACACAGCCCAGGAGAAGGAAGAAAAAAATAAAGTACAGGAGGCCAAATTTTGTTCTTTGCCTAAAACAACAACACTTTAAGAACAAGGTAGTTCAAATTCTGTCCTGGATATTCAATCCATTATTTTGGAATTGAGAAACACTTCCTATTGGCCATTTATCGTTATTATCATTATCATTGAGATTGTCTCATTGATCTGAATATGTCTCTCCTATGTTTATGTATATTAATCAGAACTACTACAACAGTTACTTTTATCCAGGATATGACCATCTATATTGCAGTGTTGCACAGGGACTCACATAGGAGAGATTTTTTTTTTACCATTGAAGCCAAACTATTGTAAAATGTAGGGAACGACCATTTTCTTAATTAAGGTGCAGAGCCTGGTTTCTGCATAATAAACAGGAAAAGAAAGAGAAGATGGGCAGTGAAAGTCTTGCATTTTTGCTCCTCCAAATGCAGACGAGCAGTCAGTGCTACTTAAGAAAAATATTATTTACCTATTGGATAAATTGTAAATCGCTCCTCCAGAGTTTGTACCGTCCTGACTTTATTATTACATGGAATGTCATACTTCAGGACTATCCCTTTTTTTTTTGGTAATTTCTTCTTTAGGATCTTAAAAAAGCAAATAGAAGCTTCGTTGCAAAAGGGTGAAACCTAAATTCAACTATATAAATTGTGGTTCTGATTTGAAATAACCTTTTACATTAACTGATAAAGGATTCAGTGCTACCCTTGAAATCAGCTGTCTGTCACAACTTCGTAATTTCTTTGCAGAGGGATAGAATTTGGAGAATGAGAATTACAGGAGTAGTTGAGAATTGACCTTGATATTCAGGCACTGCCAGTGTCCTGGTTTTAGATTTACTATCATGATGACAACTACTGTGACATGTGTACTAGTGAGTAGAAGGGCTATATGCAAGGTTCTTTATTCATCTTGCCCTTTCAACTCCCCTCAGGGGACTGGCAACATGGAAGGTGCCCATATCTTATGTTGCCACTGACTGTGGTAGCAGAATACAGCAAGAGTCCTTGCAATTTGCCTCCAATATTTAATCAAGAGGCCAGGGTCAGTTTTACCCACATTGGCCAATAGTACACTGTTTCACTGCAGTTTTTCTGCCTGTTTGTGGATGCGATTCCCTGAATTAATGATCATGTCAGTCACATTTGAGGTATCTTGGTTTAGTTTAGGAAGTTCCTGGCACCATATGAAGCATGAATTGCCGAAGTAAAGGCAGCAAATAAAGGCAGGAGCATTCTAATAGTGTAAGGAGAAACATGAGCTTGTGAGAAATATTATTGCTACCTACATTGTCTACAGCCTGCCTGAAAGAAGTTTCCCATTAGGGGTTCATAAGCATGACAATGGTCAAGCACTTGACATTTACAGCTCCTGCTACATTTCTATCCAAGGAGAAAATGATGGGAGGTTCATGTTTGTGGTAAGGGAACTGCTGCAAGGAAATCAAAGTCTGTGTTTGAAGTAAACATGGAGAATATAGGTACATTCATTGGAAATTCTGGGTTCTGTAGAATAAGAAACTCCAGCAAAACCAGAATACAGTGTAATACAGGTGTTCAGAGCACAAGTCCTGTGAAAAGGGGAATCAGAGAACAAGGCTGGGTTGTAGCGTCTCATAAATTTTGTAACTTTCTGAAGAATCGGCTCATTTATCTCTTCAAGTATTTAAAAAATGCATTCTGCTAACAATGATGTGTAGTGCAGAAATAAAAAGTCTTTACAGAATGTGTTTTTTTTTAGCACAGAGAAGTATTTAAGGTGTTGAATATTTCAGGGCAAGTCAGTAAGATCAATGAATGAGTTTATAACAAACATCCATCTAGGAAATTATTAATCAGTGATACATGGAGATGTAATTGCAACTAAGTAGGGCAGCTAACTCAAAAACAGGACATGCAGTGGACAAAATTAAGTCACAGAATAGCAGTTGTGTATGTGGAAGAGAAATGAAGGTTGCCAAGAGATGGCAAATGGATGTGATCACAGCATTTACGCGGATGAGACAGATGAGCAAAGTACAAGGCAGAGAAAAATGGCATTAGCTCTCCTACTCTCAGTCACCTTGTATCAGCAGCTGCTACTGCTAATAAGATGCTATCTGTGTTATCCATAATCAAAGGTTTGTATTTTTCAGTTGATTTGCAGTATCAGATAGAGCTCCTGTGTAAAAGGAATGTGCACTCATTAGTGCTGCTGAGATTAGGCTGTGGCAGAGCTTTGCAAAGAGAATTGCTGCTGGGATTCTAGTGTGGCTGCTACTAATGAATTAATTCCTGTTTTGAAATATTCTCCATGGGATCACTCATAAAACACAGACCTTGTTTGCACAAGGAAAAGAAATAGGTAACAGTTGTCTGCTCTGAATCTCTACATACTTCACAGAACTGCATATACACTGTTCTTTCTGTGCCATTGTTCACTAGATGAATAATCATATTTGGTTGGTATAAACACAGGTATGATTCCTGAGAAATTTACAGAGAAAAGCACAGGAAGAAGTGTCAACTTGAGGAAATATTGAATGAGCTTCAGTGACTCAAGAAGTGTCAGTTTTGTGACTATATCAGCTGATCAAATAAGGTGTATTATCTCCCTGGACAAAACTTGGTCATCTTGCCTATCTATGAGGAATAAAGGAAAAGAATGAGAGTTCTTATTCAGACACAATTATGTAGATGTACATATGCATGTGCATATGTGCATACAATCATAGTATATTCCATCCCCAGAGTCTCAATCAGTCTGGTCCCAGGTGTGCTGGCTAGGAAGATAATGCAGATTTAGATACAGCCACTAAAAGAAATCCTCTGGTCACATTAGTATGCTCAAGTTACGAGCACAGGAGGCATTCACAAAACATGACCCCTTTGTTAGTTTCCTTCAAAGAGATAAAAATAAAGCAACTTGTAGTTTATGAATATTAGAGAAATATAACTGCAAAAGAGAGTTTAAGGGAGTCATTCTATATGAATCAAATTTCTCTTGCGATAACGCTGCTGCTGCTGCTTCAGGTTAGCAGTAACGAACGAGTGCAAGTGAACAGGTCAGGAAATATGACTGGAAGTAAGTGTGGAAGTAAATACGCCTGGCTGCCCACCTAGACGTGATGTGAGGTGACTGAGTGACTGATTCAATATGGCTGAGCATGAGGAAAAGGGTATACTGATTAAATATGACTGCAAGGAGAAAAGATCATGTGTGTAAATTATTATCTCGCTGGCAGTAGAAGTAGAAGATGAGGTGAAATGACAGGAATAAATGAAGGAAAATTGGAACATCTGAAATGGTGAAAAAGCAGTGACAATGAACAGTCCCAGATGGTCCATTTCTGATAATCAATGGAAAATCCATGTTAACAACTAACAGGTAGGATGGAAGTGCACTACTGAGTGCATGAATTTAACAACCCCTGCAGCTGACTTATCCTCAAAATCTAACATGTTAAATTGTGACTTGAAGAGTAATTGCAAAGAGTTCTTACTATTAATTATATTTTGAGAGGACTTTCTTAAATGGAGACTCTTATGACTTCTCTAGAGTGATTTTATAAACAGTCATGCAGGACATATGCAAAGGGACAACTCTGCCTGGCATCTTTGCAATATGTCTTGTTAGTATAACAGGAACACTTTTTGAAGGGGAGTGGGGATAGGACACCTCTTTCTGGTAGAGAATGACTTAATTTACAAGGTCATTGATTCATTCATATATATTTAGTTTGAAATTATCTAGCTCATGTAAGTGACCTTATTATTTTTTGCTTGCTCTTGAACAGCTTCCTGTGCATGTGGGTGGAGGGCATTAAATATGGTTATAAAAAACACTTATTCATTTTCATCAACCATTTTGTTCTCTGTTGTGAAAAAGAGAATTACAACACAAGACATAGCAGTGGCAGATAAAATCCTCCAGCACAGATGTCTACCTGATGAAAAGTGCAAAGTATGGTTCACAAGATGACTTGTCTACCTGACAGATTTAACGAGACCAGAATAGCTGAAATACCACAATTCTTAGCATGCGGTTAGTCCAAATAAAAGTAGAATCATGCTCCATATGTGAATATAATTGCCTTCAGACTGATCTACCATTCCTCCATAGATATTACAACACTAAAACTGCAATAAAATAAACACACATATGCTTCTGTGTCTGTCCATCTTTCCACCTCAATATAACAACAGAATTAATAAACAAATAACTGAGATATTCCTGCTCTTTGCATTTTGTAACACTCTTAAAGAAACTTTATCCTCTGCAATTTCTTTAACATGGAAGTTGATGGTAACTCTTATCTTTCAAATTTAAATCCAGTTTATTTTAATCTACTTTTGTCTGGCAGCAGCAATTTTCAATATTTTGTAAAATATTAACTGTTTCGGCATGTTAAAAATGCAATACTCCTATCTCAGTCCTGACAGACTAAAAAGAAACTTCTTACGTGACTGCATTTAGATGACATTAAGATGGTCAGAAATTACAGAGATTCATATGTATTTGGGAAACCATCTAGTTCTCTTCCACTGTCAGCTGAAAGGGCGGATGGAGGAGGCTGCACACATAATTTGGTTGGTACTTCAGATGGTTTCTTTGCTGAGGAACTGAACTGAAAGAAGAAAATCCTGCCTAACATGGCATGATCTCAAAATAAAAAATAGCAAGAGCAGTAAAGTTATGCACAACAGACCTTCTGCTACTGTCAGAAATTGACAATCGTCATTTGAGATTGGAATATTATCCCTGTCTCTGGGGTATAAACTGTATGATGATGTGATTATGAAATTTGAAAAAGATAAGCAATTATATATTTAAAATTATAATATTGTTTGTGAAATTAAGCAAGAGGCAGGTACTCCCTGAGTAGCTTTGCAGATCTGATAAGATGTTAGAAATAGCAACAATAACAATGACCCAGGAATAAATTTTAGAATCACTTTATATAACTTTTTTTCCCTTGGACTAACTTCCATGCAACATACCAGCATAAAATGATAATACAAAAGGACCTACTTCTCTTACCTTGAGACTGTAGGAAAAATAGAAATTAGTATTTCCAGCATTTTTGCAAGGTCATTGGCTGAGCTTTTGGTGGTTATATTGCATCATAATATGTACCTGTTTCTCTATTCTTCTTTCTTTTCAGGTTGAAAAATTTTTAGTGGATTGTAGTAATTTTCACCTTTGTCAAAATTGCAGCAGGAGAGATTTCTCCCCTCCCTGCCAGGCAGGGGAGTTTCCCACCTCTCTGAGGGAAGCGTACAATGGCGCGCTTGTTGCAGCCCAAGTGTCTGAGAAACCTTGGGCATAGCCCTGAATTGCTGCGTAATTAAATCCATGTGAAGAAGCAGTTTGAAAGCAGTTGGGCTGCAAGGCTCTGAGTTAAACTTGCACCATTTCCGTCCCAAAGATGCAGGTGCGGTAGCCAGAAGTGCCTGCCACAATGAACAATCAAAATGTTATAATTCATAATTATGTCATCGGGTCTAGTTTGAAAACTTACATCAACTCCATTATCGATGAGGACTGCTTTAGGAATGAAAATTATTCAGTTGGATCAGTGAAGGAGACAGAAATACAGGAACAATAAAATATAAGGGGTCTTGTGATTTCATGATTAGGTTTTATATTATAATTGTGGCAAGTTACTGTTGAAAGGCCAGGTTTTCCTTCCACTTAAGTCAGTGGGTCTTTTTTGCTGATTTCAGTGTTATAGATTCTCAACTTGTTCTTCACTTAATTGATGATTTTAGATTTTATATAATGTCTGTCTATTGGTGTTTCAGCAAGTTCTTGGTGATCCATCAAAAAGGCCAATAGGCTTTTACCGTCTTGTCAGCTATTTTATTCGCTTCCTTTATTTTAGAATATTGAAGTTCACGAATAATATTTTTTCCTCTCCTCTTGTTGACAGTGGGGACTCTTGTAACAAATTTTAAATAATATCTGTGACTGCAGCTCTATTAAAGCTTGGTCTGCAGAGAAAGCAATTATGTCACCTTATCTGGGAGTTTTCTCTCTGTCTCTTACTGTCTCTGATGATCTTACAGGGAAAATAATTTATGAAGCATTAAGAGTCAAAACAGATCCTCAGAGGTGCAAAGGAGGACTGGGACCAGCAATCAGACACTATATTATGTGAGTATAACTAATCACAGAGGTAGCTTTCCTTCACTGGCAGCAAGACATGACCAGAATTGTTGAGACTGTGGGTCTATTTTCTTAAATCCTGACAAGATCAGTTCTGACTACCAGTACTAGCCTTATGGATAGTCAGTGGCCTCTCCAATAGTTGCTAATTTAAGAGCAAGCAGACTTTTATTCTATGACTACAGTGTCTGATGTCTCTTCTTTGGATGCTAGCAACATCTGCAAAGAGGCTGTGAAACCAGCTGTTGGACATCCATATATATGAGGACAGCAAGAGAAAAATCCAGAAAGCATTCCAACATTTCGAATTATGCTTTGTAAAAGTAGTTGAGTGCAAATGATGTTGAAATGCCATTCAGTTCCCTCTCTGCTGTGACTTACCGTTGCTTTGACAAAATGAGACTTTTTGAAGGCTTCTTATTATTTGTGGAAGTCCTGTGATGAGATGACACTTAGTGGTGTTTTTCTGAAAAAGCATAGTGAGGGCTAATGCTCTGCTTGTTTTGTTGTTAAAAGCTATTTCTGGACTGTGAAGCTAGAAGGAGAGATAGAGTGAGGAATGTGTCCAGGCTGAAATCTACCTAAGTCTAGTGATGAGGAGACTTATTAGAGTGCAGAACTGGATAACTCAGTATGACCTATTTTTCTCATAATTTAATGAATTATTTAAAATAAGTTAATGAAACTTTTTGTTCTTTTCCATACTGGGATAAGAAAACAAATGTTAAATTGGGCTGTATCTTTAGCCAATCTCTCTATGCATCTATTTATCTCCATATATAGATAGCCGATGCTTAAACAAATCATAGTGGAGATTGCAGAATCCGTGCATATGAAATTGCACACTAGACAGACTAGACTTTCAGCCAAGAAAAGCTGCAGCAAAGGACTACACTTCCCAGATGACCACAGACCTCCTGGGGGCTCTGCTGAAAGGTGCTGTGGGATGAACTCTTCACAGACTTCCCTCAGTAAAGCCAGTCTGTTTTTCTCTGCTTTGTTTTCACTCTTCAAAATAGTGTGTAGGTTAGTGAGGGGTTTCTCAAATTCTTTGAACCTTAAAAGAATGATTTGAGCTGAAACATGCAATTTGAATATTAATAAATACTTGTTAGTGTCATTTCTGAAGTAGGTTATTGGAACTTTTCTCCAAGCCTTCTGGGTCTTGTGGAGTAGTCACTTAGAAACAGAGAAGATAAATGGTACGTGTAGCTGTCCTTCACTGGCGGAACAATTAGTAATGTTCAGCTTCAAAAAACAGAACTTGCTGCTTCCACCCCTGCCAAGATCCAGAGGCTGGACAAGGAGTCTGAAGAAACTGCCTCCCAGGGAAAATATGAAAATATTGCTTGTGAGCAGGACACTTCATGAAAGGGGAAGATCTCTCTCAGGAATATCTGCGTTCTGCAGTTCTTGGTGTTTCTCAGGGTGACATTCAAACTTTCGTATGACGCAGGGAAATCCCACTGGTGATGAAAGATTTATTCAATCGTTTTTCCAGATGGTACGAGTCTCTTCCTCAGTGAGGAGGAAGAGCCCTGTCATTCGCCTTGGCAGCTGGTGCCAAAGCGCTTTGGTAAATCTGGCAAAGCACAAACCAACCTGTGCAGTGAACAAGGCAGCTCCTGAGTTTTAGCACTCCTATAATATAATACTCATTTTCTCTTTTGGAGGTACAGCTATAGCAGGACCTTCCCCAGTGCTGCTGCAGCCCGAGACAGGTGCAGCCGCAGTGCTGCTGCCCCTGGCATCACCTGGCTTGGGAACTGCAACTTTCCGCAGGAGAAAAATCCCCAAATTGCTCAGGAGGGCAGACAGCACCTTACATAACAGGCACTGCGGGGACGGGCCAGGTGACTCCCTCTGTGTCACATTATCACTGTGATACAGCCTAGCCAACTGACACTGCTCTGCCAAGGTAAAATGGTTCATGGGTCTCCATCAGGATTCCTCTCAAATGTCTTTCCAAACTAACTTCTTTTTTTAAAAACCCCACACCTAACATTTCATCTACTGCCAATGTATATGGTGTTTCCTATCACAGGTGCCTTATTGGGTGTGTAAATATATCTTCTGTGTGCTTATCTCAACTGTAATATTTTACCTTAAATAGGAAAGTCATAAAAATTTTTTCTAAATGTAACAATACTCTGAGACTGGGATGCATTTTGCAAAGAAGATACTATTTATCTCAGCTGTAGATATATAGGATACCCTCTAGTCAGAGGCAGTGATGAGCCACCCCAGGATGGGATCCTGCCCTGATGGTGCTTCACTCTGCTTAGTGACATTTGCCCACTGTTGTGAGGCTGGAAGCAGCTTCCCAATCTATGTTGAGTGAATCTAACTGTAAAACTAGAAGTAAATCACATGTAGCATCTCTCCCTGGGGATGTGTGCTACATACATATAACAATACTTCCAGCTGAGAAAGCCATTCCCAGTGTGCCTCTTTAATGGGAGGAAACTAGTGCTTTATACAAATACTTTAGTAGCGTGCACATCCCCATTCTGCTTAATCTTAGTGAAGTTTGTTTTTCCTGTTTTAAATTCAAAGCTTCAGTTCCCTTGATCCACGAGGTTAAATACTTCAAATCACATCAGTGCCCTAAGATTGTGAAGGGCCAGCTCAATGATGATGACTGCAAGTCGAAACATTAAGAATGCAAATTATCAGCCAAGTGACAACTGTTAAGCTGTATTAAAAAGTTTAAAAAAAAAAAAAAGCGCATGTTGCTTCTTCTTAGCAGACAGATAGAATGATGCTACTGTGAAATTTTTTGGGAGTAACAGAGTTCAAAGTACAGGGAAAGCATTTGTTCTCTTGTCTGTTCTACTTGCTGTTTTGAAAACAAGCGACAGTATCACCTCAAGAAATCTGCAGCTGAGATCTGTCACCAGGCAATGTCCTCACTAATAAATACAGGATGTTGATGAATAAAGAAAAATATTAAAAGAACCTTTGGTTCAACAGTCAATTAATTGCATAATACCCTATTAGACCAGTTTAATTAATTCTGTGAGTCATAGGTGGCATAAAACAGCATTCAAAGGCAAAAGCCTCTGGCTGCTGACTGCTTGCTAATATCATATAAATTCCAAAAGCTGGTAGAGCTTGTCCAAATAGGTCTGTATATCACATTGATTTCATCTTTTCCTTCCATTAGGATACAATCCTAAACTGTATAGAAATTCATTTGCTTTGAATTTGCAAAAGAGATTTCTTTACAAAGTCAACAGCCAGCATGCAAGGAACAGTACTTTGCACATGTCCTTTTACTTGTTTCTAAATGGATGCGCATTCTGGTTTTAAGTCTTCTGCCACAAATGTGGAAACAGGATGATGACCTCAGATTGAAATGTACCAATTAAAATATGTCCATTTCCTCCTACCTCTGCAATTTATCACTGCTGGAGGTCAGAGAGTTAAATACTATGCCTAGATTGAAAAAAAAAAATATAAAACAAAACAGCTGCATGATTTTATGACACTGCTGACATCCCACTCTGGCATCATGCAGTTCACAGGGTGAATTAGAGTTTAGCTGTCACATGGCTTTTCACCTTTGAGTCCAATAAAAGTAGAATCAAACCTCATCTTCTTGAAATCATGAGGGTGATATTGTGTCTCCACCAGAGTGCTCACCCTGCATTTGGTGAATCACTGAGTGTTAAGGAAGTTTATTTCACCTAACTCTGAGCTGGTCTGCTGTGGTAAATCCCACATTCCTACTGTATCGGTATGTTTTTTGTAACAGTCTAAAACCTGATGGAGGAGTTAGTGCCAGCCAGCATGACTGTATCATCTTATTGAAACCAGTGATGTTACTCTCATCATACAATTTCTGACACTTTAGTGGCCTTTATATTACTTACTGATGGACATTGTAACTGCATGCAGTCTTCAAACAGAAACCTAAAGGAAGGTAAATAGAACTGTAAATATAGATGTAACTGAGTTTACAGAAAAACTATTGGTTTGAAATGTGTAGATCTAAGTACCCACCTTACATTAAGGAAATGAGACACAGCACACAGAAAGGTTTTGTTAATGCCCAGGACTTCTAAAATGATTGTTTCTGAACATCATGAGAAGATACTTTGCACATTGGTATGGAAATATAGTGATACGTAACCGCTGCTTATATCGCATTACTATATATATGGCAACTTATGTTCATTCCTTGTGTAAAATCTGCATTCCTAATAAGACGATTCTTTGGTGAATTATTTTCTAATGCACAAATGACCTTGCAACATTGAACATTTTTTATCTGGTTATCATTGCTGCTGCTAATGACTACTCTTCCAGACAAAAATTGCTTGGAGGTCTGGTGCAGCCCATTATTTTTCAAGGAACTTCCTTTGAAATTGGTCTGTGTAGACTCCCAGTAGCCAACAAATATCTTCATCTGCTCACCCTTGGTGCTCAGAAGACATTTTTCTGTGGCATTTTGAACACCAGGTTCTGTGAGATAAAGCACAATGTAGCTCTTTTGGAGAAGCATCTGGAATTTGTCTGTGTAGAGTGAGCATAGACTTGTAGAAGATAGTGTTTGTAAAATGATTACCTGCCTTCTTGATTTAATAAAGTTTTGTAGAACTCCAGATTCGAGTTAATGTAGCTCTGAAACAACCTGTTGTATTTATAACATAAAGTAACGACTAATCACAGTCTCTTGTATTTGCTGCTTTTCATTTGCTGCACCTCAAAGTACTTTACAAAGGAGGTAAATATAATTATCCCTAATGTATGAATGGCACAACTGGCAGACAGAGAAGACCAACCACCTTAAAACTTTTCCATGAACCTTTTGTAGACTTTCCAAAACAGAGATGGCAAATACCAGCTAAGAACTAACATCAAAGACAGCTCAATGAGAGGATGACAGATAACTGTAATATGCAACCACCTCAGATTTCTAAAGCAGTTAATAAAGTACCATATGTGACATGGGTTTTCTGTACTGCATTACCCACAGGAGAAGTCACCAGAAAGAGAGAGACCTCTGATATTGTGGAAAATATTTCCCTGGTTTTGTCTGGAGCAGGGTGCTGAGGTGGGCAGGCTATTCTGCCATGAAAAATACATCTGAATATGTCTGCTGAATGCTGTAGAAGTGCAGAATAGCTTTGCTTAAAGAGGCTGAAGTGACTGTGACCCTTTTGGAGTTGTAAGTAGTTTGTTCAGGTGATAATCAGCACGTTATTGGAAGTTCCTCTAAGGAGTGATCATCTTTGTGAATTGAAGCTCCACCTAACAGCTCAAGTGTTTATAGGAATGTGTTGTTACGCAATTCCTGACATTCAGGTAACGTGACTTCAACAGTATCGAACACAGCCATAATTTGGAGGAAGTCTGATAGGGTTAAGGAAGTGTCTTTGCTATCCCTAGCCCTTGACTTAGCACAAAAACAATGCAATAACTGCATTTCCTGAAACAAAATAATAGAGAAATAGGAATTATACCACCACTGTTTCCTACTGCAAAAACATTATGATGAGCTAGTCTTACATTTATTATACAGAAATCCTAACGTTAAATATGTGTTTAAATTTCAGTTGGCTAATACAGTAGTCTTTAACATTGCTGTGCAACAATTTCAATTTATGAGTATGAACAAGTATTTTTATCACATCCTCTGGGTATATGTGTGTGATAAGCTTTTTAAGCTGCCTGAAACTCTTTTGCCGATGCACCTTCACCCTGATTTGGAGTTTCCTCAGTATTCCAGTCTTAGGCTTTTCTTGATGAGAAATGACAAGCTGTGTCAAGTTTGCATAGCAGCCTCTGCATCAGTAAGAGCACTGTAAGAAAAAAGCCATCAGTAAGAGCACCATAAAAGTTTGGTTGCAGCAAATAATTAAAAAAAAAAAAAAAAAAACAGAGGCTGCGTTTCATTTCCAGAATGAGTTTGGGCATGGTCACAACACAGCACCACTGTCTGGTGCAAGAAAGCTGCCAGGTTGAGTCAACATTTGAACCTACATTCCTTCAACATGGTTATGAATAGAAGTGCAGCCCTAGACTGGAAAAGAAGGCCCTGAAAAACACACATGTGAAAGAGTAATTGTTGTTATTGCTGTGAAGAACATAGGCCTGGAAAAGGCATCCTGCGTCATCGTGTCCAGTCCCCCGCTGTCTTAGGCAACCACAACATATAATCCTTTTCATAAATTTATCAAGTTCCATCTTAAACCCAAATAGGTTTCCTGCCCCCAATGGGAAGGCTGTTCCCAAGCCTCACTGTGCTGAGGGTTGGAAATATTCTTCTAATTTCCAGCTTACATTTGTTCATGGCCATTTCAGAACCATTTGTTCTTGTGCCAACATTGTTCTGTAGCGTAAATAGCTTCTCTCCCTCTCTTCTCTTGTGTTTACCACCCCGATGAACTTATAGAGAGCAGGCTGTCCCTTTGGCCTCTTACTGTCATGTCATCCTGTTTGTACATGAGCTGCAATCCCCCCAAACAATGCATGGGCTTTTGTTTTAGGAAGGATAGCTGCAAATAAAAGCAGCACTCCGCCTTGCTGGCTGGGATGGGCAAAATCCATCGCTGGGTGTCAGGCGATCAGCAGAGCCCTCTGGAGCAAAAACTCACAGCTAAGAGCGTCTCAGAGAAAACAGAAGCATGAAGACATAATAGACCAGTCATAATAGTTCAACACATTTCCCCAATTATCCCTTACTATTTCTGAGTATGAAAGAACAACTGTTAATTACAAAACAGATATAGAGGTCCACAGTGGCTAGGCAGGGAAAATTTATCATCAGCAACTGGGCTAAACAAATATTTTCAGCAATGTCAGTGTGCCTGCGGGAGGAAGAAAATGCGTCCGCACTTTTAGGTATAATGGGAGTAACTGGCTAGAGAGCCTATCTGAGCCAAATATTTCTCTGGCTAAGGCTCATCTGTGCATTTAACTTAGCTGCTTTGCAGCTGTTGACTTCCAGAAGGCAGCTTCTGAGTTTTTGGTTTTTTTTTTTTTGACAGACCCTGATTTCAATATTGAAAGACTAACCATATTCCTTAACATATGCCAGAGCAACTGAAAAAGGTTCTGGACCCCTTGTGTTTCTAGTTTGTGTGTTTTTTCCCATGCTTCTGTGAGTAGGGTAGGAAGTCTCAGACTATCATAAATGTAATTTTCTCAAGGAGCAAAATTCAAATGGTGGTGTGCCTTTTAAAGGACGCAGTTTTATCCAAATTTATATTATATTATATTATATTATATTATATTATATTATATTATATTATATTATATTATATTATATTATATTATATTATATTATATTATATTATATTATATTATATTATATTATATTATATTATATTATATTATATTATATTATATTATATTATATTATATTATACTACATTATATTACATTATATTACATTATATTACATTATATTACATTATATTATATTATATTATATTATATTATATTATATTATATTATATTATATTATATTATATTATATTATATTATATTATATTATATTATATTATATTATATTATATTATATTATATTATATTATATTATATTATTATATTATATTATATTATATTATATTATATTATATTATATTATATTATATTATATTATATTATATTATATTATATTAGTGGTAGAATAGTTAGGAATGGTAGAGTCTTCTGGAAGGGCTTCATAGCTTGAAGACTGATGGAGGGGAGGAGGAGGAGGGGGAGGAAAGGAAAGAAAGGAAAGAAAAGGAAAGGAAAGGAAAGGAAAGGAAAGGAAAGGAAAGGAAAGGAAAGGAAAGGAAAGGAAAGGAAAGGAAAGGAAAGGAAAGGAAAGGAAAGGAAAGGAAAGGAAAGGAAAGGAAAGGAAAGGAAAGGAAAGGAAAGGAAAGGAAAGGAAAGGAAAGGAAAGGAAAGGAAAGGAAAGGAAAGGAAAGGAAAGGAAAGGAAAGGAAAGGAAAGGAAAGGAAAGGAGGCTTAGTTTCCCAAAATCCTAAAGACCCAGACCCAAACGCAAGAAGGGTCAAACACAATCTGGCAAAAAATGCAATGAATTCATTAAAAGGAAGAGAATTACAGCACAAGGCAGTTCCTGCCCTACTACCTAAAAGTACCATTTTGTCCTGTTGCAAAAAGCTTGGTTTCACACACAAAGGAGAAGGGCTTCTAGCATGTCATTTCCTGGAAATCCCTAGTTTGTAAATCTGCGTAGCAATGTTAGGGCCAAAATGGAGAAGTGGATTCCTTGGGTAACGTCTATCCATAATGTTATCTTTCCGTGTGTAACACTGCCACACGTTTGAAGAGTTGATGAGCCGCATGGTTGTGCAGCACCCATCTCAGTGATGTCACGGAGATCCTACACCCATACCAGGCATCTTCACCCATTGCCACCGCACCCAGCACCAGCCCAGCCCCTGCAGACAGAGCTGGAAGAATAGAAGATTTGGTTATCTTCTCCCAAGTTGTAGCCATCACCTGCTCATGTTTTGGAGGCAAATGGATCTGCAGAGTTTCTCTTTCCCAAGATAACATTTGGCATAGGCATTGTACCTGCCACAAAGGCTGAAATGAAGGGACCTGCCCTTGGTGTGAGTGCAGCAGGAGAGGGAAGACGGACCTAACTCCACTCTCAGCAAACTCCTGATGTTTCATGGTTTTAGCTGAAAAAGATTTGCTATTGTCCTTGACACGTGATAAGACTAGACTTCAGCTCGTGTGTATCTCAACAGGACAGATTTGGCAGTGAGAGCTAGTATTGGGCTTCTCAATAAAATTAAGCAGTCCGGGTGCAGTGGATGAGACTGCTCCCTTGAATCATCTCCCTGTGACTCTGACTTCCTCTCACAGCAGGCTGGAGGGAGGCCAGTGGTTCATCAAGGTGCCTTGGGCCAGGAAGAACATTAGGAGAGACAGAGGGGATTTATCCACCCTGTTGGAAATTTGTCCCTCGGTGATCAATGCTGATTTGCTTCTTCTCTGGATAGTCTTTCCCGGCTTCATGGATAGATGCTGGTAGTGTGGGGAATAACAAAAGCATTCACTAGCTGCATCTGGTGCAGGGAAAGCTTTCCAGAGATGATTAGTTTAAGCATCCTAGAGAGACATAATAAAAGAGGAATCGTTATTACAGTGTGTGTGGTTTAGGAGATCCATTACTGTAGTGTCTTGGCATTATTACATAATTTAAAATAATAGAAACAATTATCCTTCAGGATAAAGGAGTCTTTGAAGATGCTGAGTTATATGTCACTGCCTATGTATTTGTTAGGCCAGAAGCACCCTGGCATGGCCATTAGAAGCTGAGTAAAATACAAGTTCAAGAGGTAAATCTTGTGCAGCCATAGGAAAGCTGCAAGATTCAGGTTCCACATTATCCACAGCAGAAGTGACTCCTGCATCTCAGAGATCACCGTCAGTGTCACCATGCTGCTACACAGTTCAAACTTAGCCTGTTCTTCCTCAGCTTTGCATTTCTCTGTAGAGCAGGGAAGTTAAGAATAGCAGGGGTGGGTTTTGTCCACAACAGATATCATTTTCTTGCACAGACACCCCATTAAGGCTGTATCTGTGGATGCACTGGGACACAAAGAACAAATGGAGATTCTCAAAGTTGTTACTATGTCCCAAAAATCTCAAGCTGGAAAATTTCTTCCACAAACTACTTGAATGGTTTAGAGCTCATTTTTTGTGACCCTTGTAGCAGGTCTTAGATGGCAGTAGGGAAGTCTGAAAGGAAACCGGTGGGTTCTGCGAGGCATCCTGCTCTTGAGTTATAATTATTGTGACACAAGGTATTAGATTGACAGATATTTATGTGAGTGACTTGGATCCGAGTATGGGGACTTTTTCCTCTCCCACCTTTTTTTTTTCCTGTATCATTGAGTTGCCATATGACTAGCATAATACTGTAGGTATTGGAAGCTGCAGGTTTTCTGAATACAGAATGCTCTTTCTGAGGCTTCGATACAGATTTAGTCATCTAACTTCAACCCTCTGACTTTGTAAATGTCAGCTTTCACTTACTTGTCTCAAAAAATACTTGGGAAACCCAGACAATTTAAGTCTGTAATATGCTTACCAGACACTGCATAAAAAGTGTTATTTACATGCAAATTATTAGTGATTATGCATTATTTTGTCTATATTAAGTTGTATCAACACTGAACATATTGTCATAGCTACTGGAGGACGTGAGAAGGCTACACAGGCAAGTTGCCTTTATAAAATCCCATGTGTTTGGTGTAACAGTTAGTGAGGCAAATGTCCTGTTTCAGTAGAGCCACAGCACCACCAGTGTGTGGAAATGACCCTCTCCCACACTCACGCAGCCTTGAAGGACAAGCATTATGGAAAGCATCCCAGTTTCAAAATGCTGGACCACTTGCATCTCTCTTGCACACTGCAAATGCTCCTGAAGCCAATGAGTGGTTTGGTCTAAAATAAATTCTGGGTAGAGAGCTGTGTTTTTCTTAGATAAAAGTTACACAGAGGTCTTGCTCCCTCTGTCTCTTTCTCTGTTTTCCCCAAGTATCAACATCAGCAACTATTTGTATTTGCCACACCATTATTTTAAACAGAAGTGGCCGACTTGCTCACGACCCACACACATTCAAAATCAGCATGTAGCATAAAGCTGATGTCACCTCTTGCTGCTACTCATATAATGGATTTTGCTCTCAGTTTGTGCACCAGTACAATTTTTGCTAGGCTAAGTTGTTCCAAAGGAAATAAATTATTGAATCAAGGCAGTCTGAAAGATTACCAAAATTCAAAATTAAATGAAAAATACAAAGATGTCACATGAATGTTCTTATTAAAAATCTGTATCAGCTTGATTTTCAAAATCCATTTTTCTTTTCAACCTGTGGAACATCCCCCTCCAAGAGTTAAATGTTGACAAGTTCCAGGCTTCTTTTCATTTTTTCCCAAAACAATCACTTTGTCACCAAGATACATATGAGAAATTTATGCCTGTCTCTGCTTGGCATCACTGCCACCTCATGGATTAATGAATTCTGTGTCCTCTAATTCCCCCACATTATGCACCTCTGTTTTATATGAGTAGCCAAATGTATCAAGATTCATTTTAATGAATGTGAGTCATTCCCCTTATTCAGAAGGCAGGGCTGTTATGTTGTAAGTAAGCACACCATTAGCTGTGCTAAAAATAAACAGGCAATACCTGCAGGAAACCTATATAGTAAAAGTACACACTGCTAAATAACAAAAAAAACAAGTGGGGAAAGAAAAAAGAGAAAAGACAAAGAAAGAAAAGGCATGGCTTGGAATGGTGTTTTTGCTGTAGGCAAAGGAAACAGGATGGATTGCATAGGGTTATCTACTGTACATTTTCTCCAGTGGACCTGAAGGTTACCATGAAATTTAAATTCCAAACATCCAATGTCAGCGAAGGTTTTGTCAATGCTGTACTATGTTTAAGTTAATTTAATTGTTAGTGCTGAAAGAAAAATGAATGGATGGTTCTTTTTAACACCGGTTTTCTTCTATGTCTTGGTTGGTGTAGAGCAACTATTTCCTGTGTGGTCTGCTGGAGGTTTCAATGTTTGGAGATTTGAACATTTCAAGGTCAGCCTGACATTGCTTAAACAGAAAGCATGCATGGCTTAGCCATGTGGTATTTCTGTTCCATTATTTCCATGACTCTTAGTGCAATGGGAAAGGCTCTGGTTGAGTCTCAGAAACCAAGCTCATAAATCAGTAAGTCAATCAACAAGTCTGGGGAACAATATGTTCTTCTATTTTAATTTCTTTGTGGGAAATGTGTAAATAGATACTGGCAATGAAGCTGGAATATAATGGGTACTTATAAATTAAGGCATCCAATGATTTATCTTCTCTACGTGTGATGTAAAAAGAGGTTACACTTTCTGATCTGTTAAAAGACTATTTTTAAAATAATAAAACATTTTTAGTTTTCAAGGATGAGAATTACTGTCTTCTGACCAATTTAAAAAAAAAAACAAAAACAAAACCATGGAAAGTTAACACATTGAGAAGAAAATTTAAAGACTCTGAGCAGAAAATTTCTACATGGCCGTATGTTATCAACTGGCAACATTTAAAGCACCATGCGAGAGAGTGGCAGACTGACCTGGGCCTGATCCTGTAGGCTCAACCTGTCCCTGCAGCTCCCCCAGTGTAGGACCTCTGTGTGTCTCCATCTAGGTGTTTCCCCACTGTAAAAGTGGATGACAAACACCAGGTTTGCCGGTTTCACAGCAGTCTCCAGAGGTTAATTAGTTAATGTTTGTCTGGAACTGATAAAACTAGTCATAAACCATAAAAAGTGAAATATTGAGCAAAAGAAAGGCAAAAGGTTTAAAATAACTTTGTCTGTGTCCCTTTGCTAATTGATTGTTACTAGCATTTGAACGACGAAAGTGCTCTCTGTACAACTGATCCCAAACAGCTAATTTAAGCCTCACTTACTGAAACCTTTTTAAACAAAATAAACAAAATGTATTATATGATGAAAATTCATTATGGAAACAGAATTCATTTATAAAGTTACATCATCCATTCCAGGAAAATAATGCAGAACTTGTGATTCAGGAAGCCAAACACCAACCCTACATCAAAGAGTCAACTAAATACTTACTACAAACAGCTGTCAAATGACAATTCGTGACTCAAAAATGTCCACAAAACTGCTTGCCAACCATTTTAAATAATTTCATTACTTTTTTGCTATTGTTAAAAAGGGACGTATTTCTGAATAGCTTACAAATGGGAGGAAAAAAATTAACATTTGACAAAACAATTATGTGCAAACAGTAGTCTGTCCTGCCCTAAGGACTTGATTTTAAGGTGTATTTGACTAGGTAGACCATAAGTGGACTTTTCAAAAGCTTCTAAATATCTAAATGAGGTACCTATGAATTTTTAAAATCTCATTTCTCCCCGTCCAAATCTTGGCATGCTTAAATGTCTTTAAATTCTGACCCCATGTTTTTGCAATGCGAAAGGCATTATCTGAAGGCTCATCTCCACCACATGAGGCAGATGCTATTATTGTACCACAGCCACATCCCCCAGATGAGGCCAATGAGTGTAACCTGTCACAACAACATAGAGACTTGCCCATTTCAGACTGCTCCTACCTTGATCACCAGAAGACCGTTAGCTTGAGAATTACCTCCCATCTTCAAACTGTTCTTTCAAACTGCAGGCTAGCAGGAACAAGGATCTGGAGAGAAAAGACAAGATAGGTTCCCAGGTTGGAGTAAGGCAGCTTGAAGTGACAAGTATTAATCAGCTGCAACTTCAGGCATGATTTAGTACCTGAGTTTCAGTCTAAAACATGGAACTTGTCTTTATACTTCCATAAAGATATATGGTATTTCTAAAAATATGATTCCTGATGAAGCTAACTGAAGAGTAGGCCTGGTGTTCAGTCGCTGATGTAAAGGCTCAATATTGGATTTTTAACTGAAGGGACGCCTTTGCAAAAATATAGAAGCCAGATGTGTTGGTGGTCACTCAAAACCTAGTTATGGAAGTGCATAATTCAATCCTACTCTAAACTGCAGCAGGTAAATGTTTGTCTGAAAATGAAGTTATGAAACAACAAGTATACCGTTAGTTTAGAAGCTGCCCACTTGTACCTGTAAAGTAAACAACAGCAAAACTAATTTGGAGTGGGATATGAGAACTGGGCTGCGACTCATGGTGAATAAGTGTTCCCCAAAAAACAAAACAGTTCTCAGCTTCCCTTGCGAATGCAGTGATTAATTGAAACTCAGAATGAAGGGACATGAAGAAAAACACTTAAAATGTAAACAAAAAATATCCTAAACAGCACATTGCAGAAAATCTGGCTGGCTCTGAACCCTGCTGATAATAAAAAAACTGAAACTATTGATTTAAAACAAACATTGTTCGTGAGTTTCTATATTTTTCTGAATTTGTAGGTTTTCCAGGTATTTTTCTTGAATATACATACTATGTAAAAAGCTATTAGGCTTGGAATGAACTTTATATACAAATATATGTATATGTTTGCATATAAAGAGCTTTACATATATGAGCTTTATAAAATTTCACAGCACCCACCACATTGTTGATGTTAATATGATATAAATAGGTAGTTTTCCTGGCCAAAAACGGTCCACTCTCTGTCTTTATTGCTATGCCTTAAAAACTTAGACTGAAAATCCCAGCAAAAAATAGCATACCTGAATTTAAAAATGAACTTTTCACCTATATTTTCAGTAGCCTGGCAAACATTTCTTCCAGTGAATTAATTTGCTGCAATATTCCTGTAACACAAACACAGAGTCAGATATAAACCAGATGATGTAGATTATGTTAAAAACATAGCTGAATTATTGACATCACAGCACTTGGTCAGCTACTCCATCACGTCAGAACAACAAAGGCTGGCCTCAGACCTGCAAAAACAAGTATCTGCACAAGGTGTCTCCTTGCACTGAAATTACTTTCCTGCTGCTTTGTCAACAAAGTGGCTCACCCTAGGCAAGTCTCGCTTGCCTTTGACAGAGTTGCAAGACTTGTTCTGCACCATGAATATGATCATCGGATAGTGGGATGGATTTACGGGTTCTCAATCCTGTTCTAATCTCTTCCTACTATATCATCAAAACCCTTGGTTGCAAAAATTCCCCAGCGCAACAGTGCGAGGCTGGAATTGCTTGCCAAGAAGTGTCCCCTTGCTCTCCAGCAACTTTGGGGGTGGCTTCTGGGTACCCTTCTGGAGGTAAACTGGGGAATAAGTACCATGGGTACGAGTGGCATGGGGGTCTCCACACCACTAATTAGAAGGATGCCCCAAGCATCCCGAGCTGTCACTGTGACTTTGTCAAGGCTTTTGGACAAGACAGCAACATTGTAGATGTCTCAGATTCAACAGAGGGAGAACTGTGCAGCGTACAAATCAAAGTGCAGTTGTATAGCTGCATGCCACCAGTGGAGGACTTGAAAGGTAGAGGGAAAAGAACAAAAATCACAGAATTTCAGTTGCCTTTCCTTGTCCTGTTCCTTCTGGATTAACTTCACTGCTGTCACTTCTGAAATTCGTATTTGCTAGTGGGCTCCTTGCTTCTCATTCGCAGCAGGAGCTGTTGCACTGTCTGGAATCTATTAGCATAAAAGTGTTGTTTGTATTAATGCCGTTACCTTGTTGCAGTTTCTGCTGCGATTGAAGGCTTTCAAAGGTCAGCCCAAGCATATCAATGGGAGGGTGTATCAGATGCTGTTGAAATGCACTGAGAAGGCCTTTAATAGCTGCTCTTTAAGCTGGGAAAACAGTGAAAGAAATCCAGTATGAAACAGCTTGAAATAGAACATGAGCAGGATGCTGAAGTCCGAATTATGCAACAAAACTTCAGCTGCCTAATCAGAGCTCAAACCTCAAAGATTTCCACATTAGGAATTACATTTGAAGCCATCATGTTGGATTAAATTACAAGCTTTCACAGATCAAGTATTTTCTACTTTTTTTTCTTTTTTTTTTTTTTTTTCTAATTTCTTGGACTATGCCAGAGGGTCTTTAGATTCCAAATGAAATTAATTTAAGTGGGTACTCACTAATGAAAACAAACAACTTCTGGTGGCATTTTTCACAGATTTGTTTCCTCACATCCACCTACCCATCTTCTGCAGATGCTCCCTGCTGAGAAGGACAAGCTGACCGCTGGTTGGAAAGCAAACCAAGACATCCGTTTTGACTCTTCTCTGTGATATATGTTGTACTGCAAGCAAAACCAAAAGTTTGTGTTAAGTGCTTCTTAATATAAGAAGTTCACCTGTGTCTCTTATATATAGTATAAAAAGTCCATCCTAATGTCTGCACTGAAGTCAGACAGCAGTCCTTCAAAGAAAACAAGAAAAAAAAAAAAAACAAAACAACAAAAACGTTGGCATCCTTTCTGAACTCAGGTCATGAAATAATTATAGACTTAAAATGAAACTATTCATCTTCCAGCAGTAAATCAAAACAGATAGGTAGATATTTTCCCAGACAAATGTACAAGAAGACTAATGAAGTCTGACAGGATGAGTAGTAGCTGTAGCTCTCTGTTTGGCAGCCCTGTGTTTGGGTTTACCAGGTCAGTAGCTGAGACAGGAGCATTTCTGAAATGGGATAGCCGGAAACACAGACATGTAAAACCTTGAGAGGCCTAAGCTAATAAACTAAAACAGAAACTTAAGAAACTATACAACTTCTTTCAGCAGGCTATGTCATATCTATCCTGAAGTGCAATATAAATTTCTGTTTATTTTTTATCTTATATATGCAGTGCTGTTTCTAGGTCCATTCTAATAAATTAATAGAAATTAATTTATTTAATTAATTAAAGTCTTCCAGAAGACAATTTGAAGGCTAATCTTTTGCTGTCAGCTGCTGTGCCTATTTTTCAATGCTTAGACCTTACACAAAGTGAAGCCTCTTTGACCTGTATGAGACTATGCCCCCAAAACAATGGTCACATCTCAGAAAGTGCCAAGCTCCTGGCTGGTCACCTTATACTGTTTAGTCCCCAAGTACAAGCCTGACTTTTACTAATAAAACACATAGGAAAATAGTTGGGTTCTGTTCAGTAAGGAAGCACAAGTTTTCCCGTATGTTTGGGTATATTTTATATAAAAGTGTGTGTGTATAAAACCATTACTTTAGGATATTCGCTCTGAATTCGTTTTTGGTGTTCTTAACAATGAATTGACCAACCTGATGATAAACAATTTCCTCACTACATTTTATGTCTTAGTAGCAATAATAACAATGATAACAATCATAGTAGCACAATTGTCATATAAATTGTTAATTTGTGAATTAATCTCTTGGTAAACCTTACTGTTCTGATTGTCCATTAGTTGACAACTCATGTCCTTGAAGTTATAACTGTATATTTGTTCTTAATTATTAACATCTGATCTCACTAGTTATAATGATTTTATTGACAGTATCTGAATCACAAAATCAATTTACTTCTCTCAGGTAAAGAGCTCATTTAATTAAAGTCAGCATTTAATAAGGGGGAAAATTAACACATTATGTAGCATTTATCTGTTTCATAATTACATTAAACAGCATGCTTTCATCTGTACACATCCCTGTGGTTAAAAAAAAAATAGTAAAAAAAATTGCTTTAAAAGGCTTATATTTTTGATTGCTTCACTTCATCATTTGAATAGTTGCATATATTAACAGAAAATAGCATTAGCATGAAGAGCAAGCATAGATGTAAATCACCAAGAGAAGGCACCTCTGCAAATATGAGTGACAAGGGCCCAGCAAAGCATGGTTTTCTAATTGCTTCCTTTACATAGACACCAATGTTCACAACAAAGCATCAGTTGTTGTACTAGAAATGTCTCAGCACAGTTGGATTTCGATGAAGGTGGGCTGAAGTATATTCTGGAAGCATTCATCAAATGAAAACATGCCAAGAAGTTGTTTTTAAATTGACTCAAGGACCTATAAGAAATAGTAGTCCAGCCAAACCAAGAAAAAGAAAGGACAGAGTGTGAATGAACCACGCTCTGCAAGACTCTTGTTAAAAACAAAATGCCATTGAAGAATATTGAAATGAGGCTCAATAAAAGATAGGGACTGGGAAAAGAGTATAATAATAGCAATAATTTCCTATGAGATAACAAGAGGACAAAAAGCAGAAGCCTGGGTGTATCTCCTTAGCTGTTGCTGGGAGTTGTTGACAGTAGCTGCTAATGAAAAATTTAAAAAGAGGCTTGTGTTGATAAATTTGCATTTTATCCATCCTAGGAACTGTAAGATATTGTACACCTTGTCCTCCATGCTCTGTTTAAGAAGAGAGCAAAGCAGGCATTATACATAGTGTCTCGGAATTCCTGTTGCGTAAGAGATTTAATGCCCCCAGAAGATGACAGGTACCTGATGCTACATTACCTATCATTCCCCTCCTAACCTAGCCGGATAGCCTGCTTCAAGGTAAGGATAATTCCATTTTTTACCCTTCTTCTGAGATGACCTGCCATCTCGACATACCGCCCAGTGTTAGGGAGGAAAAAGAAGGGAGCAAATAATTTTCCCTCTGTGAAAAACATATATGGACAAAATAGGATGATTAGCATTCATATTTTTTGCTCTAAAAGTAAAAGAATCTGGATAATAATAAAACTTGGTTGACTCATCTGATGCTTATCTTTAAAACATTTGCAATGGCATGGTGATTCCATTGGCATCCACAAACTTTGGTAATCACCAGTCTGAGACGGTGATATTTCAGAACATACCATGCATTTCCAGCTCAGGAAATTTCCAGCATAGCCAATGTCTCTGATAAGTGATGGGAAATGTGACTACAGAAATGATAGACAGCCTAAAAATCTGATCTCCCATAATATCATTGACTAGACCACTCTGGGCTGCTCACGATCATGTGACAGAGAGCACTGCCCTGATTTGTTCTGGATGAGGTAAGAGCACAAAGGCTCTGAATATGGCTACATTATTTTCATACCTCCATCTTGTGATCCTAAGCAAGACCCCCAGACTTCCTTATTTGCTGGTAGACCGGACTGTAGCTTGAGATCAAACACAAACTCTGTTAAGCATATGATGTTTTTAAATGCTAATTTTCCAGTTCTAGAAGTACCCATCAGGAAAAAAAATAGTACTAAATAAAGAAAGAAAGCATGAGGCAGAGGACTAGTATATGAATATATAAGTAATACAGAGATAAATACTGCATACTGATAGAATAAAGCTCCATAGTGGCCGCCTCTGAGTAAGAGCAACACAGGTATAGATAAAAAATACCTTTCTCCATAGGAATTCTGGCAGTATGGTTTGTTACTAACATATTCTGCCATGAATAAGCTATACACATAATTATTTTTAGTAGCACTTGGCTTAATAATAGTGGTACACAAAGATTTTGTGCATAACATTTTATGATAAGATGCCATATAATTTAAAAGTAATGTGATGCTTTCTGCTCTTGTGCAATGAGCCTTGCTTTGAGAACAGTTGGGAAAATTGTTTCAGCAAACAATATTTTACTATAAGTCTCCTACGGCTTATGAAGTCAACATGCGGTTTTGCATGTAACATCATCCTAGCTGCAGGACTGACCAGAACAAAAGGTACCTTATTTAAGTGATAATCTTGTAGGCATTCCAGGCCTCAGTGGACAACAACAACAGAGACTTTGTAGAGAGCTTTAGGCACTGGCCCCAGAGTGGCAATTAACTCAAAGGCTGCAAAGAAAGGGAGGAAGATGAAGGCATGCCAAGGAAATAAGATGTGGATTTTGAATCCTACATCTAAATTGCAAAGTAAGTCTAGATTCCATCATCTCATGAAAAGACTCGATCTGGAGCATTTTTGTTCCCCCTGAAATATTCTGTGAGTTTCCTCTAAATAATATACAATCCTTGCCACCTGAAAACTATTGCACAGTTTCCCCCAAATACAATTACCTCACATGCAAGTGATTAAGGGAGACATAAGGTGCTTTATTGCCTCACACAATAGAGCAGTTCTATTTAAAGTAAATAGAAAGGTTCCTGGGTGCCTTCAGTCACATCCAGTCTGATCACAGGGGAACTCTTTCTCCTGCTGCTGCTTCTGGTGCCCATCGATAGGATGAGGGGCAATGGGCACTAGCTGAAGCATAGGCGGTTCCATCTGAATATGAGGAAAAACTTCTCTACTTTGAGGGTGCCAGAGCACTGGAACAGGCTGCCCAGAGAGGTTGTGGAGTCTCCTTCTCTGGAGACATTCAAAACCTGCCTGGACATATTCTCTGTGATCTGCTCTGGTGACCCTGCTTTAGTTGGTGGGTTGGACTAGATGGTCTCCAGAGGTCCCTTCCAACCCCAGCCACTGTTATTCTGTGATTCTAGTGGCTCTTGCTTGTTACTGCTACTATGCCTCAAATAAGGGAGAATAACTGAGCATTTTCCACCACTTTGTCAGTTACAAAATGCAAAGCAACAGCAGAATGTGTGAAATACAGTCTCAGGAGAACACAGGGAAAATGTGACCCTTTAAATTGTATTTATTGTCCTGAGTGACATAATGATAGTTTCATATATGCGCATTACAGCAGCAAAGGATGCCTAAATGGTTTCTTGAAGAAGCCTGCCCACAATTCTCTGTCAGCAAAACACGAGGCAGCTTAAATTCAGTCCCTGTTATTTGAACTTAACATTTTAAGATCAGTAAATAAAAAGCAAATGTTGACCTGCTGCACTGGAATGTGCTACACTCCTTAAACACCATTTGCCACATCGGCTGCACCTAAACCTTTTAGTATGTGCCCCAGCCCAAACTGCCTAGTTTGCACCCCTTCCCTGGCCAAACTGCCATGACTTCTTCCCACTGGCTGGTTTCCCTCCTCCTCAATAAACAATGAACTGAGGAAGGGAGAAGTGTCTGTATCCAAAGCTGACCCTCCAAAATGAAGGTGGCACCAGGATACACAACTTGGTCTGTGATCTCGGAAGTACTTCCAGGTGCTGCATACTAAATGTACCCGGATAGTGCTCTGGCAGAAAGCCTAGATCTTGTCGTGTGGAAAAACTGTAATAAGCTGTTGATGATGCATATATGAAGATTGCATATAGAAAATTTTCTAAAACTTCTATAACTCAGCTTATTCCAGAGCACTGGACACCCGAAATGTTTTTTCTTAATTGTTCCCTCAAAACAAATTATTGTTAAATCCATACATATTTTGCATGCATCCGCATAGAAGAGTAGTAGAACAAGCCCATACACAGCATTTTCAGGTTGAAAGCATCTGACAAGCATCAACTAATTATGCTATTTAGAATAAAACTGAGTGGGGCTCATCTACATAGCTATAGACAAGTTACTCCTGTGTCCCTTTCAGTCAAATGGCATCTGGGCAATATAGACACGAGAGTCTAGGGCACTGTTCATCTCACCCTAAAGCAGCCACCTAAAATAGGTCAGATGTCTGTAACCCAAAAACTTATTTTTCTCTCTACAGACTGTAAAGTGAGTCTACTCTTAACTGTAACCATAGGACAATTTAGATACACAAACCTGAGCGAGAATAATTCTGTGTCCTGTATCAATTATATTCAGCTCAGTTATATCCAGCTAAGAAAGCAACAGTTTCAGGAATTTAAATGGCCTGGAGAAGGAATAAGAAATTTCAGACGTACAACAGAATATAGCCCAACAAGTATTCCTGAGCAATATGCTTCTCCTGTTAAATTCAGCAAATGGATTGAATATTTGCTGTTCTTACTGTGATTGTTTCTAACAGACCTGTTTGCTCAACTCCTCGGGGGTTTTGTTTCACGTTACAAACGATGATCCTAGTCTCTTCACACCAAAATACTGATAACATTAGCTGTTTTAACTGTCCATCAAATGTAATCTGATGGTCAAAACTGATAGTCCCTATACTCTTCCAAACTAAATCATTGTCGTCGTTGTATTTTGTGCCATTCAAATATCCTGCATACCTGCTTCTTCTACAAGAAATCATGTTCATTTTTTAGGGGGAAAAAAAAAATCTACTTACAAAGAGGAGTCATGAAGAAGCAGCTGACATGTAAGTTAGTCATACTTCCTTGTGGCTTGTCTCCTAAAGACATACATGGACAATCTGTTCATAAAATCCGCAGGCACACTGTTAACAAGGAGAAACACAAAGCCTATAGTTGTTCAACTTTTGGCCAATCTTCTCTAAGTTTCCAGGTAACAAATACAATAGGCTAAGTATTAATGGTTCAGCAATAAAGAAAAAGAACCAACCAAGAAGAGAAAGCCAGTGTCACATAACAATTTGGCAGCAGATAAGTCAGTGCACCCTGTTGGAGCTAAGGCTGCAGCCAATGCCACAACCAGCAGCAATATCAGCCATATGGGAGTCTGAGACTGGAAAGGATGGTTGCAAGTACAAACCCACCCCCTCATCTCCTGAGGGAAAAGGGCAGCAAAGCATCTCACAGTTTCAAATCTCATCCAATTTTGTGGAATATATAATTTTTTTTCAGTCTTTGTGTATGAGTGTAAAGCATTCACACAGTGAGCCCTCTATTCCCCAGGAGCATGGGAGAAAGAATGACTGTTGAATCAGTGTGAGGGTGATGATGCCTTGGCAATGGTAGAAGCTCCTACAGCAAAGCTCAGAAGTGCTCCGTGGTCCTTTCATGCAACTTAGAGCAACCACCAGCTGTCTTAAATTACACAAAGAAGGAGGCATATGAGCTAGCAGTGAGCTACTTCATTGAGCAAGAGTGATGAGCTCTCTATACTGAAAGCCTGGAGAGTTTTAAGTCTTACAGTTCTAGGCTATCACGAAATCCCCCCACAAGGAGACAATTAGTGGGCTTAGCTCACTGTTTTGTTGTTTACATTTGGTCATAGATAAATTGATAAACAGTGTAGCACACATCTTCTATCACAATATAATTGTCCTTATGTGACAGTTTACTTCTATGCCTTTTCCTAATAGGACTACAAATGCAGAAAAGAAGTGTGATCTTGAAGGAGAAACAAGTTTGGCAGCAAGAGAAGAAGGAGATGAGTAATACTTCTGTTTCTGCTTTTCAAAAGCTTTTATTTGAAAGCTCTGTTGTGCCCAAAGTGTTGACTCACCCATGATGCTTTTCAGTATCCACATTTACCCTGAAGCACAGCAAACTTATCCACAGGAAAATAAAAGAGTTGCATTGAGGGGAAGTAAAGGGTTTATATAGTTTGTATATGGGAGTATAGTTTGAGAATCTTCATAGTAAATTGGCTCATTTTACAAGCAAATAATTAAAAAAAGGAAAAGAAAGTGCAAATTTGCTCTCAACTCTCAGCCTGGCAAACTCAAGTTAAAACACAAAAGTCAAACTGGGTTTATTCATTCCTGCTCATGATTGCTGTTACCAAGGAGTCCTAGAGACAGATTATTTTCTCAGTTATCACTGAGCAGGTCCACTGCCTTCAGTGTGCACCTCAGGTGGCCTCTGAGCACCCCAGTTGCCACTTGTGGGTGTGTAGAGGTGCAACTAGCTCTGCTTCAGCCCCTTGGTCCATGTTGCTCATCAGGGTTAGTAAGTTTAAAGATCAGTAAAAACTATTTTTGTCACTAAGGCCAGCAGATGTAACTCTGAATGCACATGGGCAGCAAAACTGGGTAGGAACATGTTGCTTTACATCATCACTTTTCAAAGCAGAGCTACACCTTCTGAGGTCCCTTTTTTCTTAAACATATGAATAGGCTTCTGCCTTCTCCCACTCCTGCTCTGCATAATAAATCTCGATCTTCTCTATGGACTGTGAGTGAAATGGCTGCTTCCACTGGGACAAGGTTATTGGAACAGTTCAGAAAATGGACAGCTATTTCTAGGAACTGTTCTGAAAATTTGCTTTCAATAATTTTGGTATACTATGCATCAGTTTTGTTTCCACTGTTATTTGTTCTTAAAAATACTTTGTTGTTCGCTGTAATTAACTCTCTGAAGTGAATTAAGTGTTGAGATGTTTTCAAGTGTTTCAAATAAAATAGAAATAAATGTGATTAGAAGTCATTCCCAATGAGACAAATACAGAGTCCTATACTGTGGCTACAGGAGCATATAAGTGATTTGACAGAATATTTGGAAATATTTTGAAAGATCTGAATATTTTTGAAAAATTAAATCTTATTGAGCATAAAATATCACAGTGGAAATGTTACTAAATAATGTAAAGGTCAGAAATGTGATTACTTCTGTGTCTATTTTATTTGTCCTATCAGGATTAAAGAACTCTATGACTTCAGTGATCATTCACACAGCACAAATAATGAATAATCAGAACAATCATATTATGACTAGTAAATACTCATTGACTACTTAGTAAAAAATTACTGTATCTGCAGAAAACAAAAATAACTGTGATAACAATTCACCAACCAAAAGAGGAACTGAAATTGCAAACTATGATATGAGAAATGAGTATCAATATGAGAACAAATGTCGAGACAGCATATATGAAAAAAAGGAATGGGAAAACAAGAGACCCAGATTCAGGCTACCAGGATCATGTATGTAGTAGCTACACCTGAGTCATGTCAGATGGATCTGACAACAGTTCAAATGATCTAGACAGAGTTAATAATCACAAACCTGAATTTGTTATCCATATCTGAAAGAGAATATCTAACCACTTAGACAGCAACATAACCACATTTTATCATTCATTCTGAAAGCAAAATTATAATTAATTCGCAAAAGGCAGATTTAAAGGTGGTGAAATACCCATATATAGGTCTATAGATATATGAAAGGCACTCAGAAAAGGAAATATATTCATGCAGTACAACTAACCACTAGCAATAAAATTCTCCCAGGAGCCGTGTGTAAATCTCCTCCTTACTGGAAGTCTAAAATAAGAGGAGAGAGGGGGGGAGTGAGTTACCTCTTTTTTTCACAGCCTTTCCCAGAACACCGGATGGGACTTGAAGATGAGGAGGTAGCTGGGCCAGAAGGTGAGAATCCACACAAGGTTCAGCCTCAACTCTGAACGGTGTTGCTCAGCACTGCGGAAGATTCCAGGATAGCAGTGCATAGGATAGTCCTTAGCATCAACATTATTTAAGTTATTTCTAGGGAAGTGACCATCTTCCTAGGTCTTCCTAGGGAGGCTGATTCTTGAGTGTGTATCTACACTACAGATCATAATCTTTCTAATCTGCATGAGATCAAGTGTGCTTTTCGGGAGTAGCTTTCACTGTTCTGTAAGCTGGTTTGTATTTAGAGGTGAAACTAATGTTAGGGAAAGTACATGTTTTCTTCCAGTTCCATTGCCCATGCCTACGTTGGTCCTTCAATGAAGATATTGGTGAAGAGCATGCAGGCATTACCCTGTTCTGGTAGACTAATACCCAGGCAAGTGAGTCTAGCCAGACAGTTGAAGACAGACTTAATAATAAAATTATTTCTATTTACATCATCCTCTCCCACAAAAAATCAGATGACAAGCCTCAGTTTTGACAAAAAGAATAAATGTCACTCATGCACAAGAAATAATACTGTGTATTACAGTACCCTCTAGTGACTCCTGCCATAGCTGGATTTCAGCTGGTATTTACTATATCCCAGTATAGATCCCACCATGGCAAAAAGCACAACCTCCAGAGTTCTCCAGGGTCACTCTTGAATGGATGGAAATCAGTCTCCAGCTTTTTTTCTTAGGTAAAGTAGCACCAAGTGTTCAGTGTTAATTCATTTCTTGTTTGCTCCAGGGTTTGACTTTCTTAAATCCAAATATCCAGCTTTTAAAATCTATATGAGCTAGCAGCTAGACACTCACTATTCTTTGATCTCATGGTGTGAGCTTCCTACACAGCAGGAAGACGATACTTTTTCATGTCAAAATCCAGCCATATCTCAGAAGGAAACAAAAATAAGCTTTTTCTTCTCTGCCCCAGTTTTCATCACAGAACCTTTGGCCCCTGTTGCTTTCATAAGATCTTTCCTCCCTGTCTGACACATGAACTGTGTGAAATCTTTCCCAAGTGTGATTAAGCCCTTCCCATCAACCCATTCCAAAAGCCACTTTGGATTTAGTGTCCCTCAATTCAAACACTCCCTTCCCCTCCCGTGGGGCTTAACTCAGGATCTGGCAAGAATTATTAATATCATCTGAATGCCTTGGCCTTGAGAGGTCATATTCAAAGGTACTGTAGCTCTCTTCTTGACCAATGTCCTACACAGCAGACTGGAAAGAAAAGGAAACTTCAGCTAGCTTTATATAATACCTGATTTCCTCACTTTTAAACACATTCTTTTGTTGTTCCAGTTTCTTGAAAGTCGTCAAAGAAATTTTCTGACTTAGATCACAGGTAACACAAAGAGATTGGTATTAACAAAGTGAAAGAGTATAATATCTGTAGGGTTCCATATGTGTTATATATTTTCAATAGTTGCAAACTCTACCTGTAACAAGATCTAACTGCTTTGCTCTTCAAAGCTACAGACCTAACACTTTGAAACAGTTGCCTTTTAGCTAATCCACCATAAAGCCAGCCGCAGTTTGAGCAAGGGATGTTTTGAGGGGCGAGGGTGAAGAGGAGCTTTTGGGAGGGAGTTTCAGGCTTCCTTCAGAAACTTTGTGGCTCATGGCTGAACAGTTGTTTGCGCAGGCGTAGTTGGAAAAATCTGCCAAGCAGGCTCTGGGAGAAGCATAAATGCTGCTTGAATGGATTTATGGATGGATACCTGAGGGGTCAGCATTACATGATGTGGTACTGAGTTATTTTAATCATTTGCTCTGTCCATTTATGCTTTTGGTCCCATTCCCAGAATGGCTGAGTCACCTTCATGAACTTACAGCAGAGAAGGACAGTGGCTGGGAAGGGAATAGGATGCCGAGATTTGAGCTAGGTCTGATGGTGGTGTGTCCCCACCATTCCCAGAACTAGTGGGGAATAATTGTGTCTGACCTGTTTTATTTAACACTGCAACCTGCCCTGCAAACAGGTCTGCAGATCACAAGTCCATCATCTCCAAATTCTCCAGGGCTCCAAAGATAGGCTGGAGAAGCTGTTCTGAATTTGGGCTTAGGGATGAGCAAATGGAAGCATGACAAGCAGGTATCGTGCCTCAACCTTGATACTAAGCAAATTGAGTAGTGAAATAATTCACTGTAATTCAGCCTAGCAATTCAAAATACCGCACACTCTTGATTCTCTGGCAAGCTACTTCATGTAGGGTATGATATATTTTTTCAGCAGTTTCGAACTGCCAAAAACGTGGTATTATTTCTCAAACAGGAAACAAATTAATGAAGGATATGAGAGGTAAATGAAAGCATGTCACAGAATGAAAACATAGTTCAAAAGCTCTTAATAAATTAAAAGTTACAAAAAGCAATTTACAGAGTGTTTTATGTATGTCACTACGATGAGGTTATATTGGTGTGATATCATAATTTGGCC
Organism: Streptopelia decaocto; assembly: GCF_964273445.1. Taxonomy (NCBI): domain Eukaryota; kingdom Metazoa; phylum Chordata; class Aves; order Columbiformes; family Columbidae; genus Streptopelia; species Streptopelia decaocto. The sequence goes on along the minus strand of NC_138658.1, from coordinate 22,552,030 downwards.
GTCTCTGATCCTTTTCTCTTGGCAGCTCTAGCTCCAAAGACATTATGCACCGATCATGCCAGCTCAGAAAGCTGAATGCCAGAGGTCTGCTTTATTTGGGCAGTAATCAGCAGGACTTGTAGGCTTACCTAAGGGCTTCCACTTCAATTCTCCAAGCACCAGATCTTGGGGTCTTTTTTGTTTGACTTCAGTAATCATTCTTGTGCAGAAAAACTGAGTGAAGTCATCAGGATTCACTGTCCAAATTGCATGGCTTTTAGTTGTTTTCCCAATTTCCCATATAATTATCTGTGTTTACAAATGTATTCAGATTTTACTTTGAACTTTCTCCCCTTCTCCCGCCCTTAAAGAGAAACAAATTCCTAAACATGTTTGTACTTGCAAATTCATAGATTTACAAACTTCATGCCACTTTAATCCCTGTTAAACTAATCTGAAGTCATGTCAGGCCAACTATTCACAGTAAAATGGATTAGACAAGCTAGTTGATCAGATATAGAAATGACTCTGGGTGCTTTTCCTGTCTGTCCTCCATGCATTTAGAGTGCTATTTTCATACAAATAATTTAGTTCTCTTTAATTCCTTTGTGATTAAGCTAATTCACAAATAACATTGGTTCTTAGAGAATCATTAGTGTAAAGCAGAGCAGACAATGCTTTTAATTAGGGCTTTTCATACCTCCTCTATCCATTTGGTAACAAAATTACTACTGTATTAATTGATGAGTTATTTTAATTTACACAGCAATAAGTGCTGTTACACAGTGGCCATAAAACATCTTTGTTAAATATTTTTTAAAGTACAACTGATATTTATTTCCTGGAGAAGTGGAAGATGTTTTGTTTAAAGCTTTGTGATATACGTGCTGTAGCTCCTGGCAGTCCTTCTCACCAGAACATTAGAGACCTCCAAGTGAATTTTAAGGAACTTAACACATATTTCAACTTTATTTTTATTTCTGCTACAGACTTTTGTATTACTAAGGGAATACATAGGTTCTTTGGATGTCTGAAAATTATGTATAAGACCTTGTTGTACAAAGGGAGTCTCAGACTGCAAAAGAATGGTTATGTATGGAAAACTAAAGTTCTGTCTTCCTAATTTTATTTACACTTCTGTTAGTTTTTGGCACAAAGAAACAAATTAAAACAGAGCAAATAAATGTTAAGAATAACGGATTAACGTTATTAGATCATACACAAAATCTCTGTTCAAAGTGACTATATCAACATGAATATATGATAAAGACATTTCTAAAGTCTTGCTTTCCAGATTTAATTTTGAAAACAATGGCCTGACTTCTCAGCTATGCTAAGTTCTTATTGAAGGACAGAAAAGGAAAGGGGGTCTAGATTGATTAATTATAAATCACCTCACTCAAATGGCCCCCTGTACTTCTTGGTGGACATAACACAGTTTTGGTGAAAATATGAATCAGGATCTACTTCCTCTGCCTTTCTTCCACAGAACAGTTGCTAGCCACATTGCCATATTCACGTGCCTTTGCAGGAAGGCGGCTGACTGACCCAGTGCCCTTTGTGTCCACCCCCAACCCCTTACCCCTGTCCCCAGAGATGCTCTTTCCCTCCAGCAGGATCAAGGCTTTCACACTCAGCTCACTCCCACCCTAATGTCACACCACAGCTGGAAAATCAGTGGATGATGCTCTGTCATTCTCCTCATCAGTTAAAAGGTTTGCCACACCATCCTGGCATGCATAAAATTGTCGGATCCTTTCTTGCATTTCTGAGTAAGAGTGGGAAGTGAAAGAATTCAGTTTTCTTCTCAGATTGCTGATATAGACTTCATCGCCATGGCTTCAGGCTGTGCCTTGGGCCAAGAAGAGAAGGACTGAGTGAAAGTCATATGCAGGGACAGGATTTGGACTCGATGATCCTTGTGGGTCCCTTCCAACTCAGGATATTCTATGATTCTATGAAAGTGAAAATGAGAATGAAGTGTCCCAACACAAGTTTAGAGTGAAGTGTCTAATACTAAAAAAAAACAAAAGCAAAACCAAACAAACAAACAAAAAAACCAAACCAAACCAAAACCAAAACCAAAACAAACATACAAACAAACAAACAAAAAAAAACCCAACAAAAGCCAAAACTTTGAGCTTAAACTTGCAGCCTGCATTAAGCAAGTTTACCACACTTGATCATACCTGTTCATATCAGCAGTCTTTTCTGAATGCTTCTGCAGCAACACACAAGTACAAACAAATAAGAAAAAGCAAGGATTAGTGACATAATCTCCAATGATATCTCCCATCCCCTGGTAAAGCATATGGAAAAAAGAAAAGTGGTTAACATTTAGGGGAAAGAATGACATTTGCTGCTGTACCATTCCATTTTCTCATCCTTCTCGATTGCTGAAGCATCAATCATTTAGAAATTCCTGAAGCCAGATATGTATTTCCAGTTGAATATATTTGGTTCCTTTCTCAAAAAGAGGCCAGAAGAAAAAAATATAATTTTGCCCCAACTAAAACCAGCTTCACTGATGCATTTACTTTTACAAGTTACAACACTTTGACACAGAAAAGTCATTAAGTGAATGTCACCCATTCTGCCCATCGAACAAGTCCAACATCCTCTGGGAAGAAAAAGGGAAAATAACATGCAGTCATGTGGTTACAGTCCACATCTTTGGGGGAATTTTTCAGTTCTGGAATATTTGGATTTTGAAGACTTACTAATCCATTAAGATTTTGCATGTATAACTCTGCTTTGTTTATCCTCTTCCTTTCTTTCCCACACCTTTTGTCTCTCTTAGGTGTTGCTTTACATCTGCCACAGGATTGAAATCTTTCAGGCAGGAAATATATCCATCTGAAAGTCTGGATGACAAACAGCATCACAACAGGTAAAATTATGACAACCTCATTTACCATTTACCATTTTAAGACATGAAAGGGCATTATTTTATGAGAAAGTAGACGTGGGAAGGTACACTTTTAAGGAAAACATTATTATGGTGTTCAAAGTCTTAGCATTCATTAAAAAGAAAAATGTTTCCAAAAAGCTGAGTACTTGCTAACCATTTTACAGATTTTGTGTATTTGCCAAGAGAAAATTAAAAATGTAATCCCTTCCATTCCACTTGGTATTACTGGTGTAACTTGTCCTAAAGACACCAGCAAGGTGTTGGAAACATATTATCAAAAATAAGGAAGAGTCAGATTTAACTGTTCTCAAGTATATAAATGGCAATACTACCCAGCATCTCCAATTCATTGCATTTGGGAAGAATATATTAGACTTATACCAAGTATAGAATGTGCCATGAATATGTCTTGTTATTGTCAAGGTGAGCTCTGCACTGAGCCTTCATGAAAGTTTTAACCCAAACAATGGTAATCAACAGAGATAGTGACAAATGGGAAGGAAGTGGGGAAGAATAGTGACATTTGGTGCTGAACCATATGTGCGTGGTTTGAAAGACATGACTGAATTGTTTTTGGTGCTCTATTATTCTGACATTTAGAATGAGGCAAGTTTCCATTTCCATTAATGTACTGCCAACTCAAAGGGGAACTGTCGCAAATTTGAGACTAAAGAAAGCTGTTCCTCAAACTTCTCTTGAGCATAATCAATGCCCTCACTAAGCAACAGAGTAGAGTAGAATTGAAATTATTATTATGTTTTCTGTGTGCTAAATACAAGAACAGGTTTCATACCTTATGATGATACGGCATAAGCTGCTTTGACAAAAGACCGTGAATTTATATGTGTATTGGAGAGCAACCAGTGCAAAGGAACTCTGTTGATGAATATATTCTGATGCCTCATCTGGCAAATACAGACACTGCCAAAGTGATCCAGCCTCAGGTGAAGGATAGTCAGGTGAAAGAACCTCAAAGCCTGAAATACTTTCAAATCGTAGTTAAAATCAAAAACTGTTTGGAGGAAAAGTACAATGATCACCAGCTTCCTTTTTTCCTTTTTTTTTGAAGTCACTGCTTATCTTTACCAAAATATCAAAAATAAAGAGGGAGAGAGAAGAGAGAGGGGAAAAGCTGAAGGTAGCACAAGGTGATTCAGGACCTGACAAAGAAGCTCTGGACTCACAGATTTGTCCCTCTTTGAAACAGCTCCAGGATGCTGAAATTTCCAGCAGAAAGCAGCTGTTTAGCTGCTTTACGAACAACTTGAATTCAAAGGACTCTCCTGTCCTTGTGTGATGACAGATGAGCACAGTGCTAGGGACATCACTCACAGATCAAAACTGAAGGGATGATTTTTCTCAAAATCATTGATGCAAGTTTTCTTTACTAATTAACATTTCCCTCTTGTGACCACTTAATCTCTGAAGCTGTGGTGGTAGTGTCTCAATTTTATTTTCTCTAGGAGGCAGTGACTGTTATTCAGTAATGGAAAAAATCAGGCCATGTATCAGCTCATTGCTGTAGTGATTGCATGTAAAGTTATTCTCATTTGTTTGGGGTTTTTTGGTGTGGGGTTTTGGTGTTTTGTTGTTGGGGTTTTTTTGGTCTCTCTCTTTTTTTTTTTTTTTTTTCTTTTTTTCTTTTTCATGTGGCAGCAGTTTAAGAAAGTCTCCAGGTGATGAGTCCCAGTTTTTATGTAATTCTCTTTCTGCAGCAGACATGGGGCTCAATGTTTACCATTTCACCTGGGACTAGCAGAAGAGCAGAAGCCTGCACCCTGTCATCCCTCTGCAGAATGCTGAATCACAACCCTGGGCTGATCCCTCTTCCCAGCTCTACTTGCCGCTCATTCCTGGAACACTACCCATACCCCACGGAAATTCATTTCCTTGCATGATTCATAAATTCCTTTATAACCATATAGGGCCTTGGTGCTATTATGTGCATTTTTTCCTTTTTAATTTGGGCCAAGTTCCTCATTTTTTATCAATTTGAATTTTGCAGTCCCTGTTGTGGTATTTTTCCATTCTGCTAGCATTGAAAAGATAAGGAAATATATATGAGTGAACACATTATGTATGTAGCTTGATTTTATAGAAATGAATTTATTGCTAGAAAAGGTGCCAGAACTGGCAGTCATGCCATCTGAAGCCCTTCATTCCCCGTCAGAGCAAGCAATATAAAGATTAAATGCTCTGTAATAATGAAGTGCAAGTTCCCTCTAAACACCTCTCAATTTGGTCTCAATATTGGACCTTTGATGAAGAAAGAGATCACGCTGTGAGTAAGAGCTAAGAATAACTGGTAGGGATGCCAAGGGAGAAAGGCACATTTTGAGTACAAATCACAGAATTTACCTTACAAAGAATACAAGCCCAATCCCTAGAAGTGCTGGAGATTTGTGAACTGAATGTTGAATTCATCTTTCTTCAAACATTGGGTAAAATACACATAACTACTAAAACAATCTCATGTGAGATAGGGGAATAAAAAAAATGTAAAAAGCAGAAAAAAAAAATGGACAGTCTACTGGTCTGTCTGCGGTGTTTGCTGACGAAAGTGCTACCTCAGATAATGATGCCTTCTGAGGAAACAGGCTGAAACTCCCATGCCATTTGACATTAAATGTCAAGAAACCATCCACTGGACCAGTTTCTCATACTCATCATTCTGCTTTGCATTTCACTTGCTGCCATTTGGTCCTCAGAAACCACCCACTGAACATTTGCCTTTGAAGCACTCCACCATCTCCTGTGTGGCATGAGTGACTTCTTGGGTCTCTCTCAATTCTCCACAGACAGCTTATGAAATCTGCAAGTTCCTTTTTTATGTGTGTGTGTCTGTGTGTGTGTGTCTGTGTGTGTGTGTGTGTGTCTGCGTGTGTAGAACTGCTGCAACATTTTATGTTCAAGCCAGCAACCTTGGAGGGAAAGGACTGCTGTTCTAATAGCAAACACAACAATGATGGACAAATGCTCCGAGTATGGCGAATCTGCATTCAACCCATTTCACACACGGAGGAGATACTTCATACCCTGTAGACACTCATTACCTCAGACTTTCTTTAGGTAGGCTTTCTTTTTTCTTTTAATATATTTGATTCACAATGTACCAAACACTGAAGAATTATGCAGGATTATGGTTTATTGCAGCTCACAGCACAATCTTGGACTCTCTGGAAAGTTTTCTCCGTCACCTAAGATCAGTCACTGCTTTTTGTGAAGGTCACTGTATTTTATATTCAGTGTTTCTATTAGACTCCCAGTCAAACAGTTTTCTTGCATCTGTCTGGCAGTTATGATTGCATTATTTGATAAATCACTCATAAATCCTTTCTGTTATGTTTGTGGTCCCTTTCAAGCAAGAGAACATTCATTGCTGAATTCAGGGTTATAAAGATCAGAAATTCCACAAGAAAAAAATAACATGAATGTTATACTGCCATTCTTAGGGATATAGCTGCTAAATATTTCTTTAATGGATTCTAGTGGAAATAGTTTTTTACTTTTTAAAAGAAAGTCCATTCTGCCTACTGTGCCTACTGTCTGGGTTATCATTTGAGATAGTTTGCAGACCATGATAACTTCAATATAGTTTGGATGAATTCATGGCACTGAATATTCATACGGCATATGATACAGACACTGAACCCAATTTAGTAAATGAATACTTGTAATTTCACCAAAGCCCCTCTGAGAGATTATTATGCAGATTTATGAAAGAATATTGCTGAAGCAATTCTTGGCTGTGTTTTCAGTCACTGAGGACTTAAAGTATGTAAACCTAAAATAATTTCAGGCTTATTTACTGTCACTGCTTTAATCTTCTGAACTTTTCTGACATTATTTCTCTCACTGATTTGTATTAAGTATCCCCTCCCTGTCCTTGGCCTTGAGCAAAGAGCCAGCATCACAACACCTACAAGTGTTGCCAAGTTACTCCCAACAATATCCTTGCTGCCATAATGCCAGAAATCTGTTCTAATCCTGCTGTTGCAAAATTGCATTACAGGCAGGGGGATGTATGGACATGGGCATGTGGGTAGTATCACTGACCTGGAAATACAGAGACCAATACACAATCAGATTGTGAGCAGACTCCCACAGCTCTTCTGTGTGATGAAGATTACCTCACTATTTTGGGACCATCCACCTCGTAAAAGAAAGAATAATCAGGCTAAGAAACAGTGGAGATACTTGACCCAATAGTATATTACAGCCCTTTAAAATTCAGTAGGTGTGCTCTATGTTGTTCTCCAAGTTGCCAATTTTACAAGCAGCATCTTTTTTTCAAGTGTCATAAACACACGTATTTCTGCAGCACCCTCCAAGACCCACTGTATCACCTTCAACTTCATCCCTTTGGGTGTCAGAAAGCAAATGTATAGCTACTTGCTAAATGTCTCTTAAAATAACATCCGGCATTAAAATAACATTCTCCAGCATTGCTACCAAAAATAATAATTAAGGAAATAGATCAGTATCCCTCCCTGTAGCCAGTGTTACCTCTCCTGCCCCACTCATTAAGGCAATTACTCACCCCTGGACTACCTCAGTTTGCGAATGGGCATAGAGCCAGATCCTGAATCCTTATTCAAAGAGCATCATTCATTCCCCAGTCACAGGAATCCTAGCTTACATGAAATGACATGGGTAAAGTCTTTAGGATGTGGCCCACGGTCTTCAGGAGGCGACAGCAATAGTTAGATTTTAGTGTGCTGTAAATACCATGCTTCTTCTCAGTTACATTTCTTGGTATACAATATAGTAACATATGCCACATGGAAGTGAATCGTAAAGGCCAACTTCTGCTCTTGGATTCAGATCTCCTTGACTTGCAGAGCAAGGGAGCCTGGTGACACCTGCAAGCAGTAAGTAACCATGGCAAAGACTCCATGGGGGAGCTGAGGGAAAGATCAGCAGAGAGTTTCTGGAGGTTTCTTGTGCTTCATGTAAATTGTCACACTGTGGCTTCTTTTAGCCATGTTTTGTGTGGTGAGCATGCACATGGACATCTTGAAGTCCTTTTATAAATCATTATGGAGTAGAATAAGGCAAGTGAAGCCTTCAAATCAAGAGGCTAGAAAATCTGTGTGCCAGAGAGACATAGCAATAAAACAAAAGAGATGGAGATAGATGATGATGGGAAAGACCAATAGAGCTAGTGCAAAGCA